>NC_138047.1:56695058-57000903 GCF_964194185.1 Rhinolophus hipposideros
CTGCCCTTTGGGGGTGTCATTTGTGGATATGATTGGGTGGTACTCTGGTGTGGTTTGAAGCTGGCCACTGGGTGTGTTATTTCTAGGACCTCTTGGGAGGGGCTCTGGTGAAGGTGAGGTGCAACTGCTGCCTGCACAGGGCCACTTGGTATAAGCTAAAGGCTGATCTGCAGATGGTTACCACTTTTGCTGGGCTTGGTGGTCTGGGAAAGGCTAAGCTGTGAAATGAGGCCAGCTGCCATTAGTGCTGGGTCTGGGGCTGCTTAGCAAGAGGCACAGGGCATGCTGAAGCCAGATGTTGCTTATTTGGGGTTTGTGAACCTTTGACAGGTTTTAGGAAAGTCCATAACATGAGACAAGACAGGCTATGCATATGAAAAAGCCTCCGGAAGCAAGTTGGGTGGGTCCACAAGTTGGGTGGACTGGGTCTTAGGGTATCACCATGGAGGGGTGAACAGTGTTAGTTAGGTTGATGGAGACTTAGATGTTATGTCCACCTGTGAATGCAGACCTTCAGGCAGTGGGGATGGGGGGGATAGGCGGATGGGGATGAGGGAGGGCTCAACAAAGGAACAGTGATTTCTGCCATCTTTTCTGTCTGGGAGAAAGCTGCCCCTCCAGCCCTCGCTCCGAAGCCAGACAATGCAATTTTTTTCCCCTGTATGGCCCTGGTGCCTTTCCTGGTGCTGGAGCTCAGAGAAAGTGAGTCCATCAGCAAATAAGTCTGTGCATGGGCCCTTGAAGAGGAACGCCTGGGACTCCAGCCACCCTCCATCTCCCTCAGCCATAATTTCTGCTGATTTTCATAGCCAGAAATTATGTGGACTTCTCTTTCTGGTAGTGGAACCCCAGCTGAGGAGCCTGGTGTCAGGCTGGGACCCCTTGCTCACTTGTTATGACATGATGACCCTGGAGGGCATTATACAAAGTGAAATAAGACAGATGGAGAAAGACAGGTACTGCATGGTATCACTTATATGTGGAATCAAAAAAAAAAAAAAAAAAGGAGAGAGAGCGAGAGAGAGAAAAAATCAAACTCATACAAACAGTAGAAAAGAGATTGCCAGGGGCTGGTAGGTGGGGAGAATAGGGAGATGTTAGGGAAAAAAAGATATTTGTCTTTGCTGTTGGTTTTTAATAGTCTTACTCCAATGTGCTTAGGTGTTTATATTTATTCTGCTTGATATTCATAGCACTTGTTAAATCTATGGCTTGATGTTTTTTGGTCATCTGGAAAATTTTTAACTATGATTTCTTCAAATATTTGTTTCTGCCCGTTTTCTGTCTTTTTTTCCTCAGAACTCAGTTGCCCATATGCTAAACCTTGCAACTGTTTCATGTGTCTCCCATGCTCTTTTCTATGTTTTCTATACATTTTGTTCTTTGTCCTTCAGTTTGGATATTTTCTATTGACCTTTCTTCCTATTTACTAATATTCTTTTGAGCTATATTCAGTATGCAGTTCAACAAAATTAATCTGTTTGTATTAATTTGTTTGTATTTGTATGTTCTAGAATTTCAAATTAATTATGGTTGTAGACACTTCTTAGCTGATGAAATATTCATAGTTACTTTTTTTTATCTCCAATATGTGTTTCTATTGTCTTCTGTATCATGAAGTTCCAAACAAAATATACAGTCTTTCTTTGAATTACAGGGTAGTTAAGTTTCTGGATAACTTAGTGCATATTATTACTACTGAACAAATTCTTTGTGTTTATATATAAAACAGCATATATAATCAGCAATTATAAACAAATATTTCACTGACATGAATATTTGGTGGGGCATTTGAAAATCATGCATAAGTGGGACAGTTTTTCTTTGAGTAGGAATATCTTGCATATGACATGATGTCTAGAATTTATGATCTCTGTTATTAAATGTCAGTGGACAAATCCCAATATTCAGTCTTCAAAACAATTTTTCAAATGCCTCTTGTGGTGACATAGCCCCTGTGTAGGAGCCTGCTTTACATTAAATGGTGAAGCAGGGTCACCAGTAGTGAAGTCTTTGACTTAGGGCCTTAATTAGGCCTGAAAATAGGCATAGTGGGATGTGACTTTACCTGGTTGAATGTGAGTGTCAGTACAACTCCCAGCTACTTACTGGATGGTCAGTTTAATGAGGCCAACTGCCAAGACGTTGGCTAGAGGAAAAAGTTCGGGCCTGAGAACGTGAAACAGAGCTTCAGATGGTATAACATGGCTTAAGCTTGCTGGAACACAATAGCACCAGGCAGATGAGCCTAGCATTCATTCAGAAAGGGAGGGGCCCTATTAGAGCAAAGGTCTTGACTGAAACATAAGTCTAGAAGGCAGGATCTCAAACAGTGTATACTGAAAATGGATACTGCAGCTGCAAGGCAAATTTTATAGGGCAGCAGAGTAAAGTGCTGTTGTCTGTGCGTTTGACTTTTAGCAATTGCATCACAAAATAGCTAGCAATTATTTAAATTGGGAATATCCAGCCAACCATTTATCCATCCATCCATCCCTCCATCCATTAACTCAGTTCTTGTTATATTTCAGTCACTATGAGAATACAAAGCCACCTATATATAAATAATTTTCTCCTTGGAAGGGAGAGAGAGACAAGTAAACAACTAATTATAAAATGAATGATAATGATCTAATAGGGGAGGAAGACAAGAAAATAAATAATTTTAATATAAGAGATAATGGTGTAGCTATAATTTAATTTTATCTGGAAACATTTTGGGTGTTTAATTTTTTTTCTTCATTTGCCTTAGGAATATGCAATGAGAGCTGAATCGTTAGGAGGAAAAGAGTTAATTACTAGCTTAAGTTCCATTAGAGTCTTCCCAATATCTAGATTGCTTAAAATAGAAATATGAGGCAGACTTTTTAATCATTATAGAACTTTTTCTGTGGTTAACATCTCTGGGAATTTATGAGCATTATTTTGTCATTGGGGTATTCTTTGCTGGGCTTTCATTATGACAGGATTGTTTTCGAACAAATGGAAATTTGGGTGTAAAAAATAGATGTGTTACAGAGCTAAGCCTGCATTTCTATTGTTTCAGAGTTTGGGATGTAAAGCGCATTCACTGGGCATTTAATTTTATTCTATATTTTGAAGAGTTCCCCCCTTCCCCATATACTACTCTAGGAATATAGCTTCCACAGCCCTCTATAGTGGAACATTTTGTAAATATTTAAGCTGTGGGAAAGTTAACTTCTCCTTATCTCAGAAGCTGGAGGGATTTTCTAAAGCTCTAAATGCTACAACTACTCTTTGGTAACGGAAAATACCATAATCGACAGGTTAAGATTGTGGCAAGTGATCAGACTCATGGCTAACAGTTACTGTTTCCTATGGGCTACCACTGTGCTAAGTTCATTAGTTCATTTCATCTTTACTGTGATTCTATTGGGTCCTATTGTATCCTTAGTTTATATACAGGAAATGGAGACTAAGAAAAGCTAAGGGATTTGTCCAAGGTCCCAACATTAGGAAGTAATGAAATTAATATTTGAACCCAAGTTTACCCACTCTACCATACTGGCTTTGCTATTTGAGTTAGTGTGATATATAACCTGTATTCATAGACCAAGGCTGTGGGTACAGAAGTGGGTATGGTGGGAAGAACATAAGCTTCAGAATCAAATGGACACTGGTTCAAATATAGGTACCGTGACTTAGAAGCTTGGGGAGCATTACCTAACCTCTCTGAACCTGGTTTTCCTCATCTGTAAAATGGGGATGATGATCATATCTATCTTAAAATACTTTAGGAAGAAATATAAAGGATGTGAATATGCCATAGAATCTGGAACACTGAAGGTGCCCTCTTTCTCCTTTTTCTTTTCTGTGCAAAACAGAACTTGGAGGAATAAGTCTGGCTTTATGGAAGCAGGGGAGCTTTGGGAACCTGAGGAAGGGAAATACTAACTTAGTCAAGGAGGCAGAGAAGACTTCAATGAGGAGTGATATTCCAACTGAGACTAGGATGTGTATGGAAGTTAGGTTAAGAGGGTTGGGAGTGTGCTCTTGCAGGCACAGGTAGCATGTTAGGCAGGTAAGTCACTTAAGTTCACAGTCCCTTCCTCTGTAAATTTGGCAGCTCTGCCCCTGTGTGCCTCACCTCATCGGACTATTAAGGTGAGAAAGTGGAAATAAGAATGATTTGCAATGGTAACACTGCTATATAAGGCATTCATTGTTGTTGATATTATATGATAACCACATAGCATAGAAGAAAGAGGATGGGTTTGAGTCTCCGATATACCCATTACTAAATGGGCTCTGAACAATTCACTCAGCCTTTTCAACGCTCTTCCCTCATTTATAAAATAAGGGTAGTGATGTTTTGTTCACGGGATGCTGGGAGGAACAGTGAGATGAGTGAGTGGAGAACCTGGAGAAGTACTGGCACTGGGCTGTAGTTTGTTCCTTTCCTTTTCGTGCCTCTGCCTGTGGTACTGCATGATGTAAGAAGACGTATGTACAAGAACATGATGTTCACTTGCCATGCTGTTCAGAGTCTATTGTCAGCAAACTGAACAAAGACATTTTCAGTTATATATAGCAGCTCTCTTTTCATCTGTGACTCATGCTGTTGTTTCTGTATCCAAATGAAACTCTTATAGCTGATGTCTTTAGGTTTATCACTTTAAGATAGCGGGAGGAGGAGGTCAGGTACAAGCTTATCACTCCAGGATGCTGAAATGAGAAACTACTTAGGTCCTTAGTGGAAAACAAGAAACTCCATAAGGGATGGTATATGGAGCAAACCTTTGAAATAGCTTTCAAACAGGAAGTAGTTTGCCATTTTTGCTTTTATTTGCCAATAATTTGTGTTTAGTCTTCCTGGAAGGAGATAATTTAATGTAAACAAAAAGACTCCTATCTTTTCTTAACAGTAAATTTCCTCTGCTCCCTTTTATTTGGGGCTGGATGAGGAGCTTTACATGAACTTTAAAATGAGACCAAATGCAAGAGGTATTGTTTCTCTAAGCTGTCTGAGGAACGACACTTGGGGAAAGAATTGAACTCTAAAATAACCTTATGAAAGTTATTGATTCATTTCTTTATGGTTCCTTGCCAAACAAGAACCATTATTTCCGTGCCCAAACTGGAGCTCAAAGAACCCTTTTTTATGGATTATCTTTTCCTGAAAACCAAACTTGTCAGGAAAATGAACCTCCAGAAAGGAAGACATGAGGCCCTGTTGAATATTGTGGCCCTTTCATTGCTTTGAAGGACATAGTTAATTTTTTAAATTTTTACTGAGTGCAAGAAGGTTTGGGGATAAATGGCTCACTGTTATGTATTTAGTAGGTAGTTTTCATTAGCTGCACTTCCCCTATGTTAGTTCAATGCCAAAGCTCAGATTCTACCTATGGTGGGCACAAAAAAGGGCACATCATTTTTCATCTTCTACCTTATATGTTAAACGTAACTTTAAAAGATAACATAAATTTCATCTACTATATGTGAGAACTGTTCTAGGCATTAGAGACACCACAGTGAACACAGAACAAACAAAATTCCTGTTCTCCTAGGGCTTCTGTTCTACTGGGGAAGAGAGACACCATAAATAAGCCACTGTATAATATGTCAGGTGGTGAGTGCTAGGAAGAAAACAGTGAAGGAATAGATTGACAGCAAAATAATGTCTGGGGAGGTGGTGTTCAAACACCCACTTGTATGAAACGAAAGAATAAGCCATGTTGATATTTGGGGGAAGAGCACTGCAAACAGAGGGAATGGCGCGTTCTAAGGCCTTGAGCTGGGAGCACATTTGGGAGTTCCAGGAACAGCAAGAAAACCAGTGTAGCTAGAGCTGGGTGAAAAAGGTTTGGGAGACAGCATAGGAAATGAGATCAGAGAGAGAGAAATAAATGGCCACTGGAACTTTTTAAGCAGAAGAGAATCTTGACCAGGGTCCATTGAGCTGTGACAATCCTGTCCTGAAGCCATCGCTGCATTCTAACTCCTACCTTGGAGCCTGGCTTACTCTAAATACCAAGCTATGCTCCCCAGAAAGTGCTTGGGGAGACTCTTAGCACCCACCTCTTCCCAGGGGATTCTAACAGCTCTCATTCATCAGCCCCAAACTTGTAGTCTTCAGCAGGGACCTCCCATTTGACTCAAGGAAGCTTTGAGTCTCCTAAGGCCCCAACAGAAGAACAGAAGATTCACTAATTCCTGATGCCAGATGATCCATCAGAAGTAGGAAAAGAAACTCAAAGAAGGTAGAGGGTTGTGCTGTTTTTCAGGATACCAGGAATCTGAGGCCCAAAGCTGCCTCCAACCAAACCCCCAGGGAAGCCAATGGTCCGGGTCTACCTCCTCCTACCTGGGAGGTTCTTTTCAGCTCTATATCCCAGCACTGAGTTACCTAGAGGTGACTTAGAGAATCTGAGATTTTTGTGAAAATGCTTCATTAAAGGAATATGTTTTATTGAATAAGTGGGAAATATATATACCCATTATTACTGGTCAAGCTTTTCTAGGAAATTTGAATATGTGAAACAATCACATAAGTTACGTATTTCTGTTACTGAAAAAATAGAAAATATGGATAAGGAAAAAGGAAAACACAAAAAAATCACCTGGAATCCACAGTCAGGAATTACTACCCTTCAGTTTATGTAATTGCGTACTTTGTTTCCATGCACATGTACCGGGGGTGCCAAAAAAATGTAGACACATGACTTGTATTCATCTTTTGTTATCGGTATGTATATTGACTATTACAATTTTAATACAGTTTTTTTCCTTTCTTAAAAATGTGTATACATTTTTTTGGCACCCTCTGTATATTTTTATTGCAGAAAGTGACCTTCTACATACATGCTATTTTGTAACCTGAAAGCACTGCTATGGGGGTGCTTTATTCCTTCTTTCTCATTTTTGGTCAAAGAACTAAAGGGAATTTAAAATGAAATGAATTATTCAATCATTAAAGTAGGGTTATGCCATTCAGATGAAAGAAAATTTATGTTGTCAGTTGATATACTTCTCTGATAGAATACTATAAATAATTTTCCCCAGAAATTTGAGTATTGATGAGGGATATATTCATTGTTTATTTTTAGCACTAATTAAATGTTCAATAAATACTTAATGCAGTGAAGTAAGTTTTGTTTTTGTTTTTCTTGAAGCATCTTGCTATTACTTTAAAATATTTGGGGATGGAGGTGCTATATTGTTTGCAAGAATGTTTTATTCACATATTATTAAAAATATAAATAGCTGTTTAAACAGATCATATTCTGATTGCTTTTTAGGTTTTTCAAAATCTAATCTTTTAACTCTATATTCTAGAGAAAAATGATTTTAAGGCTATTTCTTTTTCAGTGTGTAAGATTGGAAGAGAGGATTACAAAGTGACAGAATTGCGATAGTAACATGAAAAATCTGTAAAACTTTACAATGTTATTTCTTTGGATTTCATGGCTTTATCCAAAGTTTTAGCTGTTGAGGAACTCTAGTATTCCTACCTTCATAAAGCAATTTTATGAGACCATAGAAATTGATTCGTAAAGTTTTAGAACTGAAAAATATATGACCATCTATCTAGGCCTTGGTAAAGGGCTCATTTTATTGAAAATTAACCATAAATTATTTACTCTATGAGGACATTATTATAAGAACCTTTTTTTTGACAAGTCTAATGCCTAGATGAAGAACATTTTTTTTCAGATATAGTTTTATTCCAGTGAAGTAATAACCTCCAACTTATGGGGATTTGATAGTAACATCACTTAAACATTGTTTTTTCAAGATCTTGCATCTTAATTGGGGTTTCTCAGTTCACATAGATAGATAGTTTCTTGAGGGTAAGCAAGTCCTCAGGATTGTTCATTAATGATTTCAGCCAATACTCAGGAACTGTGCTAAGGGATGGGTATATACAAAGAGGAATAAAATGAGATCTCTTTCCTTGAAGAGTCGGTCTAGTGGGAAGACAGATATGCAAACAAATTCAGGAAGGCTTGCTGGGCCCAGATAAATTTAACTTTGAATTAACATAGAGAAAATAATGGTTCCATGAATGAAAGTGAAAAGTTATTCCACTTTTAGAAGATCATGCTTAGACTTCAGTAAGCCAAGTCCAGTGACTGAGAGCGGCTAAAAAGTATAATGGACGGTTTTTCAGTCTGGGGTCACTGAGGAAATAATTGATGTGTGGAGGAGAACTTAGTAACCGGTATGAGAATGTTGCATCTGGGGAGAGGAAAGATGACAGGCACCTTAGAGCCATATATGGAGCTGGTGTGGCTCTCTAATGTCTGAGTAAAAGGAAGCTATGGGTTCATGGTTACGTCAACTCAGTAAGACAAAGGCCTTTCCAATTACCTACGTCATCCTGAAAATGCAATCTGTGGATTCATTCCTCCTTTCTACTGCGAAGTCTTGGATCTTTCCAGGGCTGAGGTCCTAATTCAATAATAATTTCACTCTTTTACCTGTGTAGGCTGGAATAGGAAGATGGGAAAGTCAAGGTATTTATGGGAGTGTTTTTACTTTGAGAAAAGGAAATGTTTAGAAGATATTTGTTAAATGCCGGTAACATCATAGAAAGCATTTGAATTAAAAATAAATTCTATTTAATGGACCCTTAGTAAGTTCTAGGTACTGTTCAAATCTCTTTAAATATATCATCTCATTTCATCTTTTCAATGAGCTGATGAGTTAAGTACTTTATCAGCCCTACTTTAAAGGAGGAACCTGGGACACAGACACCTTAACTTGATAAGGAACTCGCCATTAATAAACGGTGACATCAGGATTCAAGCCCAGGCTGCCTGGCTCCGTTGTCTGAGTTCTTAGACTCATAGAACCTTGTGAACGTGGGCAAATTGCTCAATTTTTTGAATCCTGTTTCCTCATCTGTGAAATGGAAAAAGTCATAATAAGGACAGTGCTAGCTCCACGGTTGTTATGCATGTACGTGCTTTGTACAGCATTGATATGCACTTTCATCCCTCTCTGCTGGGCTGGCCCTCTAGGATGATGGCAGAGGTTGGGAAAGCAAAGCTGGCCGCTCTCCTCCAGCACCACAGATGCCCCCTTCTGTCAGTGCTTCCTGCTCCAAGCGTCAGGCACAAGTTAGCATAAGATAATGGTCAATAATGGTAGCCGTTGGCTTTGCGAAGCTGTCTTTTTTATTTAATCTGTATCACGAAACATACTGTTTTTATGAAGTCATCAGGGAACCCGCATTGCATTGTGCTTGGGAATGAAATTTGTTTTTCCTCACGTACTTGTCGTTGCTCTTAGGGTTCAGAGTAGACTGCAGTGGGCACTGTAGTGCCAATTTAAGAGGGATGCACTATAACAATAGAGAGAAAGAAATTCAGAGGTATTCCAAGTCAGGTTCTATTACTCATTTGTTTTGACTCAGATGTTTTTGAATTGGCTACTGGGAATGTAATCTCACCTCAGGTTTATTGTTTTATTTTTTAAATGACTTTGGGTTTGAAGCACATTCCCTAAGAGGTTACGCATTTAACATTTCTCAACCAGAAAGGATGACTTCATTTTTGCTTGGGAATGTTGTGTCCATCCATGTAAATCTGTACCAGTGCTGGTATTGATGTAGGCAGTTTCTGAGTGTGGGCCGGGATCGTGTCTCATGAGACCTAAGAATGGAAACACGGACCAGGGAGAGGCAAAAAGTTTCAAAAAGAGGATAGTTTATTAGAGGCAGGAGAAGAGATTGCAGCTCCCGAGCGGGAGGGGGTCCTGAATCCAGGGTTCCCCCTGATTGAGGCAAAAGCTCTTACTTTTGTACCTTCCCTTGCCTGCTTGGCGGAGGGGAGCTGTTTGAAGAAGGGAACTTGTTTGAAGAAGGGAACTGGTGCCTTGTAATGAAATTTATCTACTAGGTTTGTTCTGCTTGCCCATTCTAAAGGAATTAGCAAAGTAACCCACTCTTATCTATCAGGCTGGTCCAGCGAGTTAACAGGAATGTAAATGAGCACAGGAAACAGCGGGGTCACAGAGAATCATGAGGAGCCACACCCAAGTGGGGGTGTGAGGTGTGCAGGGTTAAGGGTTAGAAAATGATTTATCCTTGAGGTTGAGGCTTGAAAGAAGTGTGTGGGCAGGCAAACTGTCCCCAAGGGAGTGGGGGAGGAGTGGACCTATCCAGAGAAGGGAATGTTCTGAGACCAGGCAAGGGAGTATGGGGCTGTCCAATGGCTTGACCAACTTGCATGGAGGGATGAAAGTCTCAGGACTGTGTGATTTGCCAAGGCCAAGGTTAGAGGCGAGGGCCAGATTATGGCCTTTGCATTTTATCCCATCAGAGGTAAAGATGAGCCGTGCCACAGTTTTACACTGGAGATTAACCTGGGCAACACTCTTACAAGAGGTTTAGTGTTTAAAACTCAGCCAACAGTATGGCGGTTTTCAACCCATATAAAGTGGGAATTTCAGCTAGCAAATCTCTGGGAAAATGTGTTTCGGTACAGTCTGTGGTATCTTTAATGCTTCAATTTGAAGTTATGAGAGCAGCCTTTCAAAGAACAGAAACTAGTCTCTATGGGATCTGTGTGATAGTTGGTCTCAAAGGTGCTTTAAAATGGGCACAACTGAAATAGAGATTCAGCATGATGGAAGGTAGAAAATAGGAAGGACATTTCTAAGACTTTTGCACTAAGTACAATTTCACTTTTCTGTTTATGACCATTACTTTCCTTTCCAATTTGTTGAACTGACATAGCGTCATCAATTTATGTTTATTTACTACCCTCATGTTCATAATCCAAAATAATTTGTGAGGTCCGTATGGATGGTGCCCATATTTATACTTTATTTGTACCCCCAATATGCGTAGCATACAGTGGACGTACTCGTAATAGTCCCTCAATATGTTGGTTGATCTGCCTTAAAAATATTGAACTATTTACTCAAGTCCTTCTTGTTTCTGATGGACATGAGAGTATGTAGTAGCAAAGAGCTGGAAAGTGCTGATAGTTATCTAGTGGAAAATTCTGCTTTTCGGATGCTGGTTAGTGCTAGTCCAAGTGTCATTTTTCCTTTAAACAGGCTTTGATGATTTCTTCTGGTTAACAGCAAAGTGAAAGTTCAAGTCAGGGAGCAGCTTGTCCTTCTGACGTTTCAGGTCAATCGATGGCTTTTACTCTGGAAATCGACAGCTCTCTGCTGCATGCCCTTGTCTTTGGCTATGTGGGTTGACTGTGGTGAAATGGATTATATTGCTTTTATTGCCTCTCGAGGTTTACTCAGTGCCCAGAAAGCACTGTGTGTGCCTGTGACTTCCTTTTCTTTTTAATTGTTCAGACTGGGGGGGGGCTCTTGATGGTGATGCTTTTGTGTGCTCGTACTTTGACTGCTCAATTTTTAACTCAGAGCTTATGCTTCTTTGCAGGACGCCACAATTTGGGAGCCCGACTCATGCCAGAGTTGCCGTTGCCATGGTGATATTGTTATTTGCAAACCTGCTGTTTGCAGAAACCCTCAGTGTGCTTTTGAGAAGGTACAGTATCCTAACTGTATCCTAAATGTATTGGTAGAGTCAGTGAATTGTAGGGTTTTTGAATTTTTTCAGCCATCTGGTTTTGACATCCAAAATTAATTGGAAGCTTTATGAAACACGGGAGAGAATTTTTACATATCATATCTAAGAATACTTTAATTTCTGTTTATTAAGCATCTAGTACTGTGGTACTCAGTTAAAGGTTTTACAAATGTTATCCCGTTTAATATTATGTGGTGTATATATCTTCACCCCCCACTTTACAGATGAGGAAAGTGAAGCCTGGAGATTTTAAGTCACTTAACCGTGACTATGCAGTTAATAAAGAAACTGCTGCCCAGAGATTTTTCCTGAGTCCGACAGTTTCCAAAGCTGCTGATACTAACCGCACCATTTACAAGCAATTGAATGGATTGAAAGTCAGGATCGATTACTTAAAGATGATTTTCTAAAAGTATTATTTGTTCTGATTGTATTATTGTGCTGTCTTTGGCTCCCTAGGCACATAAAAAAGGCTGTGATTCAAGAAATCTCCTAGTATTTGACCAAGTATATGAGGAATATTTTATACTGTCCCTTTGGTTAAAATTTTTCAGTTTTTTCTAACTGCACATCTATTCTGTTAGAATTATTTTTTCCAGATGCCAACTGTTTTCTTTCTAAAGTGAGTCTATTAAAATGAAAAAAAAATAAATAAATAAATAAAATAAATAAATAAATAAATAAAATGAAAAAACAGAAGCTTGAAATTTGAACATTTGAAACTCCCTGGAAAAGACCAATTATTTTTTCTAAAAAAGCATTCTGTCAATTTCACAAGCATAGTTTATTTTTCTAGTTTGCTTCCTCCTACCATAATAATTAATCTTGAGATTTTATACCATATAGTGCTAATAAATTTCTGTTTGTTTCTAACATTGGAGTGAAGGTTTTGTACACCTTTAAGGTATTACTCAATTTCTGCATGGGTATATTTCTGAGAAGCTGGTTGTACATCAAATGTTGGTAAATTTGATAATATTTTGTTGTAGATTATTGGGCTTTATATTTTATGGAGTAAACACTCCTAAAAGATCACTATTTAGCTAGCTGAGTAATTCATGTCAGATTCTGAACTGGTCATGTGATGGCCATGAAAACATACCTTCCTCCATGTCACATAAATAATTGTATATCATGGAAGAAGCCCTGAACTAAATGTTATAAGACATAGACTGTCTTGCTGAAAACTAAATGTGTTCTATATCAAGGGTCAGCTGACAGAATCTAGCCTGCTGCTTATTTTTGTCTGACCTGTGAACAAGGTATGGTTTTTACATTTTGAAATGGTTGGAAAAAATCAAGAGAACAATATTTCATGGTGTGAAAATTACATGAAACGAAGTTTCAGGGTCCATAAATAAAGTTTTATTGAAACACAGGCAGACTCATTTGTTTATGTATTGCCTGTGGCTGTTTTATAGTGACAAAAATTGTATAGTTGTGACGTAGACCACATGTAGCCCCCAAAGGCTAAAATATTTACTATCTGGCCCTTTATAGAAAAAGGTTGACTCTTGCTGTATACCAAATGTGATTTTTGTCCCTTTCTCATTTGTTCCTTTCCTAATTTTTCTCATCTCAGTAAATGGTAACTCCCGTCTCTCAGTTCCTTAGGCCAGAACACTTAGCGTCGTCCTCAACTCCCCACTTTCTCCCACATCCCACATCCAGTGCATTAGCAAATACCCCTGCTTTTCATAGAACAGTGCATTCCATGTGCTGCTTCCCTGCTCTTGCTCTGGTTCCACCTGTTACCATCTTTGGCTTCATTTTCACAGTAATGTCTTAACTTGTTTCACTGTTTCTTCTGTACTTGCCTTTTTTTACTGTAATCTTGAGATAGATGCCAGGGTGATCCTATTAAAGTTGAAGACAGATCATGTTACTTCTCTCCTTAAACCCTTCCAATGGCTTCTCTTTTCACTGAGAGTAATTCTTCACGATGTCCTTTAAGGTGTTACTGTGCTCTTCTAATTAACCAACTGTTCTCTCTCAGTCTGCTTCTGACACCACTCCTGCTTTCAATTCACCAGATATGCCAGGCACCCTTCTGCCATAGGACCTTTGCATTCTGCTGTTCCCACAGAGATTGCTCTCCCTCACTCTCTCATGCATGCATGCATGCATGTATGTATGTATGTATGTATGGATAAAAAATATGTATGGCTTGATCTTTTACTTCAAATTTTGTCCAAATTTCTTTCTATTTAAAATCGCAAACCTGCACCCCTACTACACATTTCCTCTTCCTCTTCCATGCTTTATTTTTCTTCTTGGCGCTAAGCACTATTTAACATACTGTATATTTACTGATACTTGTTTCCCATCTCTTTTATTCACTGTATATCCTCAGCACCTACAGTAGCATCTGGCATGTGCGTGGTACTAAATATTTTCTGACTGACTGAATGAATGAGAGATGAAGCTAGAAAGTTGGTAAGTTCAAGGTTATGGAGGGTCTTGTATGCTGTACTGTGAAGCTTGGAGTTTCGTTTTTAAGATGATAGACTACTAATGAAGGTTTCAGACATATGGGTAGAATGGCCAGCTTTTCTTTTGGAAAGATCTCTCTGTTTTTTAAAAGATGATACATGATATTAAAAATGAGAAGACTAGTTCAGAGGTTGTGAGACTAAGCCAGATGAGCGATGAATACGTGAATTGGAGCCCTGGTTGTGTAGGGATAAAGAGAAAGAGCAATCTCAAGAAATATTTAGGGGATAAATCAGCAGGACTCGATGAAGTTAGGAGGGCAAGGAAAAAGGAAAGATGCCTCCCATATTTATGACTTGATGACTAATCAGTGAGTTGAGCCATGAACTGATATTGGGAACACAGGAGAGTAATGAAAAGCATCCTATCTGGGAGGGCAATGATGATTTCAGTTTGGTGCACATTCAGTTTAAAGTGTCCATGGAAAAGCCAGATGGATACTTCAAAAGGGCAGCTGGATATATGAGTCTAAAACTCAGAGGAGAAGACAAGGTTGGAGATGTAATTCAGGTATCATTAGCATATAGATAGTAGTGCAAACCTTTAGAATTAATGAGCTCATCCAAAGAAACAGTGTGAAAAAATGAGTATAAGACCAAGGATGGAATTTGGGGAACACAGTCATTTAAGGGAAGGTGAACATAAGAGAGAAAGCCTAGGCAGTTTAAGAAGACATGGTCAAGAGGTAAGAAATAAGAAATGGTCAGGCAAGAGAGCAGTGTTTTGGTATCCAGAAGAGTAGAGAGCTTCCAGGAGGAGTTTGTAGCAATAGTGCTGACTACAGGTGAGGGAATAATTAGGAGGAGAATTTAATATGGTCCAGTATTTGGCAACATGTAGGCCACAGAGGCCCACACTGAAGTTGGGGTCAGTGGAATGGCAGGAATGGAAGCTGTATTGAAGAGGATTGAGAGGTGGAGGAAGAGTGGGGAAAGGAAGGCCAAGTAAAGGCTACTCTTTCAGGGAGCAACACAGAATGGAAGGGAAGAAATGGGACATTAGGCAAACACCAGTACATCTGTGAAGTTTCTTTGAATCTCTCATCCCCTCCCATTGAGCCTCCTGTGTGTCCGATGGCACTTTGTGCTTACTACAGCTTTGACCAGACTGCAAATGCCTGTGTATTTGTCTGCTGCTTCCTCCAGACTCTTAGCAACTTGAGAGCAGGAACCTTGTTTTCTTCACTATTACAGCCCACCAGAGAGCACATGTATAGTACACAGAGGTTGCTCAGTCAATGCTTGTAGAATGACCAAATAAGGGAAAGAAGAGGGTTTTGTGTTTTTTCTTTTCCTTTCCTTTCCTTTCCTTTCCTTTCCTTTCCTTTCCTTTCCTTTCCTTTCCTTTCCTTTCCTTTCCTTTCCTTTCCTTTCCTTTCCTTCCCTTCCCTTCCCTTCCCTTCCCTTCCCTTCCCTTCCCGTCCTTTCTCCTCCCTTCCCTTCCCCTCCCTTCCCCTCCCCCTCCCCTCCCCTCCCCTCCCCTCTCTTCCCCTCCCCTCCCCTCCTCTTGGAGCAAGAGACCATCTAACTTTGGGGATACCAAGCTGCACAGTGCAATGATTTTCTCAGCAATGCTTACCAGCCAGGTATAAGAACAAGGCAAATTGTGGAACAGATCCAGGATTGGAATTCTGCCATATTAATGGAGAAAAATAACAGAGATGCAAAAATTGTGAGGCATTGAGACTAACTAACATGAATAGGAAAATGAAGCCAGCTTCCTTGAGTGACTACAAGGAAAAGAAGTACTCAAGGATCTCTCTGAAGAATGTGAGATAAGTGGGAGTGAAGGTAAGAGGGAGCTAAGGGCTAGGAGGCTCAGATTCAGAGTTGAAAGTTCCTGGTAAAGAATAATTTGGAGTGTGGACAGGTCTCAAGGTTGACTATGACTGGGTGGCACTCAAGGGAAGTAGAGGCGAAGATTGTTTGAATTGAGGTGGTCAAGAATGTACAAGGATAGAATGTTAGGCTGGTCACTTCCATGGACATTGAAATTGTCAAGAATCATGTCTAGACATAGGGTTTAAAAGAAACTGAGACCCAGGTGTCAGGTCTTTAGTAAGTGAGTATGAATGAGTGATCAGCAAATTGGTGAGTGATAATAATAAGGAAGAATGACATAATTGGAGAGATGAACTCCAAGGAGGTAAGAAGAGGGTTGGGCTAGATGACCCAACCATAAGAAACTTTTAGCTCCAGGATCATATGAGTATGTCACAAAGCATTTGGGTTCTTTATTTTAAGTAATGAAATAGATCATAGAATGATAGAACTGCAAGAGGCCTTTAGGATTCATTTAGTCAGACTTCCTTATTCTATAGACACAGAAACAAACTTTTAGTGGTTTAGTCATGTGCTCAAAGACACAGCTAGTAAGTGGCACAGCCATGCCAACAACCTGAGAACCTGGCCCTTGACCCAATGTAATTTCTACTCTACCATGTTGCTTTTAAGTTTTCCTTTGTGTTTCTCAGCAACATGTGTTGTTATTCAAATCTGCTGATGTATACTTATATTAGTTCATGGCCCAAGTTAATGAATCACCATTGCACCCTAAACTAAATTATTATTATTATCATGAATAATATCTTGAGTTCCTATCATGTTTTTAAAATGTTTTAAAAGCCCTTTCACAATTTACATTTTGCTCATGGATTGACTGGTAATAACCTAGTGTCAATGGCAATTCTAATAGATATTTGTATCTATCTATCTATCATTTATAACAATATATAATAGATTCTATATTCGTATCCTATATCCATATAGAATAGCTAGCTGGATGGCTAGCTAAACAGGGACAAAGAAAAGAGACAGAGACAGAGAAAGACTGAGAAAAAAAGAACAGAAGCATTTCAAACCTTGACTATTTAATCCAGTACTATGAGAATCAATCCAGTCTTAAGGATGTCTGGAGAATATACATGTATAGAGGATAATACCATGCAAAGGAACACTATATTATTACATGGGGTGGGATTCTGGCTGTAAACCTTAATGCAGATAATAATGGTATTTATCTAATCAAGTTGTGAGACTTTAATTATATATATATAGATAGATGTGTGTATATACATATATACACACATATCTATACACACACATATATACATATGCATACATATATGTACATATATACACACATACACGGCTATTATAACCACTCAATAAGTGTTAGCTATAATTATCAAACGATCATAATGATTGTTAGTTTGTTCTTCTAGATCCCAGGCAGTAATCTTGCCCAGCTCCCCTCATGATCCTCCTTGACGTCTCTTGCGCATGCTGCCACTTCCTAATGCAAAGTCTGGAGGGGCTGTAGGCTTATGTGTTTTGTGCAGCCCACATCTCACAAAGCTATGCAAGATTGTGTGGTTTGGTAGCAAGAAATCCTTGTCTCTCCTTCTCTAAGCATCCACATGCATTTTTTTTTCTCTTCCTTTAGCCCCAATCACCTCTTTCATGT
The DNA here is from genome assembly GCF_964194185.1 of Rhinolophus hipposideros. Lineage (NCBI taxonomy): Eukaryota > Metazoa > Chordata > Mammalia > Chiroptera > Rhinolophidae > Rhinolophus > Rhinolophus hipposideros. The sequence goes on from NC_138047.1 coordinate 56,712,538, forward strand.
TCAACCAGAAGTTCAATAGATAGATTCAAGATGGGGACCCCTTCACTGCTGCTGATTAATGCAGAATTTTATATTTATGAATTGAGTTTTCAGGGCCAAATCTGAAAATCAGTTTTTATGTAAAACAAAGAAAACTAACTTGGAGACATAAAATATCCCTTCAAATCTTCCATTCCACCTGCCTTTCTCCATTGCTCTCTGTTTCCATGTTAGAATGTAAACAATACTCAGATTATCTCATTTTCTATCTGTAATAAATTTTTAGTGCAAATTAGGCTAGTGTAGTTTCTACATTCCACTGTCTTAGTGGAAATTAGACAAATGTGGTTTTCTCTTGGGGTTCGGAGGGCACTTTTCTGAAAAGTCATTAACATTGCATGGTATGTACAACTTTATAATATCTCATATTATATGTTTATCTTTTATCAAGCAAATATGAAGAAGTTAGTGATTACTGTTACTGGTACATTTATCTGTTTAATAGATTAACAGTTGTAAAATGTTAGTCCCATTTCTCGCCCACTCTTGTGGATGTAGTTATATAAAATTAGAATTCTTTTATAGTTGCATTTTTTAAAAAAGAAGCAGCCCCAAATAATAAGGAAAGATTAATGCACACATACACACATACCCAAACACACACTTTTTTTCTTTTTATTGGCTGAATTCTTTTTGGGCTCTTACTCTGGGAACAAGTTATGATTTCCTGGCTAATTACAGGATCTCCTACCATTTTTGATCAAAATCACCGATTGCCTGTTCTGCCACAATCTAGGCTTGATGAAATGCTAAGATATATCCAAATAAAAAATGTATACAAGTGCACACTTTGGTCAACGTTGCTCAAGTAGTAGTTTGCCATAATCAGAAGTATCTGAACGCTGATGGTGACCACTTTGAGCACCTCTTGTAATTGCAGAAGTCAAACGTGACTTGTTCATCTTTTGTTATCGGTATATATTGAGTATTACAATTTTAATAGTTTTTTCCTTTCTTAAAATGTGTATACATTTTTTTTGGAACCTTTTGTACATAGTAGAGGAGCAAAATGAGTCAGAGGATCTAATAAAAAAAAAATCAATGACCTCAAAGATTAATGTAAGCTCTTTGCTCCATCGTTTTAATAACTCTTAGATAAATGGATTCTTCATAATGGCAAATGAATGGTTAGTTTACAACTTGCCAGTAACTCCTGGGGTAGCCCATTTCCTTGCTAGTATCCCATCTTGATAGGAAACACAATGACAATTATAGAAGCCTTGAAAAATAATGTAGATCTTTACTGGAGTCCATGAATTCTACCCAGCTCCCCACAGTACATATGATGCCTCAATAATGCTGTTTCCTCTCCCAGCTTTGTCATTCAGTCTCTGGCCCTGTGTGCCTTGTCACTCTGTGTCCCAGGCAACAGTGAGCATCAAAACTTCAGCTCCTCCCTGCTGGCTGCATTGGGCTTCTGTTGAAAACTGGAAGACCTGCCTGCTCTGCGGCCACCTCCCACCTTCATCCAAGTCTTCTCTTTTAGGGAGATATAGTTGTTCTCTGAACCTGACTGCTTTTCTTATGTGACACTCAGACGAAACATTTCTAGTTAATAAACTTCTTCACTTCATTACACGTGAAAAGATATAGACAATTTTCAAGGAAATTACTTTCACAAGGGGATTCATTTTCTCTTTGAGAGAAGCTCATCTTGACAGAGAATCTTTTTTGTCAGTTCACTTGGTTTATCCTATCTGTTATTGTTACCTGTGGAAACGCATGAGATTTAGTGACTCGGAGATGGCGCGGGGTGTGATGTGCCATTGTGACTGTATTTGCTGCTGCTGTTTTACACTGGCCCATTTCTGAATGCCCAGGGAGAAGTACTTCAGATAGCTGCCAACCAGTGCTGCCCTGGGTGTGTGTCAACGACTCCTGGATCTTGCCATCATGAAAAGAAAATCTATGCGGTAAGTGTTTTCTGACCCGTAGTTGATTCTGAGTCTGTACATCACTGACAAGGGAAGGGAAAGCTGAATGCTAACCTTGTGTTGACAAGAGAGTTGGTTTTTTCTTTTTCTTTGTCTGGCTGTGGAGGACAGGAAGCTCATTTGACTTTCCATGGGCATTTGTGTTTCCTGCATAAGATGAAAACTGTCCTATTTATTCCAGAGGCCCTATGTAAATATGTGTAGATTGAATTTGTGTCTGTATAAAAGATAGTCTGAGAATGTCGAACAAGTTGTCATGTTAAATAATAAACGTGCCACCTGGTCTTTGTATCCCATATACATTTTTTTCAGTTGATAGTTACAAACAGCCCTGAGTGGGTGAGTAGAGCAGATGTTATTAGTCCCGTGTTAACAATGAAAAAGTTGAATGGCAAAGAGCTTAAGGTACTTGCCCAATATTCCAATAAGTGGTATAACTTGGCCTAGAATTCTGGTCTTCTTACTTCTAACTCAGGCCTCTATCCATTAGGGTAGAGTTTCTAAACTTCAAGGATCTTGACATTTTAGGCTTTTTTGAAGGACTGCCCCTATGCATTGTAAGAAAGTTAGCAGTGTCCCTGGCCTCTACCCATTAGATGCTAGTGTTGTTCCCCCCTACCCCCACCAGTCCTGACAACTAGAAACGCTGCAGGCATGGCCAAATTTCCTCCAAGGGGCAAAATTCTCACCTATCCCCCCTTTAAAACCACAGTACTGGAAATCGATCCTAAAGTTCCTTTATTATACTTTCTCATTCCAGATCCTTTAGGAGTAATTTAGAGACGTTAAATACTGATTAAAAAGTACCATTAAAATAGAAATTATGAAAATGGAATGGATACTGTTCATCTTCACTCATACCTAAATGTTACCAGGAGGCAGTGGGTGAGGTTGAATGTGATGGAAAGAGCTTCTTTGCTTTCATCCTCATCTTCCACCTGATAGAAAACTTTCCCCAAGTTAGTGTCTCTACCCATTCAGGACAGGGCATAGCTTAGCAGGATTTGATATATCCACTTTCACGCTATTCAGCGTGCGCACCTAAAACTCATTGAGTACAGTACACTTTCCCGTGGGACAGGATCATCTCACTTGAGCCACTGTCTCCTAATTACCTGAAGAGGCCCTCTTTCACTTCTGCACCGTGTGTTGCTGAAACACATCCAAGCCTGACCTGTGTTGGGAATGTCTTCATGCTACGTACCACCTGTGCTGCTCAATTCAGTCTGTTATGGAGGGTGATGTATGTTTTACATTCCACAGAAAAGGATACCTGTGAAATAGAAAGTCGTGCAGGGCAGATTGGTAATGGGAATAATGCCAGCTCATAATAATTGGAATAGGTGTGCGGTTCAAGGTCAAAAACATCAAATGGAATCATTCAAATAAAAGAGTACATAGGATCAAAATAAGGTCAGGATCTGGGCAAAATCAGAAATATCAAATAAGAGGTGGTACCAGGGACATGGAGAATTATATTTCAATAAATCTTTGCATGGACCACTCTTTTTTTTTTTTTCAATTTTATTTATTTTTTATTTATTTTTTATTTTTTATTTATTAGTTTCAGGTGTACAAGACAAGGTAATACTTAGACGTTCATCATTTATATCCCTCACACTGTGAACCCCCCTCCCCCCATCCACTATCCCTCCGACCTCACACTGAACCATCACATTATATATACAAAATTATAGTTGGCATTCATTAATGTTTAGCTTCTGGTGTACAATGCCATGATCAGGTATCCACAGTATCCCTGAGGTGGTCTCCCAAATGGGACACATGTCCATCGGATACCCAACAAAATCTTTACAACATTATTGAATACCTTCCCCAAATTAATTTTCAAAAAAACCCTGAGGCCATCTTGTGGTTACCAGCTGCTTCCAAATCCCTTCACCTTTCCCCTTATCCCCAACACCCCCCCACACCCATCTAACAACTCTCGGTTTTTTTTGTGTGTCCCCAAAACTGTTTCTGATTAGTTCATTCACATAGTCTTTTCTTTAGATTCCATATATAAGTGAGATCATATGGTACTTGTCTTTCTCTTTCTGACTTATTTCACTTAACATAATGTTCTCTAGATCCATCCATGTTGTTGCAAATGATAAGGTTTCTTTCTTCTTTATGGCTGCGTAATACTCCATTGTATAAATGTACCACAGCTTCTTAATCCAGTCATCTACCGATGGGCATTTCGGTTGTTTCCATATCTTGGCTATTGTGTAAAGTGCTGCAATAAACATAGGAGTGCATACAGATTTTTGAATTGGAGTTTTGGATTTCTCCGGGTAGATGCCTAGGAGTGGAATTACTGGATCATAGGGTAGTTCCATTTTCAGATTCCTGAGATACCTCCATACTGTTTTGCATGGACCACTCTTAATGACACTTATCATTACCCTCTTATGTTACATTTGTACACATGTGCAATCTTTTTATCTTGATTTAAGAGGCCTGAGAACCTTGATAATATTTTCTATATCTTTAGAGTGATCTTCTTTGCCTCTCACCTAACCTGGCACTGAGCACTGAACTTTTACTGGAGTAGGTGTTTAATAAATATTGAAGACTAGAGAACTCAAATGATGAGTAAATCTCTTCTCCAACTTATCCATGCCCTTGTCCCAAGGGCATGTTTGTCATTGACCAAGTGCCCTTGTGGCTGGGCAGTTCTAGGACCACAGATCTGTTGATGGGTTAGTTAGAAATCTGCTTGCCCTACTTTTTCTGGGAGAGTTCAAAAAGTCTTCCTTCTGCCTGCCTCCCTTGCAGGGCACCCCTTCTGCTGTAACATATCATGTGGAAAGCTCTAAACTGAGTAAGAACATATGAGGTCTGACAATTAAGTTCATGAATTAATCCTAGAAAAAGTGCTACACACCTCATTGCTGAATATCACTACAGTCATACAGTTACTTCCAAGTACTCCTCTTGGGAAGGTAGGCACTGACACCAAGTGCCTAGTCTACACTTCAAAGCAATTTTGGAACACTTTTCCTGGAATGGCCATCAGAGCTGTCATCGTGTTACCCTTGATGTCCTGAATGTGATCAAAATGTCTTCCTTTCAATATTTCCTTTATCTTTGGGTAAAGAAAGAAGTCACTGGGGGCCAGATCAGGTGAGTAGGGAGGGTGTTCCAATACAGTTATTTGTTTACTGGCTAAAAACTCCCTCACAGACAGTGCTGTGTGAGCTGGTGTGTTGTCATGATGTTGGCGAAAAGTTCAGGTTGTCTAACTTTTTCAGGCAGCCTTTTCAGTACTTCCAAATAGTAAACTTGGTTAACTGTTTGTCTAGTTGGTACAAATTCGTAATGAATAATCCCTCTGATATCAAAAAAGGTTAGCAACATTGTTTCAACAAATTCACGAACTTAATTGTCTGACATCGTTTCCATGCGTTATTTTCCCATATGTGACTTTGAAAATGTACTCCCTCAGAAAATGTTAAAATTATATTTCTGGTACTTGATATAACTGAGGAAAAGGCTGAATTTAAGGAACTGTAGTTTGAAGGAAAAAATTTCTGGTGGTCTATTTCTTCAAACAGAGATAGAAGAATGAATTTAAGTCAAGAGAAAAATCTTCCAATTTTAGTCTTAGTAAGGTTAAAATGATCACGTTCTTGTCTTCCTGTCTTTCTTTCCTCTCTTCCTTTCTTCACTTCCCCTAGATTCTTGCTAAATCCTTCTTAATATTATTCATTTTCTTGAGTAGGTTAAATGCTGATCTGGGTTTGCTCTGAGTCTCACTTTGTCACTTGCATCACACGTTTATTTCCCTCTGAAATTTTGAGCCTTTTGTGGGGGGGGGCAAGGGGGGCCCTTCAGCTTGCTTGGGAAACAGTTTCCAGAGCAGTTTCCCCTCTTGCTGAACAGCAGTAATCCTGTCTGTAGCCTCTGGCTGGCATCCCTTAGGGCAGGTTATGGAGACTTTCTTCCACTACCTGTAAAATAGCCTGGTGTTTTAAGAACTCTGGAATGGTGATCTGAAGTGAAAGCTTTCCCCTAAGGGAGAGATTTGGAAGAGGCTCTAGAATAGAGTGAGTGGGGCAGGAGGGGAATTATTGGAAATGTCCCCAGAGAATAGGGTTGAAACAAAGGAAAGTGAAGGATGGGTGGAGCTCAGGGCAGCATGAGGAAGCCTTGCTTTCAGGAAACAGCCTTGCCTGGCTAGAGGACCTCCTTTGCCTGCAGAGTAGGCAGCATCTTATACAATGAGCATTCCAGCAAGTCAAGGCAAGTCCCTAGATCGTCCCTGGAGTGAGGAAAACACTTGAGCCTTTTGGCGGACTCCAGGTTGTTTGACAGTTTCACGTAGGCTTATTACAGCCAGCATTTGCAGGACTGTTTCATCCATGACCTCCCAAAAGCTATCCCTTCAAATTAGCATTTGGATCTCTGCCCAGCCTTGCCAACCAGTCAGGGAGACAAGCCTGAAATATATTTTCCTAAAGAGTGTTGAAATGCTTTTCCCCTGTTCTTTTCCCCACAAATTAGCTTGTGAAAGGGAGGGGAAAGGACCATTAATTCCATTCTTTTCCTCTGCACTAATTTAATCCTAGTAACAGATAATGTCATGTCTGAAAAGATAATGCTTGAAGATTAGCTAAAAAAGGAAGTGGCAGGTGATAACGCCCTCATGCCTGCATGGGATTGAGGCTAAAAGAAGAACTAATTTATGTGTGTGAAGGAAGAAATGAATATTGAATTCTGCAGCCTTTTTCTTCTCAACATAGAGGATGTAATTGTAATATGCACTGAACATTGCCAGATATTTAGTATTCTCTAACTTCATACCGGAACAAATTACATGAAGAAAAATTATTTTGTTCTGTCAGTAAAGCCAGGCAAATACTTTATGACCTTATCTTTCCTTTGGACTTATGTCAACAGCCAAGCTGACTTGTTAGTTGGCTATGCAGAAGAATATATTTAAGATGTCTGCAGAATGCGCTTTTTGCTCATTGTCAAAAGCTCATGTTTTCAAAAAGTATTAATGAGGTTAAGATGACACAGCTAAAACCAGGTCTTGTGGGACCATTTCGTTTTATAGCTATTATTCCTTGATTTTACAAAGCTTTTTGCTGGTACAGTGTTTATAAAAAATAAGGCTTTTGTAAATGTGTATATAGAACACTGAATTTATATACAGAGGGTGCCAAAAATGTATACACATTTTAAGAAAGGAAAAAACTATTAAAATTGTAATACTCAATATATACCGATAACAAAAGATGAATACAAGTCGTGTTTGACATCTGCAGTTACAAGAGGTGCTCAAAGTGGTTACCATCAGTGTCCAGACCCTTCTGATTAGACTTCTGTGGCGAGCGTGTAAAGTGTTCTAACACCACAGCAGAAGCCGCAGGACTTGTTGCTGAGCGAGGCCTCCCGGACCTTCCCTTGTGCACATGACACACAGCACCGTGCATCTCAGACTTACCAAGAATGCATGCAATTGTTAGGCATGTTGGAGGTTCTGGTGCATACTCACGCCTCCATTGTCGTTGTACTTCACAACGTTTTCGCATTTCAAATATGACTTCAAAATGGACTTGTGCTCCTTGAATGACAACGATGCTTCTGCCATTTTCTTTGACTGTCCTGCCTGGTACGTGGTGATGCTAGCATTCATTTGATTGATGCCATCTTTCGAGCAAACGTCATACTACACATTGCTACCATAATTAGTTCAACTTCGAAAAGTAATTCATAGATAACATCTCTTAAAATGTGTATACATTTTTTGGCACCCCCAGTATATATCAGTATGTGCTGAACTCCTTGGTCTCTAGTCTCCCTTTGGTGAGAGAGTTGTCATGTTTTAGGAATTGGAGTAGGAGGTGAAAATGGAGGGGATTTATGTGACTTTTCCCTAGTGAAAGGTGGGAATAAATCCTTCCCTCTGTGCACTTTGGGTTACCATCTGATGCTTCTTCTGCAGCTTAGACATCAAGCTATGCAGTCTTCCTGCAGAATGTTCTTTGTTATTCCCATAATTCTTCAGTTTATTTTGAAGAGGGATTCCCCTGCTAAATTGTATTTCTCTTGAGTTAAATAATAGATTCACATCATCACAGAGTTTGAAGGTACTGAAGAGATTAACTAATACAATCCTCTCATTTTACAGATGAAAAAATTTTGATGATTGACAGATTATTATTATAATTGATTTTTGTGGCCTCTCTCTGACAGGTGGTGTGAGTACAAATGTTTAAGAAATGACAGTGTTTTCTTAGTAGTAAAAAACCCAATCTCTTCATTTTAATGAAATGAAATGCCTAGAAACAATCTTCTAATTTTTAATAGAATAAAGAAGTTCACTTCAAGTTGTTTTATATGTAGTCTTCAAATTTTACTTTACTTAATATAGTATATAAATAATTCATTAGATATTTTAAACAGTAATTTGCTCTCTGATGACAAAAATAAAAATATGTTTATTGGTGAAATTTTTGAAAATAGAAAAGTATACAAAAGCAGAGAAAAAATATCCACTAGTCATTCCAAAAATCTAAAAACCGATGTTATTGTTCTTTCAGTTTTCTGGGGTGGGTGTGGCAGTGGACATGGAGAGATAGATAGATAAATGGATAGATAGAGGTATATGATTTTACATAATTGTAATTATACCATGTATACAATTTATATCTTGCTTTTTTTATATAGCATTATGGTATAAATAATTCCCTAGCATACTTTTGGAGAACATGATTTCCTATTATTAGGCATTTAGGTAGCTTCAAGTTTTCACTAAAATATTTCCAATTTTGCCATAAAGAACAATGAGATGGAAATCCTGGTATTTAAACTTTTTTGTGTATCATTGATTATTTTCTTCAGACAACTTCTTAAAAGAGAAATTAGTAGATCAAAGCATCTAAAGATTTTGAGCATTGAAGCTGTGATATCTGTGGTCATTAGTAAATCAATTTTAAACTGTCTGTGTCTGATGATAAACCCAGTGGAAATGTCATGAATAGTACAGTCCCTGCCTTGCTGAGTTATTCCAGGTGCCTTAGTGAGGAAGACTGTGTAGGAGAATCTCACTGCGCGCTGAAGCTTCACTAACACTTATCTACTATGAATTTTAAACTCTTTTATACCTTTTATTAAATATTATCCAATTTTTATTTTAATTAATATTTCTTTGCGATTAAGGAAATTGAATATTCTATAACCTTATTGCCATTTTATCCATTGAGATTTTTTTTCTTAATTCTTGTGAGTGCTTTTATATACTATAGGTTAGTTCTAATTAATATAATTTGCAATTTTTCAATCAATTTGTCATTTGCCTTTTTATTTTGTTTATGATGTATTTTTGACAGACTTAAAATTTTAAACTCATCAGAGTCTATTGATTTTCCTCTTATAATTTCTTCCTTTGCTTTTATGCTGAGGCGTTTTCAAAGCGGAAAGGTCAATTGCCCCTATCTTTTATTAGCCAGTAGTTTATTAGCAAGTTATGGTCTTGCCCACTTGCGTGCTGTACTAAATTTGAAATTTTGTATTTAATTATGGTAGAAGTAAAAATTGATGGGAGAGGACTTGGCCTTGGTATGCTGTCTATTTCTACACTCACAGTTGGCACATAGGTGTTAAAAGAGGGAGGAAGGCCATGGACTCAGGCAGTGGAAACTGAGGAGAGAATCTAGCACCTTCTACTTGCCACCCACCCCCCATTTCACCCTTTAACAAGCTGGCTCTTTAACAAGCTACCTCATTTAATCCTTATAATAACCTAGTGAAGGGGATGTTTGTCATATCATTTCAGTTTTTTTAGGAAGCTGGATTTAGAAAGATTAAGTCACTCACCCATTGTCCCCAAAATTGGAAGGGCTGGGCTGGGATTTGAGAACATGCAAATATCCCAGGAAATCTTCTGTTATTCCCACTTGGTGGGTACTTGCTTGTGCTCCCAGTAAGTCAATCTAGAGGAAAGTAATCTTAATGAGAGTAAGGTGAGGACTTGGTTTCCAAATAATTAAATGACTGTGACTACCTATTATCATCATTGTTACAATAATAGTACGCATTGTTATTAATTCCAAAATGTCAGACTTGACGTACTTGCAACCTGGCAGCAATTTGTAGACTAAAGGGATACTGACTTGTTTAGGTAAGACAGAGTTCTTTTGTGTTTGAGAGAGATGAATGATTAGTCTGGATGCTGGTTTGTGGAGAAGCAAGAGGACTTTATGTTCTATGCTTCTCAGTGACACAATTATAATCCCTAGATTATGTTAGGTGATTGTTTACCTGGTATGTGTGACATTTTTAATAGAAGTCTATAATGATTTGTGCTGAATCAGATATTATCATATGCTCTATTTAATAGAGGCAAAGGAAAGCAGGTTCCAATATTTAAGAAAATGTGATAAGAGGAAACCTTATTCATTAAGCTAATTTTTTCCCTACATCTTGTAAAAAGGCCACTGTTATTCCATTCTGTCATTGAGAGCATAACGTATTTTGACAGCGACTTCCCTAAGCAATCAACATATTTGTAGCTTTTTTCATTCAGGATTAACCCCCCACCCCCTTAACTCAGCATCACATCTGAGAGTGGCTCATTTAGAGAGTTTTGCTACTCAGTAAATCATCAGCTAACTCCAAACATGGGTCTGTTGGATCACTGATGCACTGCTGGCTTTGGGAATGTTGTATCCCAGCCTGAAGTGGACTAGGAATATTCTCTGTGCTTAGATGGGCATCCTCACTGGGAATGAGTTGACTGCAGTTTGTGGGAGGACTGGGTGGAGCAGATGCTTCCTGCTAGCTAGGACCCCGGGACCCCGACATCACTGGAAAGGCGGGGTGTGGAGAGAGGGAGGAATAGAGGGAGAAAAAATATGAATGAACATAGGAACTAATCAGAGTAGAAAGTACAGGCAAAAAAAAAAAAGAAAAGAAAAAAGAAAGGAAGAAAAGAAAGAAACAGAATCAGAGTGAGAGCTATTGAAAACAATATCACCACGATAGAGAATGCAGTACATGTATGTCTATATGTTTTACTTTGAGCTTTATAGAATTTTTTAAATGATGGGATGGGGGTAATTTTTATTTTCTTTTTGTGCTTTTCTGAAATTTTCAAATATGAATCTTAAAGATAATGAAAAGAAAATAAAAGCCAGTTCTTAAATTGGTTTAAGACTTGGAACATTGCAAACCTTGGTCTCAATCTTGCAAACCTACAGACTTCTTCCACTTTTCCTGAGCTCCATCCTTCGTGTAAGAGGTGGGTTTCTGGTTGGCCAAGTGAAAGCCTGTATTCTAGCGGTAACCTTCTTTTTCTTGTTTTTTTTTCTCCTAACACCCAGCACGGGACAGAGTGGTCCTCCTCCCCATGTAGTGTGTGCTCCTGCACTCATGGTGAAGTCCGATGCACTCCCAAACCATGCCCACCGCTGCTGTGTGAACACCAGGAGCTGGAATTCATCCCCGAAGGAAGCTGCTGCCCTATCTGTGTGGGCCCTGGAAGTGAGTATGAGATTGTATGTTTGCCTTTGAGATTCACTTGGTGACATCCCAACTCTTCTATTTCCTATTCTGTGTGGTTCAAAGATCCCTCACCCAATTCCTTATTGGAATAAGATTTAGCCTTGCACTTGGCAGGAAGCAATGCTGCAGACAGTGAGGTTGGCACAAATCTTTAAGCTCCATTCCAAACTTGGGGTTCTGTGAGTCTCCGATTGATCTATTTTGCCTTGGCCAGATGCATCCCCCGGCATTCATAGCTCCTGAGAAGGAAAGGGAGGAGGGACAAGATCCTTTGATGTGATTCCATAAGGCCGAAGCAGTTTCTCCTTCCTCTTGGCGGAGAGAAAAACGAACAAATCACTTCTCCATGTAGAATTGCTGGCACGAATTCTGCTGGCTGGTGTTTGGGATGGCATAGCATCTTTCTCCAGGACACACAGAGCAGGAAGCAGGTATTTCATCTGTCTTTATTGCATCTTCGAGGTGGAGATGATGCCTGCCTGCAAACCCAGGTATGGTTCAGCAAGCCAGAGGCACATCCAGGCCCTTTCCTTGGAGTTCACACCTGGTCCAAGTGCCCCTTTTATTACATTTTACAGATCTATGTCCCCTTCCATTTTTATAACTAAGCATAAAATACTTCACAATGCATTATGTTCTCTCCTGGCATATAATAGCTAAAATTATTCTTTTATTTAATGGCACCTGGAAGCTACAATCTATTCTTGCCTTTTCCTTTTAAAAAGACCCCTGGTTTCTTTGTGATCCCCAGTTATTCCGTTTCTGGCAATCCTTTACCCTGGAGACCATTCCAGAGATTTAAAATGCTGAGGACATGATGAAAGTAGAATGCTCGCCTCATGCATTTCAGATGTCACCTATCAGAAAAAGACTGGCAGCTGCTTTGGGCCTAATAACCCTGCAAGTAAAAATAGTTGAACAATAGAGTTTAGAGGTTGGGTGGGAAGTGAACTGTCTGAGTTTGTGGGATCCTTTCTTACGTGTTAGGATGCTCTCTTGCTGGCCCTCCAGGAGAAAAACACATTGGAAGCATTTTTCCTGGACAGACTGGAGAGTCAACCAGGGCCAACTGCATAACTCACTGGTGCAAAATGAAAGTGCAGGGCTCCTTGTACAAGAAACAGGGTTGAGGGGGAATGTTTTTTCTTTTCTTCTGTGGTCCTTCTTAACCTGTGATGTTTTTAATTTGCTATTTAAGGTCACACTCCATCAGGCATGGGGATACTTGTTGGGTGGGTGGAAACCCCCATAGGCTCCCCAGGCCCCACCCTGCTACTTTGTACTTAGGGCACATGTACTCTGCTGGCACAGCACCCAGGTCCCCACTGTGGATGGAGGGTGTGGGTTTGGGAGCAGGAGCCTGAAAACCCATCTCAGGAAACCAAGGAGGCAGTAGGAGGTGGCCCTAAACCCCTAATACATGCTTCATTGTCTCACTGGACTTCCTTTACAAAACTCAGAGCGTTATTAAGAACTCTATCCAGTAATTGCAAAGCTTTAATCCCCAAGTATGGGGCCCCCTACTTTTCACTTGGCCCTTGACTATGGGGCCCTGTGTGACTGCACTGGCCACATCCATGCAGACAGCTCTGAGATCAGCAAGTACAACACCCCCCACCAGCCCCCAAGTAATCCTTATTTCTCTGACCTCCAGAACCATGCTCCTACGGAGGCCATGTGTTTCAGGATGGGGACGACTGGCCATTGAGTCGATGTGCCAAATGCGTGTGTAGAAATGGAGCCACTCAGTGCTTTACAGCTCAGTGTCAGCCTCTGTTTTGTAACCAGGTAAGGAAGACAGCCTCAGAATGGATCCTTCACAGACTGTTCACTTCACTGTATAGGTAATTATCCCTTCTGAGATACTATCAAGCAGGCCTGGAAGTCTAGGAACAGGAAGCAAAGGCTGTTTTTTCTTACACTTTTGGAGACCACTGCTGACACATTTCTTTTACCCTGAGAAGCCATAGACAGGTCTAATTACCAGCCATTTAGGCTAATTGTTGCATTATGAAACTGAGTCTTGAGGGTACACACAAAGAAGCCACCCTCTCCAGATGTAGATGTCCCCAAAATGTCAAACTCAACATCTGGAAACATCAGTAATATTGATCAGGTTTGTCACTGTTTGTCAATACAGAAATACAGGCTGCTTTTTGAAGATTATTCAGATACAGTATTTAATTTTTATAAGATAATGATTCAATTATCAAAGGTTTTTCTCTGGGTCAGTTTAAAATAATGGGATCTTGTTCATTTAAAGCTGATCTAATTTTCAAAACAGTAGGCTCCACACAAATTTAGAAAAGAAAATCAATTACAAATAAATGTGGTATAGATGATGGTTTATAGTTTTTTACTCTTCCAGAGGTTCCTATGGAGGTTTCTTGACAGAAAACCATGAAAGGAGTTTGCCTCCAGTTGAAAATTAGCTCATTGTTGATCTAAGGAAAAGCTGGAAGTCAACATTCAGTTGATACCGAGCAGTACTTTGTGTCAAATAAAACAAAATCAATAACATGGCATATTGGGACAATTGGGCAGTATTTTTATAGGCAGACAAAAGGCAATTAGACAAGAAATGCTAAACGCCAAAAGAAGGGAAAATGTATCGAATTGAAAGGCTAGATTGTATTGGATTCTAACCTCCCCACACTGCACCGACTGCTGCGCTCATGTCGCATCTCCCTGTTCATCACAAAGTCTCGTCCTAGCGTTAAGATTACAAATGAGATTCTTGGTGGAATTGCACGATATCTGACGTTTGGAGGACACTGTAGTGTTGGGGTATTTTCACTTAGGCATTCCAGGCTTCAGTCCCCTCATATGTGAATGCATTTTGCCACTATTACAGTACGGGAGGTGGGAGGAGGGATTGAGGGGACACCCCGTTGTGACCCTTCTGCCTTGAATCTTGGAACATTTAATCATGGACTGTGTGTTAGGGGGCTAGATATGGAAATAATTGAAAGTTCTAATTCCAAGTTTTAAAAACATCAGGTATACATTCTGGCTTCAAACACGTATAGTCTGCATTGTTTAACTTGAAAAGATATAATTTGGTACCGTACGTTAGAGCTTACATGATATGGAAGCATTCTGAAGTCTTGGATATAGATTGATTTTAACCACTCTTGTATCAGTAAGTCTATATTTTTGCCACAACATATTTTATCTAAAAGCCAACTATCAGATTATTTAGAACCATATTTTAGATTCAATATCAGTCTTAAATATTAGATGTTCTGATGATGTAAAGAGATGCTGTAGAGTTGGTGCTTTTGATGGAAACATGATCACCAACAACTACTATCACCACATTTTGGGTATTTATTATGTACCAATCATTAACTTTAAGAGCTTTATACTTCTCATAACAGCCCTGTGAGGTAAGAGTTACTATCATGCTATTTTATAGTAAATAAAACTGAGGTATAGAGGGGTTATGTAACTTGCTCAAGGTACTACAGTTAAGAAGTGTCAGTGATTCTAACCTAGGCAGTTCCATATCACAACATCAATTGACCACACCCGTCTCATGTTTTTAACCATTATGCTATATTCCCTCCCCAAATGATGTGTTTCATAGCATTTATGTATAATAATAATCACAATAACAATAGTTGCTAACATCATTGAGAACTATTGTATTTTATATGTATTAACTCATTAGGTATTAAAAAAACGCAAGTTCATCAGAAGAAATATATTTCTAGATCTTGAGCTCTAGAAAAATTTGATTTTCAATATAAGTATTTTTATTTTGAAAGGAATCTATACCCATTAAGGAAAGTTTAGAAAAGCAGAAAAGAAAATGATTATCCATATTTCCATCACTCGAAAAGATCACAATAGATTTTTTTTTGTAATTTGTTTCAATTTTTTTGTAGGCACATGTGGATATATTTGTTTACATAGTTAACACATTTTTAGAAACTGATGATAATCCCTGATGAAAGAGAACCCATTTATGTCCAAATAAGTTGTTCCCTTAATGAAGGATGTAAATATTGAAATTCCTTGCTCTCAACTTTTGTCCAGATGCCTTGTGAAAAGATCTCTCACCCATCCACATTTTTGTAGGCTTGTTAATTGGCCTGTTCAATCTGATGAGAGTTGTTCCGATGGTATTACTACCACTTTTTTTTTTATTAGTTTGATGTGTACAAAACACTGTAATAGTTAGACATTTATTATTTATACCCCTCACAAAGTGATAACCCCTATCCCCCAATCTACTACCCCCCTGACATCACATATAGCCGTTACATACCACCACTTTTTTTTTTAATACTGTAATTGTCCCTTTGCCAATATTGATTAATCTGAGGATGTTGAACTTTATCTTCAGATATATTTTTTAAAAAGATAGATTCATATGTCTTCTGAGCCACTAAGTGTTTGATAATTATTTTCTTGTTGCCTATATTCATGAAAGATAATTTTGAGGGGTCTAAAATTGGGGGCAATTATAATCTCTTTCCATCTTAATCCTATAGTCTCCTTTCCATTGCCTTCTGGAACTTAGTGCCATGGAGAACTTTGAGGTCTGTCTACTTTCTATTCTATTATATTCAGCTACTTTTACTCTGTTGGATTCTTGCAGGATGTTTCTTTATCTTTATAATTTGAACATTTTTCTGGCTGTTTCTAGGTGAGGTGTCTTTTCATATATTTTGCCTAGAAGATTGTGAAGCCCTTTAAATCTGTATTCCAGTTTTTGAAATGTTTTCTTTGGTTGTGGCTTTGAGTAATCATATCCGTTCCAATTATTCTCATTTCTCCAGAAACAGCTATGATTCTTAGATGGCTCCCTCCATACCCCCTCATTATCAATCATGTTCTGTCTCATCATTTTCCACTTTTTGTCTTTCCTCTTCATTTTGGAGAGATCCTCTTGAGTTTGTATTTACTGCCTCCAATATTGATTTTAATTTGAAAATTTCACATTAATTTTCTTTTAATTCTTCCTTATTTCTCCTATCATTAGCTCATCTATTTTTTTTATCCCAATGCTGATTCTTTCTTTATTGCATCCTGCTTCTATTTAATAAAGACTTCATTTTCTTATATCTTCCTGACGTAGTAACATGGCTTTTAAATCTTTTCTGTTAGATCTTATAGTATGTTGTATTCAGAAATCTGCAGTTTCTCTGAATTTTCAGAATGCTATTCCTTTCACTTGTTCTTTAGGGTTTTCCCCCAAGTTCCTTTCTTTCTCTTTGCTTATCCTTGATCAAAAGAAATCTATTCATAGCCACTGCTTGAAAGCTGCAAGGATAAGGGGCCTGCCCTTGGCTAATTCCCCTTGTTGGATCCTTAGCCAGATGCTAAGAAATGTGCATGTCCTCCTAGGCCCGGGGTCTGGAAGGTTTTCATGTAGTGTAGCGCTGTTGTGCTGAGATCAGATCTTTTCCTATCCCCACAGCCCAACTCTCTTACTTTCCGAATACATGAAACAAAAATTATAATCCCAGGTTTACAGCACTAGAAAGGACTCTTTCTATCTCTCTCAGTAACTGTGCTAAAAATTTACATTTAGTATGTCTTCCTCACCTCACTCCTACTTTTTATCATTCCCTCTACCTCCCCCACCACACGTATTTCCCACTTGTTTTTCTTGCCTTTTTTTTTTTCATTTTAACATTATGAACTCTGGTTTGATTTAGAAAGAAAGATATTGAAGAAGGTGAAAAGTGAGGGCTAGCCCTCTGACTGCCTCAAACAACAGTGTCCACCCACTAGAGGGATAAAGACCATGTTGTGTTCAATATAGGAAGGCAGAAAGTTGGGAAGAAATGGTGGTTCTGATTTCTATTTAGGTTTACAAAGCAAAGGAAGGCCACAGAATGTCTTATTGTTGGTGGGACTTCCTCTTGGCAATGGCAGGAAGTTGGCTGTTATACTTTTTGGAGGTGAAAGTTTCATCTTTTTCTACATCTTTAGAGGTAACATTGTGGGAAGATATTTTGTCAAGAGCTGTTAGCCATACTACACTATAAACTTGATTAAGTATTTTTTTAAGGAATATGGAAAACCATAACTAAATATATCCTAAATAGTTTGACCCAAAATTATAATGACATTAGTCATATACATATATAGTATATTTTGTATTGGACTCCTGTGATTACTGAAGGTTAGCACACTTTTTCCAGATAGTGAATATTTTTAGCTTTGTGTGCCATACTGAACTCTGCCATTGTAGCAGAAAACCAACCCTAGATAATATGTAAGTGAATGGATATGGCTGTGTTCCAATAAAGCTTAACTTACAAAAACAGGTGGTGGGCCTGATTTGGCCCACTGTCCATAGTTTCCTGGCCCCTGTATTAGACAGTACATTTGAAAGAGCAAATCTATGTAGACCAGAATGATAGGATTCAGGTGTATGATAGCAAAAAAAGTGAGCATTAAAAAGTTGTTCTCATTTCTCTGACCCACCTTACTACTCACCTTCTTACTTGCTTCTCTAATCCTGTTTATAAAGCACCAGCTGAGATGGAATCTCCATTCTGAATCATGTAGTTCTGTCATATCCTGGGATACTTTCTCTCTAAATGCTTTTCCTTTCTGCCCCTGGTGGTCTATACTTGTGGAGAAAGCTTCTGTTTCTGTCAACAAATTATATAATTAGGTATTGCCAATAAGAATCTGAAAGCTTGATTTTCCTTGTACTGATTTCTATATAAGTAATTCCTCTCTCCCCGACACTCTCTAGTTGACTCTGCTACTATACTAGGGTTTAATCCAGGTTAGTTAAGATAGATTGATAATGAACTATTTCAATTCAAGATTTATGATCATGACATTTGTTCCCTGTTTACTTAACATTGTATAAGTTCATTTGTTTACTTTAATAAAGTTACAAAGGTGTGACACCAGATATACTTTTATGTAACTTCCTCCCTGAAATTTCATTAAAGAGTTCTGGGGTCAGTAAATACTCAATGATTTCAATGCATGTCCAATTTTTACATACTCTATTAAACATCTGTGGTCATAATATTTTACGTATAGAATCATAATGCGTTAAAATAACCTATAAAACTGAGAAAAGAGTTATCAGTTGAACAGCGATTCAGGTGTTTGAAATAAATCCCTACTAGATAGTAATACACTAATCTAACTGGTTATATAATATAACTGGGTTAGAAACTACTAAAGTATGACTGGAACTTTCCATGAAAAATTAAGGTTATTTGACTCTCTTCCTCCCCTAGTATGTTGGTGTTTTGTCCTGCAGAATGAATTCCAAAGCAACCATGATAATAAAACCTCATTTTGTACTTCTCGTAAGAGAAGGAAGAGACCTGTTAGGGAGGTATTCTCCATATAAGTTCTGTGACTTTTTAGTCATTGAGACTTGGTTTATTCTAACCCTCCATCCCCTGCCTTTAATATGCCTACCTTCTCGCTCTTCAAGAGGGTTATAGTGATAAGTCAAAGTGAGAAGCTGACTCTTTGGCGTTAATGTGGAGACTTTTGCCATGAAAATGCTTCTTAGGGCAGCAGGGACAAATGGTTCAATATTCTGGGGTGGGGTAAGGGTTTTAGAGGTGAATAAGCACTGGCTTATTCCCAGATATCTAGAGGTATTGTTTTTTCATGTTAAGAACCTCCCTAATGCATATATATATATATATATATATATATATATATATATATATATGGATTCATATAAAGATGCAAAAGAATAGTGAAGTTACTTATTAAGGGTGGGATATCTTCACTTTGAATTTAGAGCTAAGTTGGCGGGAGTATAAATAAATGTTCTTAGGTGTTGGTAAGGTTGGTGCTCTGAGTTCCCGCTGCCAACCATTTATCGTTACCAAGTACTATGTGCCCTTGGGCAAGTCACACTCCCTCTAGTCTTTGCTTGTTTGTAAAGCAGTGATAAGAGCATCTACTGCATAGAATCATATAAAGCACTTACAACAGTGCCTGGCAAACACTGAGTACTATTATTATTGTTATTGTTATTTGTGCGTTTGTTCTTAGAAGAGGATGGGACTTGACGAATGTGCAGGTTTCTTAATGGTGACACTGATCTTGGAAGTGCTGATTCTTATCAAAGCACCAGGTGACTAATAGATACTGTTTATGGATGCTTTAGGCACATGATTGAGTTGGCTATAAATGAAATTTTCCTACTTTTGTGAATTTTATTGTTATCTTCTTTTAATGGATTGTTCCATTTTGGGTGTTCAGGATGAAACTTTAGTCCGAGTCCCTGGAAAATGTTGCCCACAGTGCTCTTCCCGATTGTGCTCTGCGGCCAGCCAAGTGTATGAGGTAACCTTTGATGTACTCCGTGGTAGACATACATTCTCGCACATCTGCTTTGCACTTTTCGACTACTGTACCTCCTGCCCTTGTGTCTGACTCTTTCCCAGGATTAGTAATTCAGTGCAGAAACAGCTTTTCTTTCATTCTCTAAAACGAAATCCTTTATGAAAAAATTAAACCATAGGGGATTAGAAATATAAAGGAATGTGCTGGCAAGCAGCACCTGGCTGACGAACCTTGGTGAATTGACTGTACATACATCTTGAAGGGGAAAGAAAGACAATCATTGGCTACACTTAGATGGGAGGCTCTGGGGATGTCTATCTGTTTTGGTTGGATTTTATGCACTGATATCCAGAGACAATGTCCCCTTGCCTTACACTTGGGGAGGCAAGGGGGTGGTAGGAAAAAAAGGGAAGGGAGGAGAGAAGCTGGTGGTGGTAGATTCCATAAACTCCAACGTACGAATGGGGCAGTCCCGATAACTGCCTAATAGATAGTAGGGACCAAATAGAAACCAGTTCAATAAAGAGAATGAATCAGTGAATATTCTGTCTCAGGAGTGTCCAGCTGAGGCAAAAGAAGGTTACGTTATCCAAAAGCAAAGAATGTATTAAAAATAAACCCAACTATTTCTCGTTTGCCAGCCACTCTAAGAAAGACGAAATAGAAATTGGGATTATGATTCTCAGTAGAGAATCTGGAACCGAGTATTAGGGGATGAGTGTCACAAATTCTAAATGGATACGTGAAATCTGAATAAAAATAACTAATTGGAAAAGGATTTTTGCATATACTGGATTGGTGCTGTCTGATACAATAGCTACATATGTACTAGATTAATTTCTCATGAATGAGATAGCCTGTGTCTGTTATGATGTTTTTGGCTGCAAATAACAGAAATACATACGTAACTAAAACGACAACATTTATTATCTCATATAACAGGAAGTCCAAAGACAGGGCAGTTGCAGGGTTGATCAATTCAGTTCTAAGTGATGTTATCAAAGATCTAAGCTCTTTTGATCTTTGCACCCTGCCATCCTCAACATGTGGCACTTACGTCTGCCCTATCTCCTCCTATCCCCAAGATGGCTTCCTCAGCTCTGCGCAGCTCATCCTCACACAATGCTTACTACAGGCTGGTGGAAGAAATGGGTAGGCTTTTCTTTTGTGGAGAGAAGAGTCTTTTCCTCGACCTCCATTGCTCTAGCAAACTTCCCTGAGGTCCCCTTGGTTAGAATTGGGACAATATTGTGCCCTAGCTACAAGGGAAGCTGGGAAAATGAGTATGTGTCAGGAGAGCTGGGTCTCCTGGCAAGGAAGAAAAGCTAAAGAATGATCATTGATTATCCAACAAACAGTATCTTCCTTTTCATCTCCATGTTCCAGGGCTTCTATATGCCTGGCATAGGGCAGGCCCTCGACACATCTGTGGGATGAATAGAATTGAGTGAAAATTAATCCAAAGTCTCCTTTAGACATTTATTTACTTTGTTCTTAGAGGCTGTTGCTACCTAAATGATATCATTTCTCAGGAGTACATTCAATGTGGCTCAATTAAAAATTGTAATAAAAATTCATGTGTCTTATGTACCTGTGTTTTTATTTGATATATGTGATATTTGATTTTCCACTTTTTTTCCCCTTCTTTACTCAGCACGGTGAACAGTGGAATGAAAATGCCTGTACCACATGTATGTGTGACCGGGGTGAGGTCCGGTGCCACACACAGGCCTGCCCTCCATTAAGATGTGAAAAGGTATTACGGAGTATGTAGCTTGATTTTAAAGTTTTATTCTGTGTCATTTAAGAAATGTGTTTCTTAGTCCAGTGTGTTCTTCGAGGGAATCAAAAGTTTTATGATGTCTAGAATATTAGATAAAGATATTAGATAAAAGATCTACTTCTCAGGAAAGAGGGCTGAGGTTGAGGGGAACTTGCCTCAGCTGGGTTAGGTCGGGGAAAGGAGACGCATTATTGTCGTGTTTGGTGTCCTCCTGCAGCACTGGTTTGGTGTTTGGTGTCCTCCTGCAGCACTGGTTTGGACGTTTACACGCTCTCCTAAGCAATACCCTTCACCTGCTATTCTCTCTGTTTCCTCAGGGTCAGAGAAGGGCTCGGCGTCATGGCAAATGCTGTGAGGAATGTGTGTCTCTTGCCGGAAGCTGCTCATACGGTGGGATTGTACGGTACCAGGATGAAATGTGGAAGGGTTTGGCGTGTGAGTTCTGCATGTGTGACCATGGCCAAGTGACCTGCCAGACTGCACAGTGTGCCAAAGTGGAGTGTGCCCAGGTAAGAAGCAGAGGCATTTCCACTTGCACTGGAATAGCTCTCTCCAAAGGGATAGGTGGAGAGACACCTGTTCCTTCTTGGCAGCAAAGAGGACCACCAGGTTGACTGCCCACTTTTCAAGGAATCTCCTAGCACAGAGATTCTGTGGTGTAAAGTAGATGTCACTATTTGTTCAGACTGGCTTGGAACAGCCACTTGGAGCTTTTAGCTCTCAGTGCATCTGGTCAGATTGAAAGCCCTGAGTCAGAGACATGGAAGGAAAGGACATGATATGGGACATTAGTCTATCAGTGGGCGCAGCTGGACCTCATGGCTGGTGGCCTGTCCAGCTGGCTACGGTTGTGATTCAGAGGTCTGCAGGTGCTTCGGTGGCCCAGCTTCCATTGCAGACCCCACTGACAGCATTTAAGCAGAAAAGAGAGCCAGCACCTAGGGGCTGCTCCTGTGGATCAAGAAAGACAATAAAATGTTTTTGTTTTTATTTTGTTTTTTGTTTTGAAGAGAGAGGGCGGGGGCCCTCACAAATAATTAACTCTGTTGGCCCCTGTTTACTTCTGCTGTCTGCAGAATTTCTTGAAGCGGCTAACAAAGTAGCCTCTGTTTGGACTATAGTATTTTGTAGGGAAATTGCTTACTTTTTTTTTCCTTTTTGAACTCAATTTTGACCCACTGCTAAACAAATTGCTTTTAAAGTTGTCTCCTTCTCCCCTGCTGCACCCATCCGCCCCACCAATTTCCCTCAGGGTTGTGAACTTGAGTAGATGAGGGAAATTTAGAAGATCTGAGGTACTGGATGTCTGTGAAGGCATTTTTCTTTTTAGTTTTTCTCCCCCACATCTCAGCTCCTCTTAACACTGAGCCTAAGGAGGAACAACCTTTCAAACAAGGCTGTCAATGACAGCCTATTTTTCATTTTGCCTCCTACATCTAAGTCCTGGCAGAGCTGAGACATATTTAAGTATAAAGGGTCTTGCTTCTTGCAGATTTATTTTCCCCCACACGCCTTTTCATTTTTTTCTTTCTTTATGTCAGGGGAGTGAGAATGGTTGGATGAAGATGAGAAAAACCCTAATCAGGGCCCTTTTCTTTCTCCTTCTCTCTTCAGCTGAGGCTGGGCTTCCTGGCCTCGGCAGTCTGCCCAGAGGATGCTGGGTTATTTTCCAAGGTTTTAAATTCTCTAAGATCCTTGGGTTTTGTGGAAAATGCGGGAAGAGATGATCCTAGTAGCATGGGTACTTTAGCCCCCTATTTTGTCAGGTTCGATCCAAGAGTCTCACAGAAAATCATTTGACCCGCTATCCTCCATGTCAGTGAATTTCCTAGTGCCTGCCTTGTCCTCCATGACCCCTACCTGTGGCAGCATGATCCAGGTCTTCTTCTCTGTTCTTAGGGGAAATAGGGAGCAACTACTAAAGTAAGTGGACAGGGCCTCGGTACTCCTTAAGTCACCCCATATCACTCACATCTCATCCCTTTCGAGTTCTGTCTCCCACCCCCACCCCATCTTCTCCTTTATGAATTGAGGAGTCCTAATGCCTTTAACCTGTTTCTTCAGAATGTAAATCAACTAAATTGCTTTATTGCAGATGATCTCCATGTTCACAAATTTTGTTTAAGTCACTGGCTTCTAAATGAGAAGTGAAATTTTAACCAAAATTGAATCTGACAAAAATATCCCTTAACCTTCTTTCTATGCCATACTTCTGTAAATAATGACCTTGGAAAAGCATGGTATACTTCCCAACTTCCTAACTTCTGCTTAGTTTGGAGATTCAAAGAAGAATAAGATCCACATTCTGATCTCAAGAGTTCCCAAGCTTGGGGGGAAAGTCAGATACATAAACAGAAATTATAATATGTGGTGGCCAACAATTACGGGAGTATGAATTAAATGCATTAGAAACACCTGGAGAAAATGACTACATCTGCCAAGGGGAGCGCTGAAAATATGCTACTTAGTATTTTCTTCAATTCTACCCCACTTTTTGCCTTTTCTAAAATACCAAGGTCATTAGATTTCTAACCTTGGATACCAAGGGTGGATTAGGTCTAAATGTGTGCATATCCACAAAGATGCAAAAAAGTAACCTAGAAGAAAAAGCAAAATAGTGCGGTTTCACCATTGTAATAATTATTACGCTGGTTATCAACAACAATATTCTGAATAGCATTGAAATAAGCACACAATTTTTTTCTTTAAAAAGGACAAAATGGTATGACTCTTGTCTTTGATATATCAAAACAAACCAGGCATGGAAACATAAAGAAATCAACAGTAGAGGAGCGCAATATGATGGTTTTCATTTTTCTATATTTTAAGTCATCTTTGAAGATGAATTCAGATGAAGAAGTCAAATTACCTATTTTTAAAAGGACCTAACAATCATATAGAGGCATAAAAAGGTGGGGTATTGAAACTTGTAGCAAAATGCGTGGAAGCTGGTAGGCATGTCATAAATGTGAGGTGCCTTTGACGTCTCCAGTGGAGGAAAATCCCCTCAGAAGAGTATTCCTTTTCCAGTGGGCAAGTTTGTGGAATCATAGAGTCTTTTGTCTGCTGGGTAGATGTGATTCAGTGGGGAGGGGTTAGCAGATTCCATCTGGCCTATGCCGCAGAATCCCCTTAAAAAGAAAAGAATTAGGTTTGTTTCACAAAGCAATTTTTCTCAAAGCAAAAATCAAATGCTAATTGGAGCAAGCTCCACACCGCAATGAGCTGATGCAGTTTGGGGCATCCAGGCTTCTTCTATAAATAGCAAATCTATTTAGAACTTCCTACCTCACTAAAACTGAACCCTTGCTTCCCAGGAGCAGAGCTGGCTGTGATTTACAGTAGCGTTTGAAGACTCAGAACAGCCACCTTCTTAGCTTTATTGGGGTGATGCAGGCTCTATTTTCAGTTCTGTCTGTATGTGTTGTAGCAGGCACTCAAGAATCTCTCATGCGTTTTGTCTTTAATAGAAGTACATATACGGTATTCTGTCTCATTTCAAAACGTTGTTTTAAGCGATCTAGATTACATGCCTATAAATGCTTTTATATGCTTTGAAAGCAAATTTCACTCTTTCTGGGTTATCCCTTCACAACCAGCTGATTTGTCACGTTTCTGCAAAACAATTTATATGTAAATATGTCTGCTCTCTATAGCACCCAGCGCTCTCTGTTGGCCTCTGATTGGCATTAGATTTTGATGGACAGCAATGTATATAACTCTCATCTTTTTGAAATAACTTTACAGACACTATAAAAAGTTACAATCATTCGTGTATTTTCATGTTTCTTTTAAAAGTTTATATTGTCTTTCATTATAATAATACATTTTCATTTTGAAAAATTGAAGACTTAAGAAAAGTAGAAAAGAGACTTTAAAAATCCATTCAAAATGCTACAATTCAAAGGCAACCAGTGCTTTTATTTTATATATATTTCTTTAGTACACAGTGTGTTTATACATAAAACATCATTGTGATTATTCTGTTTATGCAATTTTACATTACTCAATTTTTACCTAACATGCTTTCTGCACTTTAAATGTAATACAGATCCCAAATTAGTGTCTTCACATTTAAAGAAATAATCATCATTCTTTAGAAAGTAGATGTATCTTTAGAAAGTGGAAAGTGCTTTAAAGAATACTCTTTACATTGTATTTTTAACACAGATTCCCTAGGAGATAGGATAGCCGTGGAATTATACTTTTAAAGTTACAGAATTTAGAATTATTTCATTTTTTCTAGTAAGCTTTTATTATTTTGTAATAAAAATAAAAAATTTGAAATTATTGTTATTGGGAAGTTAAAATGCCAAGACTTTGGAAGTTAAACATCTACCTTCCTAGTGTGGCATTTGTTTCCTTTCTCTTAAAATTTTAAAAATAGTGATTATGTGAGTTAGATAATAGTTTCAGAACACTGAATAGAAATTAGTTTCTACTGTTTAGCTGACACTACTTCAATGCATAAAAGGATGTGTCTGATTTTGTAGTCAAGGACAAATGTTGGTTTGATTTGAGTGCTGTAAACGAAACCAGACCACAAGTTCAAACCTTGTATATTTAAGAAAGCCTGATCCTTTTCTGAAACTAATAACTTTCCAGGACTGTGAAATTGATCTTGGCCATCATTCTTATTCACGTGAGCTCCTGGTTGTAGGTAGGAAATTATGGAGGGATCTGTTGCACAAGTAATACCAGAATTAGACAGAAAAAGCACTTCGAGGGTGAACTGAATCAACTAGACTTTTCATAGGAAGACAGTACAGAGGGAGATGAAATAAATCATGGGAAAGCAAAGGGGTGTGCTCAGGTTTTTCATCCCAGTCAGGGAGTCCAGCTGCTGTGAAATTTAGCACTGCTACCTGTATATGTTAATTTGATATGTGTCTCTGCAACCCTTACTTACACAGGGTGAACAATTAATTCACTTAGATGGAAAATGTTGTCCTGAATGCATTTCGAGGAATGGCTATTGTGTTTATGAAGAAAGTACAGAGTTTGTGAGTATTGACCTAATAACTAAAGACTGTTAAAATTTATAATTCAAAATTAATTTAATGAAAAGGTACTACCTTCTCATTTCTTTCACCTATTCATTGTTCAACACATGTGATTTTGGACCTACTGTGTGCCAGGTACTGGGGATACAGAAGCGGGCACAGAAGGCAGAGTCCATATTCTTGTGGAGCTTACATTCTAGTGTGGGGACACAGAGGACAGAGTACTGCTTAGAGGATAAAGCAGCTTAAGGGGGATAGAGAGTAACTGGGAGGAGGGAGGTGCTCTTTTACATTAAATGATCAGGGAAGTCCTCTCACGCAGAGAAGTTTGAGTAAAACCAGAATGAAGTGAGGGAGCAAGCCACGTGTATACCTGGGGCAGAGGGACATACCGTGAAGAGGGATCAGCAAATGAAAAAGCCTGAAGCAGAAATGTGCTCGGTGTGTTCAAGAAACAGCAAAAAAGTGAATATGGCTGGAACCGAGTGACTGAGAGGGAAAGGAGTAGGAGATGAGGTCCCGTAGGTAGCCTGGATGTCATGGTAAGGATGTTGTGTTTTACTCTGACGCAGATGGGAGCTGCTGGGGAGTTCTGAGCAGACCAGTGCTGTGATTGGCTTACTTGTGAAAGCATCATTTTGGCTGTTACATGGGCGAGTGACAGAAGGAGTCGAGACTGGAAATACGTGGTATAGTTAGAAAGTTTTTACACTATTATGTTTCCCCGAAAAGAAGACCTAGCTGGACCATCAACTCTAATGTGTCTTTTGGAGCAAAAATTAGTATAAGACCCAGTATTATGATATGATACCCGGTCTTATATTACAGTAAAGTAAGAGTGGATCTTATATTAATTTTTGCTCCAAAAGACGCATTAGAGCTGATGGTCCAGCTAGGTCTTCTTTTTGGGGAAACATGGTAGTCCAGAGAAAGGGTGATGGTGGCTTGGTCTAGGGAAGGAGTGGTGAAAAGTGATCAGGCTTTAGATTTATTCTGCAAAGAGGATTGAAAGGATTTTGGTGGATTGGATGTGTTGTGAAAATCTATTTTCCAAGGTTTCATTTTTCCCTATGTCTACTTTTTTATTATCTATTCAAAGGGGAAAAAATTATCTTCATCTCTTCAAATTTTCTCTGTTTATTTGCCCATATTTTCCACATGGAGTTTTGGAATGTTGATAAATTAATTCACTGTGTTGTTAAAAATTTTCCAGTTGATCATAGATACAGCTGCTTCATTAACCAATCAGAATAGGATTATAAAAATTAGGATTAGGTACTTTGATTTGTGAACTGATTCCTGTAGTCTCTTTTCTTCGTGATTTGGGTAGATTGCATCTGTCAATCTGCCAGTGTTCTGTATGTGCAGGGGAGGCAGTGTTGTGTAGGGTTAATGTGCAGACTCTAGGTTGAAATGCCTACTTTGCCACATACTGTGACCTTGGGCAAGTTACTTAATCCTCAACTGCAAAGTAAGGATAAAAATGGTACTTACCTCCTGGGTTTATTGATGATATGTATAAAGTATTTAGAACAGTGCCTGGCACACAAACAAAAAGCTTTAAATGATACTATTATTGTTATTATGCTGTTGGCATTGTTTGCTTCATAGTGCTATTTCATAGTTTAGTCATCCTTATTTTCTTAAGAATTTAAGAGATTAAAGGTTCCCTGTAAATGTTGAATTTATATTTTCTCAATCATAGTATTAATTTCCCTGCTCATTTTTGGAGGTAAATTGAGCGCTGGAATTAAGGAAAAGCAAGTTGTTTTACGGTAAATATGTACAAATCTTCATAATGCTTTCTAGTACCACACAAATTTCAAGAATTTGCCCTTACAAGCTCAGATCTCTTGACTATGAAGTCCTTCATATTAAGGGGAATTGAAGCCCAATGTTGAAGCACAGAGTGAGAATAAGAATTCAATAATATTTCTTATGTTGTCTTCACTTTATATTGGTATGCTTTTCTTGTGTTTCGCATAGATAGATTTTATTTCTATTCATAACCAATAAATGAAGGTGTATGTTATTTGGGGGGAAATGGATAGTTCCTAATGAGAACATAAATAGATCAGCTTAATGGTGTTTTTAGTGGTATGATAAACACATTTCTCTTTGTTCCTAGATATCCTCAAATGTGAGTGAAGTTAAACATGTTCCAGTAAGTATAGATTTTTAACTTGTATATAGGTATTTATAAAATTGTTTTTAAGCAATGGTCCGCATTAACTATCCTGGGGAAATTTAATGCCTTAGTATTTTTAATAGTCATGTTTGAGGGAGATGGTCTGGGATTAAGAATCTTAATGATAAATAAGACTTTAATTCATTGAACATTTTCTCTTTTCTTTTGCTTATTTTCCCCCCATAATTGATAGTTAATACTTATACTACTACAAGCCCCTACATAGATTCTTTCACTTTCTTGTGATAATTTTCTCCTCCTGATTTTTCCTGGCCTAGAAAACTCAGTTTAGTTGTTAGGGCAATTTCATGTACTGCAAAGCATTGAAGACAGAGCTTTTTGGGTTTGAGGAGTATTCACTCCTCAAGCAATATGGAATGTTCATTCTCTTTAGGTTGTGTGCAGGACAATGTATGGTTTCCTTTCAAGGGAAAGTACAAGCATGTTTTTTCAACCAAGCAAGCTTATATTAGGTTGGTGCAAAAGTAACTGCAGTTTTTGCAATCATTTTTAACCTTTTATACTGCAATTACTTTTGCACCAACCTAATAGTTTTGGAGGTTATAAATTAAGGGGGGCCAAGAATCCAATCTGCCTTGAAATGGAAGAAAAAAAAAATCTGCTTTCTCAAGATAATATTTTTTAATAATACTAGCATTGTTGCTAAGTATTATTACATTAATGTTTGGAATATTTAACATCCGTTGGCTGTATAAGCCTTTTATCAAATCTTTATTTTAAAATATGCTCTTTTATTCTCTTCTGTTTTACTTCTTCATCACCCCAAAACATTCTGGTAGGAGCCTTTGTCTTTTTTCTACACTCAGGGCAACTGGGATAGTGAGCAAAAACAAAACAAGAAAAACTGCTCTTTATAATTCACTTTGGATCCCCTGTCAAAGTACTAATGTTTATTACCATAATTTGCTTGGTGAAAAGAATACTTTAGTGTGAGACGGCCCAGTAGCTCATCTACAGCGCACTGAAAATGCACCTGCAAAACTTTCATTTTAAGAATACAAT
Source organism: Rhinolophus hipposideros (assembly GCF_964194185.1). Classification (NCBI taxonomy): domain Eukaryota; kingdom Metazoa; phylum Chordata; class Mammalia; order Chiroptera; family Rhinolophidae; genus Rhinolophus; species Rhinolophus hipposideros. The sequence continues at coordinate 56,742,319 of NC_138047.1, forward strand.
GACTCCACTGTTACTCTTACTGTAGTAACCATAAGGAAATTCAGGGCTTTAACCAGCTTTCCGCTGTTATTACAAAGATTGTATTTAATGTACCTGCCAATCACTGAGTACGTAGTAATCCCCTCTGGGTTTTTTTGGTGGCTTTTTTTTTTGGTTTTTTTGTTTGTTTGTTTTTGGTGAAATAGGTTGAGAAACAAGTGTTCTGTTCTTCTTGCGTATTCTGGTAGCCCCAGGATGCTTTCACAATTTATCTCTCTACCTGGGTTCTAAATTAAAAATAAACCAATTAAAAATAAAGAAGAAATGCTATCCTTTGAAATTTAGAGCTCTTCTACTACTGTGTTACTTCAGAGTTAGGTTTGACATGGTAGTGAGCAGGAGACTTTACCTTGTCTCTTATGTAAATTATAAATTCTCCATCAGCAAGTTGTCTTCTGAATCTCTGCACTCTGATAACAGTGTCATTCTTTACTGTGTCTTATAGGAAGGGGAGAAGTGGGAGGATGGCCCTTGCAAGTTGTGTGAGTGCCGGGGAGCTCAGGTAACTTGCTATGAGCCCTCTTGTCCACCGTGTCCAGTGGCCACACTAGCCCAGGTGGTGAAGGGACAGTGCTGCCTAGAATGTACATCAGGTGGGTCCGTGTCAGATTTATTTCTACTGAGATGTTTCACTGCCAAAAAATTCAGAGAGATCCTCTTTTTCCCTGCCTTGCTGTTTTTTTGTTTTGTTCACTGGGTTTGTGGTTTATTTGTTTCTCCTTCCTAATTTTTCTAACAAATGATGTGAATTCATCTTTGTCCATGTATTTGCCAAACTTAACTGATTATGAGGATGTGACCTTGGGCAAGTCATTGACCCTCTCTAAAGCTGAATTTTCTTGTTGATAAAATGTGCCTTATCTACCTTACAAAATTATTGTGAAAATCAAATAACATAATGTATTTGAAAATTTGTAAAAGCAAATATATGTGTTAGTTCTGTTTCATTTTTGAAGATACAAGAACAATTTCTGAAAGTTTGGTATGGGTGTCCTTTTTTCTTAAGGTGAGCTGTTAAACAGATGGTTCTTTTGGAGTTCTCAGATGGGCTTTTGAAGTTTAAAGACTCATTAATTTCTTCCAAAAGAAAATTTTATCTACTTGTTCTGCAACCCTGCTTTCAAATCACCTGGGGTTGAATTAGTTCCAGTTAATAATTGTTGGCAAGCACTTGAGTTACTCTGTCTGAGCAGTAATTTGCCTATAAGCTTAGTCTCTCAGAGAAGTGGCATTTTCTTCCATTCATATTTCATAATTAATTGTTTTCATCTGTGGGTTGTAATTTTTCATATTGGCAGTTGCTGTTGTTGCACTCAACTTATTTTGGCTAATCACAGTGTTTCTGGGAAGAGTTTATCACGGGAAAAGCAAAGCAACATTATGGTTTAATTATGTTACCTTCTCCAAAGCGGCTCTCTGGGCTTTCCAACACAAATATTTAGCATATTATAATGTAACATACCTTGAAAATCAGTTTCTTGACAGCCTCAAAATCTGAAAGAAGGTCTTTGCTGACAATTACCTCTAAATTCAGTGATAATTCCAATTTCTGAGAATGAAATTAGAGGAAAAGAAGAAACCTAGCTGTATTATTTTAAAGAAAATAACGATTTTTAAAACTTGTAGGTTTTATGTCTTAACTTTGCGTGTACATCAAAGCCTTAAGAAGGGCCTCTGAAAAATCATAAATTATTGAATCTGTTTAAATTGTATATTGTGGAGCTAGTCATTCCTGTTTCGAGAGGCATTTTAGCAAGTAGAAGCATTAATAGGCCTGGTTCAGTAATGTTTTAGCATCTTCAATTTTGGGCTATGGGGGACTGATAGTATTTCAGATAAGGAGAGATTCTTGGTACTCTTGCCTTGAAATCATTTTTTTTTCTATTTGGGGGGCCCTTTTCATACCTAAGTTTCCGAGTTTTCTATTCTTCATATTCGGCACAGCTCCATATACCATGTAGATTCTTTTTTCGAAGGATGTAAGAGAAGTTCTATGATCTTTGCTGAGTTTTCCTCTTCTTTGTCTCTGACTGTAGTTCATTGCCACCCAGACTGCTTGACCTGCTCTCAGTCTCCTGACCACTGTGATCTCTGCCAGGACCCCACCAAGTTGCTGCGGAATGGACAGTGTGTGCACAGCTGTGGTCCGGGATTTTACCAAGCTGGTACTCTCTGTTTAGGTATGGCTCCAGGCAGACCGCCCAGAGGTGGACTGAGGCTATTGTCAAGGATGGATCATGAATGCAGGAAATACCCAACTTCCAAAAACCGTTAGAAGATAGGAACGTCACCCGTAGGTGACTTAACTTATTTACCTGCAGGTCTCTTGCTTCTAACATTTTTCAGGTGTTTTGATGCTTACTGAGACAGATGATGAGGAGGGCAGATGCTTGCTTGCTAGGTAGTCATAGGTGGATGTTTTTTTATTTTTGAAGACTTTCAAGGATAGCAATATCATCAGGATGCTTGGTATCATTTATTAAAACACTCAGTTAATCCAAGGTAGAACTTTAGAATTGACGTGGACCTTCGAGATCACTTACTGGAGTTTTCTCATTTTGCAAATGGGGAACCTGTGGGACAGAGAATTAACTGGCTTGCTCAACATCATACAGATAATTGGTGATGGAGATTGTCTCTTGTGGGTTACCAAAGAATCCAGGATGGATTTATGTGCCTTTTAGAATTGATTTAGAATACATCTGAGAAGGAGGACTTACCTGAGAAAATTTGGCTTGGTTGAGGCTAAATTGTAATTAATTTTCTCCCTAGCTCTGACGCATGGGGTTAAATATTTATTTAAAATGTGAAGGTTCATACCCTGGCAGTAAGCATTTAACCTCTCTGTGTCTCGGTATTCCTGTCTGTAAAGTGGGGTAATACTGGTCCTTTCTTCAAAAAGTTCTTGTAAGGATTAAGGTGTGTCAATACATGTACAGTGCTTAGAATAGTGTGTACGATATAGTCGGGCCTCAATAAAGATTAACTGCTTTTATTCCTTTTGTAATTATTCCCTTCTTCCTATTTTCTGTCCTCATTCACAATCTTCAGCCTTTTTGAAGGATATTTCTATCTCTGCCATAGGTTGTGGAGGAAAAGAGGCAAGGAATGTTCTTCTTGTAAAATGGTTGAGTGAGAAAGATATTAGGGGCTATTGGATAAGAAGACAAGAACACAGCCCCCTGAGCCAAACTGCCTGGCTTCAAATGCCAGCTTCATGTGACCTTGGGCAAGTTACTTAACCTCTGTGAGCTTGTTTCTCATCTGTCAAATTGGGGTTAATAATCCCTACCCCATAGGGTTGTTGTGAAGATTAAATGCATTCATATGGGTAAAGCACTTTGTACAGTGCCTCGTATGAAATAGTGTGCTATGTAAATGAAGGCTGAGTTATTTTCCTGCCTTTCTTGTTCTCTATGATCCCAGAGCCTCTGGTTGAGCTATGGAGCAATTGGCACTGGGGTCATGTCTTTGAGCTAATCAGAGCTTCCCTTTCTCTCTCTCCCAACCTTGTCTGGAGCCAGCCTGCCAGCCGCAGTGCTCCACGTGTACCAGTGGGCTGGAGTGCTCCTCCTGCCAGCCTCCCCTGTTGGTGCAGCACGGACAGTGTGTGTCCACCTGTAGGGACGGCTTCTACGAAGATCGCCACTCCTGTGCAGGTAATCACTGGCCAGGCCAACAGCTGGGTGGGCCACTCCCTACCCTCAAGCTGTCTGGGGCCACTAGGAGTTATAAACAGCTTTTCAAGTAAGAGAAGAAATTCTGAATGAGCCTCCTGAAGGGATGAGAACAGTGGATGAGAGAAATGGCACACGCTGTTTTTATAACCTTACTAGTGCTTTAGTGTTGTGCGTGTGTGATATTTCTGTATGTCCTTCTGTGAACATCCGGGGACACTGAGATGGTATTTAATTAACCCCATACTTTTGGTTCAGGATTGTCATTATGTTATAGGTTAGATTCCTTAATAGTATAAATAGGGGCCGGCCTGGTGGCTCAGGCAGTTAGAGCTCCATGCTCCTAACTCCGAAGCCTGCCGGTTCGATTCCCACATGGGCCAGTGGGTTCTCAACCACAAGGTTGCCAGTTCAACTTGAGTCCCGCAAGGGATGGTGGGCTCCGCCCCCTGCAACTAAGATTGAACACGGCACCTTGAGCTGAGCTGTCGCTGAGCTCCCAGATGGCTCAGTTGGTTGGAGCGCGTCCTCTCAACCACAAGGTGGCCGGTTGGACTCCCGCAAGGGATGGTGGGCTGTGCCCCCTGCAACTAGCAACGGCAATTTTACCTGGAGCTGAGCTGCGTCCTCCACAACTAAAACTGAAAGGGCAACTTGAAGCTGAATGGCACCCTCCACAACTAAAGATTGAAAGAACAACAACTTGACTTGGAAAAAAGGCCTGGAAGTACACACTGTCCCCAATCAAGTCCTGTTCCCCTTCCCCAATAAAATCTTTAAAAAAAATAGTATAAATATACAGGACATGAATGAACATGAAAGGGAAAATACATCTATATATTTTTTAAACTTTATAAAGACCACATAAAGAGAGGGAAAAACAGAAACAAGAAAGTGACATCACAATAATGAACTTGGACCAAACAAAAAAAATGAAAAAAAGAAGGTAGGCCTTTAAATTTGCTATATTATCTATATATTTTAGTAGTTTTACATGCCTACATTTATTTTTAATTAAGATCTAGTTGAAATTCTCAATATTGTAACAGTGTCTGGAGGTGGCAGTGGTATTAATATAATTTAGTTATTTATATTTGACCATTTTTTCAGTAGTGATTATAATCATGGGTGTAAGTAAAAAGGTAAATGTATAAAGAATTGTTCCAATGCAGAAATGAGTGAGGGGAGTAATGGTGAAAGAAAAGACGAGGGGCAGAGTCCTAAGTTTGTCTTCCCGAAGAGATAGGGAATTAGATGTGCCCAGAAGATGTGCCCAGAGGCAGGTGTGTGGTGGCAGGTAAATCTGAAAAGGCAGATGGGCCAGAGGGAGGGTCTAGGTTTCCCAGGGAATGGCGGTAGCTATGCTTTGCAGCTGAGCAGGAGAAGGACAGCTCCGTGAGGGGAATCTGAAGGTGGGCCAGGCTGAGGGTCAAGCTGACATGCCCCTCTCTTTCATGCCCTTGGTTAGATTTTCAGGAAAATAGTAAAAGCTAATAAGTATTCTTCAGAGGCGCATGCTGAATGAGCTCTAAGGCCATGCAAAGGTTCTATGTGGAGGAAGCTGTTGGCCCTCTTATTCCAGGTCATGGTCAGAAGCAGAGTCCACGGGATTATAGAAACCATCTCACAAAAAACGCTAGCACGTACTGTCTACACCATGCAGATATGAGGGTAACGGAGCCTGTCCTGTGGCCGGTCTCATTATAGAAAGTGTGCTAGCTTCGCAGCTTGGATTGAGGGCTCTGTGAGGACTGCAAGGATATCTGCTGCATCTCTGTATCCCCAACATCAAGGGCTGCACAAGGGTTCAGCATTTGTTGAACAAGTGTTTGATGAATGAAGCAATGTACTTGGTGATCCTTGAAGGACCAGTGTTTCAATAGAAGTTTCAGCCATAAAAGAGAAGAAAATCCTTAATGTTTATTACTTATTATGTTCTATTTGGATGGTTGTTTTAGAACAGACTCAAAGTGGGCACATGCGAATGGCTTCGGACAATTTAGGTAAACTGCCGAAATTTCAATTTGGTGAAATAGTTGAATGCATTCTTTACACCTGTCTTCTGTCCCACCAAAGAGACCTCCTGCTAGCACTCCTGTAACAGATTTGCCTTTAAAAGGGAATTAATTTCCCTTAGATTTTATTCCTCCCTCTATACACCCCTATCCCCTGCCACACGTCGCATGCACGTCTTTCTTTTCTGTTTCTTTTGTGGCAGGGGCATTTTCCTTTCCCCCATGTCCAGTGTTTTAATTGGTAATGTTAATGCCGTTTTAGGGCTCTTTGGAATGGGTAATGTTTCATTTGATTACTGGTTTATGTAGCTGACTGCTTCCACATTCCATCCACATACCCATACACAAATGCCTCTAGGAGAGAGTTGCTGGGAAAATTTGTTCATGCTCCCTCCAGGGAATTAAACCAATTTGCTTTAGTTCAGCCTGGTTGCATTTTTATGCATAAAATGGTAAGAAAGAAGAGAACAAGAGGAGACAGAGAAAAGGAAAGCGTGATCTTAAAAGTTGAAGCTAAACTTGTGATCAATTTCCATATACTGTCTCCACGCTGAGACTACCCAAATAATTTTTCCAAATAAGATTTCTTATTATTGGAATTTTTTGCTATATTCCTGATTGCACCATTTTTGATGACTTTTCACCATTGACCTTGGAAGTTGGTCAGTGCTCTTGCAATGCGTGCTAAACTTCTCCAAAAGAAGCCTGCTACTCTACAATAACAACAGGTTTTTCTGGATTGATTCCTCTTGGCAGGATCATTTATGTTATGACTGGCACAGTTCACCACTTTATTGACCCATCAAAACCAAGAGAAAATGACCACTGTGCTGAGGAAACCTATTACCAGAAATTACCTGATTAATATTCATGCTCACTGTGTTGGATCTAGACAGAGTGAAAAATGTGGGGCAGAGCCAAGTGGCACATCAACATGGCTCTTCAACAAGAGTCTGAGCAGGTAATCCAGAGAGGAGTGAAAGAAGACACAGTTCTGCCAGAGAATCGTATCCTTAGGGGCCTTTATCATTTTCCCTCTCTCTTGAGTCTGTGGCATACACACATATACATATATACATCTGCACGCAGACATGCACATATGTGTGCATATATTAATATTATTGTTATGTTTTTGTGCTTGACTAAACTGAATAATGTCGTACATATAGCCACATTATGCACCCCCCACCAGTCCCTGCTTTGTTTCCCCTGCCTTCCCCAACCTTGGAGTTTGATCACTTTACCTTAAGGCTCAGCACCCCCCAATTTTTATACCAATCTCAATTGGAGACAGGCAATATGTAGGTTGCCTCTTACCGACAGCAGATAGGGCCAAGTTGTAATTACCCTCTTACTGCTCTCCACTCACCTTTCAGGATTGGCATCTAGGCTTCTGCCTTAACCCTTAGGCTTCCTTTGCTGCCAGCTGGGCTCTGGTCCAACATCTCTGTTGTCCATCCTGTCCCACTCTTCTTGACCCCATGGACATCAGGTCCCAGGACTGGGATTCTACCTTGGTTCCTGCCATCTTGTCCTATTGTGACCCCTTTCCAGGAATTAATAGCCCAACTCTTAATCACCACCCCCCCAGCCCTATGGTCAGGCTTCACCATTGTATAGATGCTCCTTGCCCCACTCCCCATGACACCACATAACTTTGTGCCCTTCCTGCATGGCTCTTGGGTCCTGGATGTATTATATTCTATCAAAGTGGTGTTTCCATTGCCTCTTCTTAGAAACCCCAGTGTTAAATGTAAATCTGGATCCAGACTGAGCTTGCCATGTCCTGAGGACATTCTTTCTTTCTTGTCTTGCTCCTCTTTTCAATCAGCCCCTGTTCTACTCTAGTGGGACTATTGAATTGTGCACACAATTCTTAGGTATAAGTGCCCATACGAAGAAAAGTGAAAATAACCAAATTAACATATGTCATACCAGATCAGTATAAAATAAATAACTCAAAAACTGTAGACTTTGAGTAGAGAAAGAATAGAATTTAGTCCATTTTCATGTGTGTATCAATGTTTGTTTTGTCTCCTTAAAACATCCATTGTTCACAAAGACCTAAGGAGGGGGCTGTGTGTACCCCATGGCAATTGCCACCTTCATTCTGCAGACCCAGAGATGGGGTGGGGTGGGGTGGGGTGGGGAGTGTGCTTACAACCATAGGCTTGGACGCCAGACCTCCTGGATTGCAATCTTGGCTCTGTCACTACAAACAGTATACGTTTTAACTCTTGCTTCAGTTGCCTTCTGCGTAAAGCAGAGACAATAACACCTGCCAAAGAGCATTGTTGCCAGGGTTAGATGAGTAAATTCACACAAATCCTTTAGGTTGGTGCTTGGTACCTCGTAAGCCCTGCATATAGGTAGGAGACTTGGATTTCTGCTTTCCGCTGTCCTTCCCTCTTTCCTTTCTTTCACTGCTTCGTTCATTCTCTTTTCACCACTGCTGCAGGTCCTGAGGCTATGACGATAAATAAGATTCTGTCTTTACCTATAGTGAGCTTGCAATCAAGGCAGGGTTAGCTGCTGCTTACAGGGACACACAAAAAAATAAAAACCCAAAGACCTGTGCAAGTGATTTTATATCTGATTGTTGTGTGGTTATAGATTTTGAAACTTAAAGAATAAAACAATTGAACTCTACCACTTAATTGCTATAGGTCTTTGAGCAAGTCATTTAATTTCTTTGAGACTCCATTTTCTCAACCATAAAATGGGGATGATATTATCTACTTCAAATCATCATTATGAAAAGATGTTTGAAAATGTAAATATATTATGCCTGATATACAGTGTGTGTTGGATGACAAAAGGCAGCTATTGCCATGATCAGATTCATTCCTTTGTTCTCCAATTTATCGGAATGCAAACCAAATAGTTTGCATTAAGGAACAAAGAGTCATGCCATTACTCTCTGCTTTAAAATAAAACCTATGGTTATATGTTATAGAGAAGTAAATATAGAGAATAGTTCACTGTATCCATCACGTTAAAATCCTTTTAGTTTCTTTAAATCCTCAGATTAAATTATGAGAATCTTTCAATTTGTTTCTTAGCTATTGTTATGGTATTTAGAGGGGAAACATTAAGAAAACCTATAAAATTTACATATAGGATACTGACCTACTGTGGTTTGAACAGAGGAAATTCTAAAGTTAATTATTTGTTGGAACTATGTTTGACCAGAGCAGCCCATGAATTTGTGGAAATGAAGCACTAACCCGCTGGAGCTGCCAGGTCCAAAGCAGTAAAGACCTAATGGTCCTTGGCATTATGTCCTAGCATGTGGGTTTGTCCAGCCTTGCTGTGCCCAGGGTGGACCTTCTCGGAGAGACATTTATGAAACTATTTTTCTGAAATCTTCAATAAGACTGGAGCCCTCCTTGTTCTGTTGGGATAGTCATTGTCAAGCTGGTATTGTCCAGGGTGCACTGCCCCAGCCCCACAGAATTAGGGGCTAGTCCCAAATTCATTGTCAGATCACATATTCCGTTTGGAGGCCCAACACATCCTACTGCTTGGTCTTCATTCATTTTGTTCTGCTCTTCAAATCCCATGCCTTGTCAAACCTTCTCTGGCATTCTAGAGCGATTATGGTCTCTCTCGTAATTGCTAAATATCTTGTAAAGGGGACTTATTGTGTCAAGTGATATTCCTGTGTCCTCCATTCTGTTCATGCAATATTTGTTGAGCCTCTTCTATATACCGGGCACTGGGAATATAGAAATGAGCCAACAGACGGCTGTGGTTAAGGAACTTACTTTCTCAATGGAAGGAGAGTGTCAGTAAACAAACAAGTAAGATAATTTCAGATAGTTATTGCTCTATGAATTCACTACTATCAGTGCTATAAAGACGATTTTGAAAGCTTTGTTATAGGAAGTAACTGATTATTGAGGCGGGGACAGGTCTTGTATTTCTGAATTCCCCACGTTGCTAAGCACATATAAGACGCTCTGGAATAATTCTTGATTGAAAAACAGTGTGATAAACCATTTCACGAAGGAAAAAGGACAGGAATGTACAGACATGCCTAGACTCTGGCGTACAGGTAACTTGTCTTCCATTTAGCTTCATTATTTACTTCCTGTCAGCAATTTCCAGCTAGGTGTGACCTCAGGAAAATTATAGAATCTCTATTTTTCCCATTCCCCCTTTTCTTCCCTTCTTTTCCCTCTTTAGAGTGCCTTATCAGTGTTGGAAGGGTGACTATTTAAAACAAACAAACAAACAAACTGTCATTGGAACTTGGGGAGTGTCTGTGGACTGTTTTAAGCCATTCAGAAGGGAGCACAACAGGATTGCCCTCCTAAAATGTACACTTCTTAAGTAAACTGGACCCTGAGAACCAGCTGACAGTGGCATTCTAAATCCCCTCTTTTTTTGGACATTCAGTAAAGGATACATGGAGAGAAGGAGAAAGCAGCTGGTGGTGTTTTGCCTGGGACCTTTCCTGTAGCAGGAACTGGCAATGTTTGGCATTTGTCTGTACTGCTTATAGACCCTGACTGTGTATGCCAAAAGACAAATGACAGAACAAAAGGATCGCATACCAGGAGAGAAAGCCTGCCACAAATGTAAGGGAGTTTATCTTCTAGACAGATCCCATTCTTCCTGACAAATCTGAACCCCCAAATATTTCAGCCGTGGATTACAAACTAGTGACAAGTCTCCTGGCTTTCTGCCCAGCTCCTAAGGTTCTCAGGTATTTTAGCTAGACTATATGGCATGCATTCTTTTTCTCTCTTCTCCATTTCCCTACCCCAACACTCTCGCTATTCCACCCTCCCCTCCGTTTTTGTGCTGCTCACAGAACACACAGCATCTCCAAGTTATCGCTGCCCACATCTGAGCAGGATATGCTAGAGCAGCCAGGAAGTCTGAGAACTCGGCCCATCAAAAGCTTGGTTTTGGTTGGTGGTCCCTACTTGGCTCTTCAATTTCTATAGACAAATAGACTCAATGTATTACTGGAGAAATCAATAGCCATTTAATTAACAGGGGCTGAGGAAAAACCCAGGGAGTCCCTAGCAGCTGTGGATTGCCAGTGGTTACAGTAGACAAATGGAATCTGAGGGTTCCATTTGGCTCATCAAGCTAAGCCTAGGAGGTCACTGTATTGGAAGTTTTTGGGGTGTACTTACTTGTGTTGTAGATTTAGGAGTATAGGTAGAGCGGTAGGAAATAGAAAGAATAAGAATATTCCTGGTGAGCTGGCGTATCTGCCCTTATCATCTGACTTGCATACCAATGAAAAGTTAGTGGCTTGTAAATCTCTGTCCATGTGGAACTGCCAAAGTCTCCATAAGCTGGGAAGTCTTGCCTTCGTTCAATCTCTGTGTTTACAGAAGACCCTACTAAAAATTCAAATATGTTACCCAAGACGCATAAATCATTCAACTGTATTACAGATGTGGTTAATAGATTAACTAGCTATTTACCCAGCATGTGCCTTAGGGAAAAGGACTACAGGCTTTTTTTTTCCCTTTAGTAATTTTTTTCCCCATAAGTACCAAATGAATTCATGTTTATTCCAAAAATTAATTTGATAAAGTTAGTGAAATTCAAGGCACAATAAAAAAATCAATGGAAATCTCTGACTTGAGCGCTCCTAAATCGCTACTGTTAGTGTTCTGGTGACAGTCTTCCTAATTTCTGAATTGGTGTGTGTGTGTGTGTGTGTGTGTGTGTGTGTGTGTGTGTGTGTGTGTGTTGTATACACAGCCATACATACACACATTTATTTTTTCAAAAATCAAATCACACTTTGTATATAGTTTTATTGCCTACTTTCCGCATGTTATTTATTGTTCTACAACATCTTTTTTGTTGTATAACTTCCCATCTGTGGCTATGCAAGACTTTATTCAGCACATCTTCTATTGCTTGACGTTTCTTCCTAATTTTCCATTATCATAAATAACCATGATGTCAACAACATTTTTAAGAGAAATTGTGGTAAATATATTTGATTAGGGTAAATTCTTAGACGTGATTTATGGGTCCAAGAGTGTATATGGACGTTTTAAAGTTCTGACACATATTAATATATTATCCTCTTTTCAAAAAGTTGTAATTTGCACTCTTACTAGAAACGTATGCTAGTGTCTACTTCCTACCACCCTGGTCAATGCTAGGTATTATGATTCTCCTTAAGTTTGTCAATTTGACTGATGTAAAATGGAATCTTGTTTAATTTCTTTTATTATTTTTTGGGATTTATGTGAAGATAGTTGAGTTAATCATACTTATCAGTTCATGGCACATTTTCATCATTTGCCTGGGCCAGGCTGTTCTCTTGCTTATCTACCTGTCTGTCTCTCTACCTATCTATTTCTTTTGTTCCCCTTAACCAATGCCCATTTCCTTTCTCCCCAGGTCCCCACTTAAGTAACTATTCTGATGCAATGTAATGTGTAAATTTAATGTGTATTTTTGTATGTATGTGCTCTTATTGCTTTGTATGCATTTTAAATATTCATAAGTATTACTAGGTGGATATTTCATTCTTTTTCTGTTTTTATTCTCAAGACTATTTTTTTAAGCAGTTTTAGGTTCATAGTAAAATCTAAAGGAAAGTATAGAGATTGCCCATAATGCCCCTGTCCTGGACACATGCATAGCCTCCCCCATTATCAACACCCCTCACCAAAGTGTTACATTTGTTACAAACAATGAACCATTCTTTTGTTGTTTTTCCTCTCTATGCACTCTTTCTAAGATACATGCTTATTACTATGTGTATGTCTAATCCAGTGCATCTAGTTGCTGCCCTCCTGCTTAATTTGCTTTTCTCAGGCTGTACATGAAGCTGAAGATTTTTTCCATGTGTTTATATTTTTTCTACTATGAATTCCCTTAAGTCCATGTGGTTTTTCAGAACGTATGGAGACCAGGCATCCTATCTCAGGGTGCCAAGGCATCAGTTAACACAGGGAGGCAGGTGGAGGGCAGAGACCCAGCCTGGTAGGGGACAGAAGATTGGCATAAAAGGATCAAAAATGATGCTTACTCAGGGGAGCGTTTCCTTTTAAATGTGTCTGGCATTTGCACTTCTTAGGAAGAAGACTTGACTTCTTGTGGGGCTATGATGGGGGCAGGGGAGAGTAGTCTCCCCAGCATCCACGCTCTCACCACACATTGTTTTCAGTTACTTTCCAAAGGGCTTTTGCTGATATTTTGTAAAGATTGCAAAGAAAGAGCTTTAGAGTGTGAGGCTTCTGGAAAAGATGGAGCCCCTTTTTGTAACTGCTGGAACAATCTATAAGGGCTCTGTTACTTCCTTTCACTCCCTTTCTACATCAACTTACGTGTACATTTCCCATAGTCTTTTCTATCCTTTCCTCATCTGTCTATGTTCCACTCTGATTTGCTCCCTTTTTAATTACTTTGTTTACCATGCCAGTTGAAACAAGATTTGCTGGATTTCCCAGGATACACCACTCACATGACCACTACAACACTCTCTGCTTTCTCAAATATGTCATCTCACCATATCCCCATGAATGAGGTACAATATATACAGTTGACCCTTGGACAACACAGTTTTGAACTGTGGATTATTTTTAAATAAATAGTTGGTCCATGGTATCCCCAGATTTTGCATCTGCATATTCTACTAACCACCAGTGAAAAACAGTATTTTTCATCTAAGGTTAAGAGTCCGAGGATGCTGAGGGCTGACTGTATGCATTGTTCCATGCCATTTTATGTAGGGGACTTGAGCATCTTCCGATTTTGGTATCTGCACGGGTCCTGGAACCAATCCCCCATGGACTGAGGGACAAATTAAGTTTTGGGCTAGTTGAAAGTTCTACCTGGATTGTTCACCCATCAGCTGTATTGCTATTCCCACTTTACAGATTAGGAAAGCAAAGGAGAGTGAAGTTGAGTTTAAGGTAGAAAAAATTTCCATCCAATGACAGCTTCTTATGGGAAATTTACCCACTCTCCCCTGATAATACTTTAAAACTTTGCAAGTACTTCTTGGTCATTTGTGAGATGAGAACGAAAGCTAGCAGTTGCCACAAAATGGATGAAAAACAGGATGAAGGAATTTGACTTCTGTATGGGTGCCTGCTGGTCCCTGGAATTTGGGCGGTTTCTGTAAAGTTACAAGTGAAAACTTCCGGGCAGTTTGGAAACCTGAACTGCCTTCTCACTGGTGACTTTAAAAGGGTCTGATGATCGAGTGTACTGATTCTCTGGTAATGGCAGAGAAACGTATTCTGAGAGATCATGGAAGAGATGAGAAACCTAGCCACCTTCTCGGGAGGGGCAGCCTGAACTGCAGACTGAGCCCATGGGGATCTGTATCCATTGCCTGGGTGTGGGAAGGCGTCCTGGAAAATAGAAGTGGCCCATAGAAGGAGCTTATTTTAACATTTCCCTGAAAGGCCACATGTAGAGAAGCACAGGTTCAAAAAATTTTAAGGCAATCTTTGATTTCAAAATTATCAAGTACAAAAAGAGTTTCTTATTTTTGGAGTAAGGTTTCAATAGACAGTTGCCTAAAGAAAAGTAATTTGTTCCTTTTCAGTTTGAAATGAATTACTCAGCAAGCCAACACATGTCTTGCTATGCTCTAGAAAAGTCAGGAGTTTTCCCAAATAAATTATCAACTGTAAGATAAATTATGTGAGATAAGAAGATGCCTTTTCTTTATTTGCCCTCTTTTGAAATTTGTTGCCACAAGTTTCACAATGTACAATTCAAACCCTGGGTGATCTGAAGTGTATCCCTAAGAGAAATCATGGTGAAAAGTCAGAGTAACCCTTTATTTTTTTTTATAATAACCCAAATGTAATAAAAGCCGCATGTAAAATAAGAAGAGATTATCTGCAGTAGCATATGTTCAGTATTAGAATTTAGAAATCAGTTGCAAGACTCAGTGGGAGTATGTTATTATGAGAAATGACAGCTCAAAAAAAAAAGAAAAGAAAAGAAAGAAATGACAGCTCAGCATAGTACTGTGTTAGAATAGAAATCCCTTCTACTGTCCTACTTGGCCGTGGAACATGGCTTTTGTCTGATAAGGAAAAAACGAGAAGGCCCAGCATCACATTGGCTACTCTGAATAGATGTAGCATAAGTATCGATCATCATGAGCAGATCTGGGTGCCAGCATTTATTAGGTATATTTTATAGCCTCAAGTTTATCTATAGTTATATCTTCAGACTAGGACCTTATGGTTAGTTGTTTCCAAGTAGAAGGTAACTGATAGGATAGATCCCCTATAGCCAATAAAAAAATTCTGTACATTCATTGAACATACATTTAATGAGTACTGACTGTGTACTGGGCATCAGTCTGGACACTGGGGGTTTAAGATAACTAAAACATGGCCCCTATTTTGGAGGTTATTACATTCCACTGAAGGGGATCCATTTGTAGCTGAGTAATTAGTACATAGGTTATATAGCTTAAGAGGGGCTTGCACAAAGAAAGTGCTGCAGGAACCTAGAGGAAGGAGGGACCAACTTTGTTTTTCACAAGTTCAGCAAAGCTTTGCAGAAGTAGTGACAACTTAGGAAGCTTCTGCAGTGTAAACAAGATTCCAGGGGACGGGGAAGGAGCCAGAGGCATTGCTGGCTGGGTGAATCCTGTGTGGGCCATCCAGAACCCACAAACAGGCACCTAACATGCTTAGGGCACCCAGCTTCTTAGTATTGGGGAGCATGAGAGAGGCAGCCAAAGGAAGGCCTGAAGCTGTAAGTAGGGTTCAGTTTGTGATGAGCCTGTCTGCCATCCCTAAGTCTGGCACCTCTAACCTGCTCATCCTTTGGTCCCTGTTCTAATTGGCAATGCCAGGGGTAAGATTAAAAATATTTAGCAAGCACTGTGGCATAGATAACATAGGATAGAAGGAGGGGAGACCCAAGACCCTCTCCTGTGCTAGACCTTTCATTTGTTGGAGCATGATGTCCACCAGGTTCCCAGGGAGGAAGCCAGAGTGTCATGGAGGGGGCAGGACAACAGCCATTTACCAACCAGTTTGGAAGTATCTGTACTGTTTTAACAAAACCAGTGCAGTTGAGTGTCTGCACTGCCATCAGCCAGTCCCCAAAGAGAGCTAAGGGGTTGTGGTTTAATTTCTCGTCTCTGCTGCATCCCTTGGTAAAAGATGCTTTCATCCCTTAAAGATGTCTTGAGTTAATTACTCTCTCCTGTCCCCACTACAGACTAAACTGTCTAAAAAACAAAACTGATCAGTTCCATTGCCCTGATTCAGACTCTTACAGGATGAAATAAGTCCAAGGTCCTTGCCCAGGCCTGCCAGAGACTTGGGATCTGTCCCCTGTTGTCCCCCAACCCTCCCCCCCCAGCACATACTCCTCAGTGCAGTTTGCCCAATGCCACCAGTGCAGTGCGCTCAAGTGATGGGTGGATGAAATACTTCCTCCAGCAAACTTCAGGTAACACAGCTTACCTGTGGCCAGCTGGGAAGATCCCACAGGCTAGCACAGCACCTTGCTTCTGCACATTGACAGACAGATCAGCCTGGTGGACCTTCTTAGACATGAGATTGGGTTTTTTGTTTGTTTACTTGTTTCGGTAACCACTTTGTCTCAACTCCCGAGTCAATGAGGCTGAGGCTTGAGCAGCATTAGACACTTCAGATGATGACTGTCGTGGAGACGTGGAAGGTAGTTGAATAAATAAATGATAAGGCAGATTTCGTGTTCGTTAAAGGTAGAATTTGTTACTGGGCTCTTTGCGTCCACATCTTTGCTTGTAATGTGGTGTTAGTAAATTATCCTGATAGGGGCAGTATTCTTATGTACCACTTATAAATATACGTGAGGTGTTAAACATGAATGAAGTCACTCGTGAGACATTAGTAGAGCACCATGCAGTGTGCTCAGCACAGTTAACCAAATAGAAATGGCCTCACCCTCATGAAGCCTATGGCCTCATGAGGGAACCAGATAATAAATAACTAAACGTTCTACCATCTCTGCTTTCCACCTACCATCGTCATCTCTTACCTGGACTCCAGCACAGACTACACATGTTCTCTCTGCCTGCATGCAGGTTCTTAAACCCTCTCTACATGGCAGCCAGAGAGAGCTTTTAAAAATCTAAATCAGGGCTCAAGGCAATCCTGCTTAAATCTGATCATGACTTCATATTGCAATTAGGATAAAATCCTAATTTCTTTCCATGGTCTCCCAGGTCAAGTTTGATTGGACCCCTGCTTCCCCTGCAGTCATGAATCAGGCCGCTCTGCCCCACTCTGCCCCTGCCCACACCCCTACCCCCCACCAAGCTGTAGCCACGAGGGCAGCCTTTGGTTCCTTGAACACCCAAGCTCCTTCCCTTTTCGAGACCTTTGCTCTCCCCATGGCTGACCACTTCTTGTCCTTCGGAGCTACCTGAAATTGGTCCCTTCCACCCCCACCACTGTTTTTCTTTGTCAAAGAGCCCTTCCTAGCACTTAACACAATTTGCAATTTTCTCTAAATTTGTTGGAGAGAGAAGTTGTCTGAAACTAAGGCTTTCCTGCGCAGTTTAGAACAGACAGAAGAGGACTGGATCTTGAGATTTACAATGCAGGCATCCTTTCTTCTGATGCCTTATTAAATTAAGTAAAATTCCCAAGTCACTTGCAATCAACAAAGGCATTCTCCCTACCAATTTTGATGAGACGGAATATGTCTGCAAAATAGGTAGTTTTTTATTATGAAGCAAACGTTTTGAAAATTAGGATGCATTAACAAATGTGTAGGTGGGGTCACCCATAGAGAGTTAAGTCTGAATGTACGCATTCAGAAGAGGCGTCTCTTTACAGATGTGCTAATGTGAAAAAAACAAGCAAAAATAGTAATAAAAAATGAAATGCTGGAAAAGGTGCAAATTTTGGAGTCTTAGGTGAACAACTCTGGTTTAAGAACAAGTTATAGTTAGAAACCTAAAGTGTAAGGAAAAGGCAGGCTCTGTGCATCCTCAAGATATATATTTAGAGCAGATGCTACTGGGGGAACCAGAGACTGGGGGAGCCAGAAAGAGTTGTGAGCAAGGACAGAAGGAGAGTTTGGTGGGGGAAAGGGAGCAAGAGAGAGGAGAGAGAGGGAAAGAAGGAAAAGAGCAATAGAGTCAAGCAGGACCAGGTCCTTCAAGGTCTAATGAAGGACTAGAGGACATGGCACCCTTCCTTAGCTGATCCTGGCTGATCCTGGATGGTGCTGGAGATAGGAGTGGTTAACCTGTGGACACTTCGTTGTGCGGTTTTAAGGGCAAGGCGATGGAGCACCATCTGATCTCGTTAGACAGACTATCTTCATCAGTTATGATTTCCTTCCCTATGGTTCCCATTATTCAAAAGCCTCTGATTTCCTGTTCCAATTTTTCTAGCATTGATTTACTGCAATTGTTTTTCTGGCCAACAGACATAGTTTTATTGGGGGGGAGGGGTATTTCTCCCGAAGCGTATGTATGCACGTAGCGATTTAGGAATGAAGGAGTCAACATCCTCCTTATAAATTCTAAAACCTTTCTAGGGAAAATTGTAACCAGTCCTTTGTACTATAGATTGTTCACCGATTTTGCTGTTTGCCTGCAGCCTGTCACGAGTCCTGTGCGGCCTGCTGGGGTCCCACGGAGAAGCACTGCCTGACCTGCAGAGACCCCCTCCAAGTGCTGAGAGAGGGCGGTTGTGAGAGCAGCTGTGGCAACCGGTTTTACAACAAGCAGGGGACCTGCAGTGGTAGGTGCCAGACCTTGCATGCCAAAGCGTCTTTTTCTCTTCCAGCATCCCTTGTTTAATTCAAATCATAGCACCAACAACCAATGTTTTTTTACTCAACAAATGGGGATGGCTGCTAACATTGCTGGTGTTTTAGTAGTTTACAGAACATCTTTTGTTCCCCTGAGGAGATCCCCTTTAGTACATTACCCCCTCCTTAGCCCCCCCCCCGCCCCCACAGCTTGTTAGATCAGGGTAGGTGCTTATTGTAGCCACATCTTACAGAGGAAAACAGTGAGGACTGGGCTGCTTGCTCCAGACCCACAGCTGTGGGCTCAGCAGCAGGGCTTCCTTTCTCCAAATCCCAAACTCTCTATTGACTGCAGACTGCCTTCCAAATCTGCATGGAGACAGAGACACTTTTAGGCCAGCCAGGAGCAGCCTTTGGTGTTGGTGCCACCGACTTAAAGCTGAAGCTGTTCTTGTCTGTTCTACTTTTAACAATCGCTGCATAACAATAAGAGTTAACCTAGTTTCATGCTGCCTTGTAGCAGACACTATTCCAAGTGCTTTATAAACATTAACCCATTTAGAGGCAGAAAAGTATACTGGGGAAAGCATGACCTTGGGCAAGTTACTTTATCTAAAGGTCAGATTCCCATTTGTAAGATGGGGTAACAGTAATACCTGTAGGAGACAGAATAATGGCCCCTCAAAGATGTCTGCGTTCTAATTGCCAGAACCTGTGAATATGCTGCCTTAGATAGCAGAAGGGGTTTTGGAGGTGTGATTAAGTTAAGGGTCTTGAGATGGGGGATTATCCTGCGTTACGCAGGTGGGCCTTGTCATCACAAGGGTCCTTATATGAGGAAGGCATGAGGATGGGAGTCAGAAAAGATCTGAGAGGGAATCAGAGGTCAGAGTGATGGTCAGAGGGATGCGAGAAAGGGTCCATGAGCTTGCAGGCAGTCTCTAGAACCTGAAAAAAGACAAGGAAATCAATCTTCCTTAGAGCTTCCAGAAGGAATACAGCTCTGCTGACACGTTGATGTTAGGACTTCTGATATCCAGAGCTGTAAGATAATAAATTTGTGGTGTTCTAAACCATGGAGTTTGTGGTAATTTATTACAACAGCAATGGGAAACGAGTACACACCCAACTCAGAAGGCTGTTGAGAGGATTGAGTTATTGAATATAGGCCAGGCATTTGGCACAGTGCCGGGCACAGAGTAAGTGCTATGTCAATTTTTGGTGTTTAATCCTCACTACAATTTTATGGGATAGTTATTCTCATCATCCTTATTTTCCTGATGAAATACAGAGGTTAAAACTTGCCTAAGGTCCCTTAGTTAGTAGGAGGCAGAGTTGGGCAGAAGCCTGGGTCTTTGGCTCTAGATCTTAATGTGTCTACAGCTCACGGTAGTGGGATAGCCCCTTATGCACGTCTGTCTGTTTTCCCCTCTCTTCTTTCTCTAGTTTCCTCTCCCCTCCTCCTGTTCTCCTCCTTCCCCCTGTCCTCCTGTCAGCCTGTTAGATCGTTCAGCTGCCCCTGTGGACGTTGCAAAGTTGATGGGCAGCCACCTGACGGCGAATGATTGAGTTTGCTGTGATGGTCAGACCCATAGAAAGACCAGGATGACTTTTTAAAAAATATCCAAGTTCACTAAATTAATAAAAATGTGCAGTCCGTAAAACTTTCTTGAGTGATGTCCTCATTTTATTTACTGAACAGAGCAATAGCAGAAATTATCTTTGGGAGTCGAGAATGTACTTGCCTTAGGGAAGACAGAGAGCTCTTGGCAGCGGCTTGCTTAAGCTGTGCAGAAATCCATCAACATTGCTCCTGTGGACAATCTCCCTGGATATGGACGAGTCACAGGTGGCTATTGTGTGGGTTCAGGAGAGAACAAGAAAGGAAAGACCAGGCTGCCATTAGCCTCGGCATTTTCATCTTTTTCTGCCAGCATCACTTTCCTGCTCAGTTAAGCCAGATATATTCTGTAAAGGTCAGCAGATGTCAAATTTGCACGAATCCAAAGGTCTAAAGATGTTTACCTGTTAAGTCCCCAAGGAGGCTGTCTACTGTCACTCACAAGGAGTGGTGACACTGACCTGCTCCTGAGAAGGTTTTATCTGGAGTAGGAAAGCAATTTTTGCTGGGGAAGCAAGTATTTAAAAGGAGGGATGGTTTGTGTGAGCCTGGAGGCAGTGAGGGGTAGGAATGTACCTGAGCCCAGAGGATGAGTGAAGAAAGCCAGAGCTCCTTGCGGACTGGAAGAATTAAAAACAGAAGACTGCTTAACAGGTGGCTTAGGGAAAGAGTATAAGTCTGAAATACTATCAGTATACATTTTGAAACAAAGCATCAGAAAGGAAATTTCCAAAAGGGAGGATGAACCACTGTGGACAGTCAGCCAACCAATGAATTGATCAACAAGTAATTACTGAATGCCTGCCTTCTGCTTAGCAAAGTGAGAGACTTTGTGATGCCACTGGCATCGACCAGTGGGCCTTTTGATAGACAAGACTGGCGTTTGCACTTCCCATAAAATTGTTACCATCCTCTAAGTTTGTTTCAGATGCCTTCAGAAATGTTCATGTAATATTTTCTAAAAGGACGGTAAACCAAGTCACTGATTGGTATCAGTGTTAATTAAGACGTCTGGTGCTGATAATGCTGACTCATTTCCAATTCAGATTAGCGCCATTCAAGATAAAGACCAGCTGGTGTTGGTTTAATAATTTATAACCAAGCAGTCCATATCTAGAAATCTCAAAGTCAAGTGCTGAGAAAAATCCAGCATAACCTGTTATAAATGGTGGTATGCCCTGGTTGAAAGAATTTATAGTAACCAAGTTTGTCTGTGGTACGTGCTTTGAGTTTTACAAATAGTAGATATAAAGGGTGGGGAAACTCAAAGGACAAAACCTCCTCATTCTTTAGTCATTTAAGTACTTGTGCTATTAAGAAGGTTTTTTCTGACTGTAGCTAACATAAATCAAAGCAAGTTCAGAGGTTTCTGTTAGCCATTCTCTCTCTCTTCCTTCCTCTTCTCCTCTCTCCTTTTTTCTCTCTTTACTTCTTTTTACCCTCATTTCCCTCCCTTGCCTAGGTAACCATTTTTTTATCTTTTTTGTTTTTATGATCTAATGTAAACTGGGTATTGTTATTTTGAGTGCAGTTGACCCTTGAACAACACAGGTTTGAACTGTGCAGGTCCACTTATACATGGATTTTTTTTTTTCAATAAATACCTTCATTGTTTTCTGCAGATGCATTGGGAATCTGCAGATGCATTGATCCATGCCAGTGTGTACAGGGAACCTGAGTATCCTCAGATTTGGGTATCTGCGGGACTAATCTCCCATGGATACTGAGTTAAGTTTGGGGGGAGTTGGAAGTTATATGCAGGCTTTTGACTGCACAGGGGGTTGACACCCCAACAAGGGTCAACTGTGTGTGTGTGTGATTTCATTAAATAATACTGTGTTACACAGGTTATGTTGTCCTCCACTTTTTTCTCTCAGCGTTGTGTTTTTAAAATTCACCATGTAGCTATATCAGTTAGCCCTTTGCTTCTCACTGCTGCATAGACCCCCCCCCCCCCCCCGTCTCCGTCTCCGTCTCCGTCTCCATTCACCATAGCTCACGCATCCACCCCTCAGTGATGGTCGTATACCCTGGTTAAAATAATTTAATCTGGGTTCCTTTCATCCACAGACCATCACTAGAGAGTATCAGTGAACAGCCTCAAACATGTCCCTTTATGAAACGTGTGGGAGGTTACCTGGGATGGATACCCAAGGAGTACAGATTGTTGGTATCTTGAGTCTGAATATTCTCTATTTGACTAAGGAGTGCCAGGTAGCTCACCAAAAATCTATACTCCAAAACATGAGGGCTCTCTCATTTCCACATCCTTGCTACCATTTGGCATCATCGAGCTTTCGTTTTCTTCTGGTCCATACGTATATGGGGACATCCCACTTTAATTTGCATTCCTCTGATTATTAATGAGTTTGAGAATATTTTCAACTTCTGTTGGACACTTGTGTTTCCTATTCCGTACATCGCTTTTTAATCTGTTTTTCCCATTGTTTTATTGGCCTTGCTGCCTTTTGATTGTTGATTTTTTGGAGTTCCTTGCATGTTATAGATTTTAACTCTTTTCAGTCCGACGTATGCAAATATTTCCCCATTGTCTTACCTTTTCACTTCTATTATGGTGCTCTTTGTTGAACAGAAATCTTTAGTTCATCATGTTTTACTCTAACATTTTGCTTTTGGATTTTTTAAATATTCTACTTTTTTGGAAGTTGACTTACTTGTTTGTTCTGCTCAAGTTCACAAAGAAATTACCTTACATTTTCTTATATTAATCTGCCAGTTTTATCTTAACTTAGGTTGTTAATCCATCTAGAGTCTATGGGGGTAAGTAGGGATCCAGTTTGATATTTCTCCATTTCATGATCCAGTTTTCCCAACATCATTTAGCAATTCAGTGTAATCTTCTCTGTTGATCTTCATTGTATATTAAGTTTTCATATGCACATAGGTCTGTCTCCAAAATATTCCAGTAGTCTATATTTCTGTTCTTATACACCAGCACATTATTTTGTTTTGTGTTTTCATTAATTTCTTTTGCTTTGCAGTATGTCTCAATGTTTGATTGGGCAAATTCTCCCTTTCATCTTCATTTTCAAAATTGACTTAGCTATTCATGGACTTTAGAATGTTTATTGAATTCCTAATAAAATTCAACTGAAATTTGTATTAATACACTATTGAAGTTGTAGGTTGGTTTTGGGAGAAATGACATCTTCCTAATAATTTTGTTTAAATTTACAAATTATATTCTTAAGGATTACTTTAGGTGGGTCTTAAAATGTTTGATTTACAATATTTTTATTGTTAATCAAATTTTTTAAAATTTCAGCTATTCTTTATTTCTGGGAAAATCCACTTACCTTGAAGATTATTTAGTTCTTCTGAGATGCTGTTTTAGAATTAGAAACTTACAAGTTTTTATGGAGGGTGGGAAGAAAGACACCTTTTAGATTTATTTTTGCTTCTTTGTTCTAGTTATGAATTGAGGGGGTCATTTTTCTTTTTCTCTAATATACAGGCCATTGCCTTTGCCCATTTACTGAAGATTATCTTGCCTTACATGTTTTCTTCTAGAGAGATGCTGAATCCTCCAGTATTCAGGACGGAACATTTGGCCCCATCACTTGTATCTTTTTTCTCAAATTCTTGAAATATTTTTCAGGAGGTTAGCATGGTATAGGTGTATTAAGAGAACAGGCAGAATAAATCTGAGCCCTGATACTCTGGTAGTGAGAAGGTTTGTTTTGGTTATTTTTAAAGAATTTAGCCAGTGAGCATAAAGTAAATGGAGTCATAGACTTACCTGCAGCTGCTTACCCTCACCTCCCCTCCTCCACGCTCAGAAAAGGAGGCCATTCTCTGATCTGTTCAAGGCTGATCTCTCCTGTACTTTTGAATGTACATCCCCCATTTATGCTAGGTATTCTTTCAATAATTATTCAAACTCTCCTCTTTTCAAAAACCTTTCCCAGGGTCTATACTTGCCTTGAGCTTTTACAATATTGGAGGGACACAACATCTCCTTCCCTTTAATTATTTTCTTCTCTCTCCCTTCCTGTTCACAGCCAGGAGCCTTTAAAGGAACAGTTAATAGTCATGGCCTTCACTTTCATTCTGTCCAGTGACTCCACTCAAACGGTTGTGGTACTGTTTACCCATATCTCAATTTCTAAGTGTAGTGATCCATTCAGACTTTATTTGTCCTTGCGCTGTTAATGACTTCCGTCTTGAAACTTTTTCCTATGTCAGCTTCTCAGCCATCACACTCCTGTTTTCTGTCTTTCTTTTATATCATTTCTTCTTGGTCACCTTTGCTAGTTTCTTTGTTTTTGTTTTTGTTCTTTTTCTATTAAATGTTGAGGCTGTCCAGATCCTTGACTATTTATCTTATCTTTCATGCTTTTCTGAATAAACCAACTAATGTCTGATTTCAACAACCACTATATATGTGATGACCCGCACGCCCCTTCCCTGAGCTCCAGAACTATAACTCAGGCTATTTACTGGACTGCATCCATCCAAAATGGTTCCTCATAACCCCCCACACCTACTCTCTCCTTCGTGCATTCAGTGAGTGGCATTACTCATCCCCTAAGCCAGATCCCTAGCCATCTGAGACACTTTCTCCGACATAACTCTCAAATCTGTCATCTCTTCCACAGTCTTGGTTCAACCCCTGGTCATATTGTTCTGTGAGCATTACCATGGGTCTCCACCTAGGCCCCGAACTATCCTTCCTCACCCCTCCAAACTACCCTCCAAACTGAAGCCAAACTGATCTTTCTTATACCCATACATGGCCATTTCTACTGTGATTAAAACTTGGCAGGGGCTCCCAGTGCTGTCCTTTCACAGGATGAGAATCTAGACTATAGAGTCTGGCATACAGGTTTATGTAATCTGGCCCTATCCACTTTTCCAGCTCTACGGAGTTGTTCTTTCCCTGCAGCCCGGGCTTTTGCCAGGCTCGGGGCCTTTCCTTGCCTCACTGCTTCGGCCAGGGGTACATTCTCATCAGCCAGGCATGCTCTGACTCATTTCCCAAGACAATGCTCAAGGGTCACTTTTTATATGCATCCTTTCTTGACCTTTCCTACCTCCTACACTATGCACATGTTCTTTTGTTTGTTTGTTTTGTGGGGTTTTTTGAATTTCATTGTACCTACACAAACTAATCTGAGTGATAGCTGTCATATTTCTAATATTACATATATCTATCTCCCTCTATTAGAGTCATAAGTCCCTTAAAGCAAAGATCAAGTTGATTTGATTTTTGTATCTCTACCACCTGACACAGTACCTGGTACAAGCTTAAGAAGTATTTGGGGGCTAAATAAGTGAATGAGTAGATCTTGAAAGATTGTGTGAAGTTCAACAATTTCAACATAATTTTTGTAGCGTGACCTTGCTTAGTAGACCTCTGAGTTTCTGAATTCTTTCTCCAACTAAGATTGCCAAATAAAGGATGAAATATTTCAGACAAACTTAAAGTAAATAATTGCTCATTATTTATCTGAAATTCAATTTAACTGGGCATGTGGTATTTTTATTTGCTAAATCTGGCAACTCTACCTTTAAGGCCATTTTAACTTTAAGTCTCATATTAAATTGGATATACTGTATGGTGGGGGTATCTCGTATTTCTTATGCTTAATGCAATGAATAATTCTGGTTCTTCAACTGTGAAAACAGAAAGTGCAGAGTCCTTTGAAATGTTGGACTCAAGGACACAGAACTCAGCTGAGCAGCCAGCGGATGAGATTACTATATCAATACCCACTGTGGATATTGTAAAGAATAGACTTCTCTGCTCCCTTGGCTCACTATTGACTTTCTCTGTGGGTTTTTTTCTAGCTTGTGACCAATCCTGTAAGAGTTGTGGCCCCAATAGTCCCAAATGTCTTACGTGTACTGAGAAGACAGTATTGCATGATGGCAAGTGCATTTCCGAATGCCCTGGTGGGTACCATGCTGACACCAGCGGCAGATGCAAAGGTAAGACATGGTCATCTTATCGTCATCATCATCATCGTCCTCTTCCTCCTCCTCCAACTCCTCATCATCATCCACTTTACTTGGGGCTATATGCTGCTCAATTGGGGATTTGTGTGTATGATGGGAAATTAGCACATTAAAAGGAATAGGTATCTCATTATAGAACCTACGTATATTTGGTACGTGAGTCGGATTATATGAGTGGATGCTGGGGGACTAGAGTAATTAAATAAAGGACCGATGCGCACCAATCATCATTAGAGATCATTTTGTCCTTTTGAAATACCAGGAACAGCTTTAAGATCTTCATACAGTTCTTGTGTGCTTGTAAACCATCACCACCTTAGGCTGTAGCTATGACACAGTCGTTCTTTAGATGGCATTTATATGCACATATATTGGCAACTACAACACACCACAAAAATAAAAAAGTAAACCAAGTTTGATAGCATGTAAAACTGAAGTCGGTATCTATTGAAAATTTGACTTTATGTGGTATTTACAAATTGTTTCTTTCACTTACACAACCTAAAGTATAAAATATTCCCATTTGAAACTATAAATTTCAATTTGTTTCTGCTTTACGTGTATCTTTCCTTATGGGAACTTACTGCTGCCTAGGACACTTTGATTACCTGTCCTCACATTCTCTCACTCTCATTTCTACCTCGTGTGTCTGTTAGAGGCAGGATATTTAGACCCGTTCCTTAGTCTCTTCCTATCAACCTCCCCTTTGTCTGCCAGTCGCTTTCCTCACCCAGTGTTCATAGCATTCTGCCCCCAAGGGTCTCATCTATTTCCACAGTCCCCTCTTCCAGCTCCTAATTATTGTCCTCTACAACCTTCTGCCAGTATCTCACTCCTGTCCTTTAGGACAGGCCATGGTACCATCCATCCCTTAAACTTAGAGATGACCCACTGTTACCACCCAGGGCCAAAGCAGGGGATATGTGTGTCTGACATCGTCATATGCAGTGGTCAGATTCTTAAATGTCATTCTTACTTAGAATCCCAGAATGTCCAAGTTGGAAGCACCTTAAATGATGATTTAGTCCAACCTCTTCCTGTACATGTGCCAAGGACACTAGGCCTGGAGAGACCCAGACTTGGTAAAGGGCACAGATAAATTAGTGGATACGCTGGTCAAAATTCCAGTGCTCGCAACAGATAGACCTATGAACTTGCCACTCGTCTTTATCCGGGTAGGGAGTTTTAGGTTCAAACAGACTTAGGGCTACATCCCAGCCCTGCTACTAATTAGCTCTCTCGTCTTGGGTACAATTTTTTTTATTTCCCAAGACTTCAGCTTCTTCCTCTACAAAATGAGGTTAATAATTCCTATCTCATAATGTTGCTGTGAAGATTAAAAGTGGAAATGCGTATAAAATATTTAACACAAACACTAAATAAAGAGTAGCCAATAAATAGGAGAACATGGATAAAAGATGGGTAAAAGGGCAATGTGGGCAGTTCTGGTGATGTAACCACCTCCTGACACATCTTTTCCCTTGATTTGGTGTGAGACACATGTTTTCCCTTGATTTGGTGCGAGAGCTAAAGGGAGATTGAGTGTGATGGGGGGAGGGCTTCCTAGCACCTACGGAGCCCAGCCAATAAGTGGGCTTTTCACTCACTTTGGTCCCTTGTGTTCCCCTGTCGCTCTCTTCCTCAGTCTGTCATAACTCGTGTGCAAGCTGCTCCGGACCCAGGGCCTCTCACTGTACAGCCTGCATCCACCCCCAGGTTCTGCAGCAAGGCCACTGTCTGCCCAGCTGTGGAGAGGGCTTCTACCCTGACCATGGGGTCTGCAAAGGTATTGTTGGTGTCATCGTTATTCTTAAGATACTGTCCCATCATAAACATGTAGATTTAAGTGACCTTTCAGTGTAGCTTTTCCTCTAGTATATCTTATATGGCTATGCATGCATTATATGCTTTTTTTTCCTTACCAAGCGCTAATCTGAAAAATCACGTTTGCAATTTGTAAAGACATCCAAAAGTTTTATCATTTTTTTGACCATCCTTAAGAGGAATGTCATTTCCTTTACCATACATTAAAGCAAAACCACTCTTACCTCCTCTTTTTCCTATTCTCTTAGCATTCCTAATGTTCTTCTTAGTCTTCATTTTGTTTTTCCCTAAAGAACCTTTTTGTTAATGATACTGCTGAGCAAACTGAGAGTCAGTAGCGATGCCTCTGGGCTGAATAAAATGGAAAAACTTAAATAGCTGTTTGCCAAAAAGGTTTGGGGCTCATCGGGAGGTCAGTGTCTTTTGAGCCTTATGAAACTAGAACATGGGGAGCAAACACTTTAATTAAGTGAAATTAACTTACATTTATTTACTCATAGGGCACCTTAGAAAAGAGCTTGAGAATAGTTAGAAGAAAGGCGTGTTTAAAACAGGCAGCTGCAATAAATATTCTGAAAAGGAAAATACAATGCGTCTTTTTTAAAGAACAGGAAAGTTAACTGTCAAAATATGGGCATGAGATAATTTAAGTACTCTGTGTGGCTCTGATTTTCACCAGTAGCCAGGGGAAACAAACTGATGGATTGTGACATTCTTATTGCCACTCAAAAGAGGCTTCTTCCTTGATTAGAAAAGCAGCCTTTCCTCACATAAATTCTAAGAGGAATTTGTTACCTGGACCCCTATATAGTGGGCAATGGATGACCAAATGGACAATAACGCAATGACCATTTTTGCAAAAAATGCAGTGATGGCTTTTATATGAATGCTTCTTAAAAATCTTCAGTAAAAACTGAGGATATAATGTTAAATCATCATTCAGTGAATGTGTTTCTCTGGTGAACCAAGTCAAGATTGCTCAGTTTACTAATTTTTTTTTCCCAATGTTCTAGCCAGGCAGCCTTTAGAGGACCTGAGAAATGTGACTAGTTAACATCACCTTCATTTTGCTCCTCATCAATATTATCACCCATGCTTTGTATAGAACACTAGAAAAACAATTCGGAAAGAATGTATTTGGTGAACTTTTCTAAGTGGTTTTGATTTAATGAGGGGCTCCCCTTGGTTGCAACATGTATATGATCCTTGGATTGTTCTCTGTATTTTATTCCTCTCGGCAGCCTGTCATACCTCTTGTCTGACTTGTGTGGGTCCAGAGCGCTCTCACTGTACCCAGTGTAAGAAGCCAGAGGAAGGACTGCAAGTTGAGCATGTGTCTGGGGCAACCATCACTGCTGGAGAGTGTCTGTCCCAGTGTAGAGCCCAATTTTACTTGGAGAACACTGGGCTGTGTGAAGGTAAGCATGCTTTGAGTAAATGTTAGGTAGCTTCTAGACTTACCTCTCGAGAGATCCTGTAAGGTGAGACCACAGCCAGGAAGACCTTTCTTTTCACATGACAGTGGTTCTAGGATGCTTGTGGATGGGACAGAAGACCTACATGCAAAAGAGTGGCCCCCACTGATGTCCTCCTTCCCTTTATGAATAATAGACAATCTGAAAGAGCTGTCCCCAAAGTCATGCTTTCAGGAGTTCCAAACAGGAATTCTTTCACAGACCAGTATGAGTAGCTAAGCAAGACCCAGTGCTCATTGGAGACTTCCATTTAGTATTTTTTCTCATTTGCAACTCTGAATATGAATTGGTCCCTTCAGGACAAAATCTGGACTTCTGTCAAAATTTAGCAGTGATTCCTGCCATTGCCTTGGCATATCATCTATAGAAAATTGATGCCATCCTGGGTAATTTGACTTAATTGTAAGGTCATTTGTGAGTGGTTGAGGAGATGAAGGGGATATATATATATATATATATATATATATATATATATATATATATATACATACATACATATATATATATATGTATATATAATTTCTTGGGAGGTAAGGGAAGCAGGCCTCTCTCTACTCTTAAAAGAAGCTGCCTTGCTGTTGGGTGAATTATTTTACTCTCAAGCTACCTGAAAAAAAATTTCATTGCTGATATTTCTCATTGTATATATAACATATGTTCATTAAAGGAAATTTTGAATGTAGAAAAATAATCTGCCCACCACCTACCACCTAAAGCCAATTAATTGCCTTTAGCATTTTGCTATAATATATCTGAGGTTTTTTTCTATGCATAGCCTTGAGTTTTTATTTTTACAACATAACTGTAAGCGTGCTGTGGATTCAGTTTTGTATCCTTCAGGTCCACTTATTAAAGTGGCTTCCATTTTACATTGAGATACGACCTCACATGGAAATGCTGGATTTGAAGTTTAGTTTAAAAGATTTTAACTACAATGATTCATATGGCATAGTAGGAAGTATGCAAAATTGGAATACAGAGACCCCAGGCCAGACACTTAAATTTTCTGAGCCTTTGCATTCACTGCACTAGAATAGGGGTGATTCTCTTTCACCCGGGCTTTTTGCCAGAAACAAAGGAGGTTAGGATTGTGAAAGGGCCTGGTAAATTATAAGGCCCCCAGGCTCAATTGGTATAAATCTTATTCCATATACTCAGGTGTTTAGGGATATTTTAGGGGTAACTTCCCACTCCCTGGGCAGCACCAGGCCCCAGGGAGTTTACGTAATTCCCAACAATTGGGGAAGAATCACTACTCCCTAGACATCTTGGTTTCTGCCTATGTGTACGTTGCCCAAACTCTCTGTGGTCCCTTTAACTCCCCTGGCTCTGTTTCCATAATCACTTGTGACATATGGAATCTTGTTGCTGCTGAGAGTCCCAGTGTCTTCCAGAGGCGTGCGTCACATAGCATGCCCCTCTGATCCCAGGAGAAAGCAGGAAGAAATCTTCCCAGGCTACTCAGCATAGGTAGCTGCTTTCTACAATTTTGAGCACTATACTAAAAAAAAAAAAAATGATTACCGTTTTTAAAGTTACGTTGTAAATAAAAATTAGAGTCACCAGGGTTATTCAGCCAGAAAACGATGCTGCTGTTGATTTGATACACACCATGATGAGCCAGGCACTGTGACAAGTGCCTGCCTTGCTTTTTCACTGAGTCCTGATGCTGACCTTGTGGGATCAGTGTGGCAACTAGAACAGAGGACTCTGAATCTTGAGGAAGTTAAGGCTGTAACTTGCTCAAAGTCATGTAACCAGCACAGAGTGGAGTCCAGTATCCACATTCCAAACGAGGGTGCTACTGTATTGTGGTTGCTGAAGGGGCAGACGCACAGCATACGAAGGCTGCAGGAAGAGGACAGCTGAAACTTAGGAAACCATCCTTGAAAAGGGGGTGTTTTCTGGGAATCCCTTTAACTTTTTTGAAACGGATTAGAATTTAATCCCTCTGGAATGGTTTAATTGTGGTCCCCTATGAAAGGATTGGGTTGACCTCTTGAGTTCTTATAGCCGCGTGATTTCATGCTAGTCAACATAATATTATTATTAGGAGTCACGTATATAGCTGTCTACTCACATTTATTACCAAATCCCTGTGCAATCTGTGCTACATAGATTGTTGTACTCAATTTATAAGTGATGAGAATATGGCAGAAAGAGGTTAATTGAGTTGCCCAAGATTCCACTGGGAAACTGAGAGCAGCCACCAATTGTTTCGAACCCTACCTGAGTATTAAGTGTGTTGATTGATGTATTTCCTGTCACTCATTCTGTGTCTCTGGAAACCTTTCTGCCTTCCCACAATCTGTTCCATTTTCGATTCTGCCCAAGGGTTGTCTATGAAATTAGGCCTGGGAATGCTGGAAGATTGCACTGGGCTCTCCTCACACATTCCCAGAAATACCCTTGCCTCTTTGCAGAACATTTAAAAAGGTTGGAGTCTGTGTGTGTGCGCGCCATTGAGAATTTATTTTATAGAACCTTTGCTCTCAAGTGTTTTTCTAGAAAGAAGAGAAAACTGTTTTCTGGAGCTCTCCCCTCTTTTTTTCTCTGAGACTGCAGCACAGAGTGATTAGAATATTATTGCAGCTAATGCAAGTGAGAAGCAGATGCCTTATAAGAAGCAGTTTACTTAGAGTCTGAAATGGTGTCAGAGTTATAAAAGTTTTTATTCTGAGCTACAAGACAAATCCAGGAATTATCTAGTGGACAATGAAGCAAAAATATATTCAAGATATTTGGCTAAAATCCAAGTCTGTGATTGAAGAATGAGAAAGTATCCAGTTAACAAATAGTGAGAACACTGTTTATTAGTAGCTGAAGGGCAGTCTATCTTTATTCATCTCTTCTACAAATGTTTATGGGGTGTCTCTTGGGTATCTATATTGTCTAGGCCCTAGGAATATACTCAGGAATGTCAGATGAAATTCCTGCTCTCATGGAATTTATATTCTAGTGACAGAAACAAATAATAAAGAAATAAATGAATAACAACAACAGCAACAAAAGCCATAGCACCCTCTTGGCTAGTGACCTGTGCTGTGACGCCCACATAGGGTAACTGGGGAAATGGAGGGGTGGGCTGAGGTGTGCTCCAAAGCAGACACGCTCTGGTGAGATGCGGACGGTCACCTGCATGTGTGGTCCTGTGTTTTTGGCCCATTCTCAGAAATGAATTTGGATACTTCAGAAGATGGAGCTTTGACATTATGTTTCTTCTCATATGGATTCTGTGTTTCCAAAGTTTGGCTAGAATGGCTGGTACAAACAAGAGTCTCTTTCTGATTATAAGACAATTTGGAGATATTTGGTAGTTGACAAAAATTATGCATGTCTATTAAATATTAATATTTAAGAGTCATTAAAAGAAGGATTTTAATAATTTGATCTAGAGTTGATCTCACCTATTTAACTGATTGCTCACTAGCATTGGCATATTCAAGTTAAGAAAAAAGGCAACAAAGTCCAAAAAATACCCATCAGCCCCCTTGCCCAAATAAAACAAAACAAATTACAAAGTAATAAAAAACCAAGCCCTCCAAAACAACATACCTTTCATTCATTGTCCCCCACTAGTTTTCCATCCTTTCTGAGTTCATGTGGGTCTAGATGAGGTCTCCAGGGTAGAGCTGGGTGGGGGCTGTGCTGCTGTACAACTCCAGGGGCACCACGCTCATGACCATTAGTCTAACTGGTGCCGCCCAGGAGTCATTTAGTGACTATGCAGCCCTACACACATGGCAGCCCAACGTGAATGGACAAGACGTAGGACCTGGAGCTCCCATCACTGGGAGGCCTCTCTTCTCTCCTACTGATGTTCCCACCATCAGGGTAGGTTGCTCAGCTGTGTCTCAGATTCTCCTTCCACTTCTGTTGAGAATTTTTTTCTCTTTTAAAGGAAATTTGTTTTGAAGGCTAAGCTTTCAGTTGAGGTCTCTAGAGCAGAGTTTCTCATAGGACTCTTCTGGCAATCTTGTTAAGTTGGGGATTGAGATTCAATAGGTCTGGGGTGGGGTCTGAGTGTCTGCATCTGTGACATGCTCCCAGGTGAGGGGGCTGCTCCTGGTCTGTGGACCACAGTCTGAGTAAGGAAAGCCTCTGATGAAAGGAGGATAAGCACATCACTTTATCAGTGGTATACTTCTTTCTAACTAAAGCAGCTTAGAAAAAAAGTTCCAATTTGTATTGCTTCTCACTGCATGCACTATGCATATTATAGAAAGTTTAAAAAATACAGATAAGAAAAAAGGTCTATAACTAGGTTATCCAGATTTAGCAAATAAAAACACAGAATTAGGAAATAAAAACTTTACAAATAACAAAATGATTTTTTTAGTATAAGTATGTCCCAAATATTGCCTGAGATATTCTAAAATATTATGCATTGTTTATCTGAAATTCAAATTTAATTTTGACATTCTTTATTTTACCTGTAAATCCCACTTATGAGCCTTCTATCTTGAGATAATCTCTTTTAATCTCTTGACATAGATTCTTATAGTTATTTATACACACCACACAAACACTATATATACACACACACATATAAATATATAAATACTATATATATATCACTTTATAGTTTACAAATTACTTACAACCAAGAATTTTATTGGAGATCCTGTGAGTTTAAATTTACTCCCATTTTATAGATGAAGAAAGTGAGGCTTAGAAGGAATTAACTAAAGAATAATTTAGCAATGGGGGGGTGGAGGCCCTAGAATCTAATATAGGACATAATTGCTTAGGAAATATTTTCTTCTTTCCAAGCCCAGATGCCTTGTTCTTCATTTCACACTAGAGCTTCATGATTAAATTTCAGGCCCAGCCATCTCAATTAATGATGCAGTTCAATCACCATGCCAACCATTTGGCAGTGGTGATCAGGAAGGGATATGAACATGGTCAGGATGATTAATTTTGCCCCATAATTGCCCCGATTCCCTGGAAAATTAATGATGGATTCTTTCAATTTTCATGCAGTTCAGCAAGAGGTTCGAAATGATACCATTTTGAAGAAAGTACAAGTTTTATTTAGAAAATGAACTTTGTACTACAATAATGAATTTTACTTACAATTTTCAAATGTATTATATCAGTAAAAACAGTGCTTTAAAATGAATGCAGAGGTAATAAACATCACAGCGGTGCCCCATCCTACATCAGTAGCCTTTTCATTATACTTGGAATAATCATGGAGCTTTGGTCAGGTCAACATCAGGGACATTTTAGCAACTCAATTTGTCTAAGCCTTCTGTTTCAGTCTTGAAGATAAGGGTTGCCTCCTTCAGCTAGGTCTTACTGCATGGAGTAAAATGAGACAAAATTAATACATGTTTGATATCAATTTTTAAATGTTTTTCCAGTTTCATGGAAATATAATTGACATAACACTGTCTTACTTTATGGTGTACAGCATAATGATTTGGTATATGTTGGGAAATGATCACCACAATAAGTTTAGTTAACATTTATTACCATACATAGCTACAATTTTTTTGATGTGTGTGTTGAGAACTTTCAAGATTTACTTACTTAGCAACTTTCAAATATACAATACGGTATTGTTATCTATAGTTACCATGCCATGTATGACATGCCAGGACTTATTTATTTGATAACTGGAAGTTTATACCTTTGGATTACCTTCACCCATTTTCCTCACACCCTGCCCAGCCCCCAATCACTAGTCTGTTCTCTGAACCTTATCATAGAGCCTCCTAAGCTCTTGGTTGTCTCTCAAACCATTGTGATTGTCCAAGCAGCTTTCTTTGTTCTTAGTAACTCCCGGTAGTTGATGATTTGCTAAGATCTGTCAGTGTCCCAAAGGGGAGGAGGATTTCAGGCAGCACCTAGGTGAAGGCTGATTGGAAGCCTGATCTTCAGGCAGCAGCTTTTAAAATTTGTAAAAATACCTCTTTGGGGGGTGGAACATTGAGAGATGGGTGTTCCTGTCCATCCTCTCTTCACTGAGCTCTGGGAGAATAACCGATTAAGAATTGTTTCTCTGTTTGCTAGCAATGTTGGACCCACGAACTCAAGCCCCACTGGCCACGAGAGCCAGGCTGTCAAGGGTGTGTCCTCTGGGTGGCAGCTGCAAAGACCAGGCATCAGACATGTGTACAAGCTCTTTCCAGGGAGACACCAGTGAGCTGGAGCAGAAGAGAGACCGTGTGAATATAGTATCCTTGAGCCTCCCAGGTCTCAGAAGCGGATCACACAGTCTGGTTAAATTAGAAACCTGACCTTCAGGCTGCAGCTTTTAAGATATGCAAATGTCTCTTTTAAGGAAAGACTGGGGATGAGCCTGTATGACTGCTGCTTCTGCTCAGAGCCTTGGGGGAATAACCACCACAAGTTCTTGCTGCCATTCAGAACTGTTTCTTTGTTTACTGTATATAGTCTTATGGATATTTCAGAGCTAGAGTTTTGGGGTCCCATCCCTCAGGTCGAAGTCTTAAATGTTGGGGCAATAGATATGGGGTTCAAATCCTTTACTCCTCAGGGAAGAGCTGGGAGTTGTGAGTTCCCTCCTGATTGTATGTTGCTCTTTTGGGGTGGGATAGTTTATGGTAAGACTGCCTCAGCCTTTCCTATGCGTTCTGATACCATTTTTTTCTCCTTTGCCTGTTATGTAGGAGTTGCTCAGCTAGTTTCTGTATTTCTTTCAGAGGAAATTGTCTATGTGTAGCTGTAGATTGGTGCGTTCCATGAGAGGAAGTGAGTTCGGGAGCCTGCTATGTCGCCCGCCATCTTGGATGGGAATACTGATTTTGTTTTTTTAATAAGAAATTCACATATTATTTTGGTCAATTAATTAACTTGTTTTAGATGAATGGGAAGAAATAAAGTATATTGTGAATATTTTGTTCTATTTAGTTGTAGCTAAGATTCACCAAATGTCTTAAGACAAAGATTTTTAATTAAAGAAATAAATGGGCAGGAGTCTGCCTGCTCAGCTTAAGAGTGTGTTACTATTTATGAGGTTGGGATTCCCTTGCATTCATTGAGTAAAAGACATGACTTCTATATTAAGCAATACTCTTTAATGTAGTCCTTAGAGTACTGACATGAGCTGTACAAATGCATGCCTTTTGGTAATGTTCAATTTTCTTCACTTTCTCCTCCTTGCTTTTTATAGCATGGGTGTGCTAGGTTTTGGGGATAGAAAGATGAAAAAGATATGCCTTAAGGAAAGTGTGTTCAAGTCGGGCCGACTGACATCTGAACAAGTAATTAAAAGAACATGATACATGCTGGAATGGTAATAGGCACAAGGTGCAGAAGGAATCCAAACAAAGGAGACTGACTCTATCTGGGGCAGAGTGTGTGAGGAAAGATATGCAAAGGGAAAACTTTACATCATCAGGCTGTTGAAGGATTAATGGGAGTTCACCAGGGAAAAAGGTGGGAAAGGGCATTCTAGGCCTAGAAACAGCAAATACAAAGGCATGGTTATTTGGAGAAGTACAGTGTATTCGGTATTCCAGCAATGTAAATTTCAAAATGGTGAATTATACCAGAGAGAAACCATGTTTCCTCGAAAATAAAACCTAGACGGACAATCAGCTCTAAGGTGTCTTTTGGAGCAAAAATTAATATAAGACCGGGTCTTATGTTAGATAAGACCCAGTCTTATAATAAAATAAGACCCGGTCTTATATTAATTTTTGCTCCAAAAGACGCCTTAGAGCTGATTGTCCAGCAAGGTCTTATTTTAATATAAGACCGGGTATATAATATGATATGATATGATATAATATAATATAATATATAACACCAGGTCTTATGTTAATTTTTGCTCCAAAAGACATTAAAGCTCATGGTTTGGCTAGGTCTTATTTTCGGGGAAACATGGTAGGTGAGTCATGTCATGAAGTGCTTTATGTACTGTGCTAAGGAGTTCAAAGTTGACACTGTTGGTATTGGAGAACCATTAAAAGATCTTAAGTAGGGGAATGATTTGGTTAATTAGCATTTTATAAAGATCTATCCGGTGGTTATATGGCAGGTAAATGGAGAGAAACTGAGTGGGGCTGGTTAGGGAGCTGCTGCACTCATCCACATCATGAGTAATGTTGAAGGTCTACACTAAGGAGCCTGGGGGGGAGCGTTAAAGTGAGATGGATGTAACAGAGGTCTAAGAAGTAAAAATCCATATATCTTGGATGTGTTGTGTTGAAGGAAAAGAGGAAGTCTAGGGTTTTCAGCATGAGTGACTTGGTGAATGGCGGGGCTACGAAGCGAGACAGTAAAAAAAAAAAAAGGAATGTGATGTCATAATTTACACTAAGGAGATATGGACTGAGCTTGGAAGAGCTAATGAGTAGTATTTTAGGAATAAGAAGTATGAGATACCAATGGAACACTATGTAGAGATATTCCCCAGGGAATTAGATTTATGTGATTGGAGTTCAGGGTAAAAGTCAGAGCTGTATACATAAATCTGGGACTCACCATTAAAGCTATGGATAAGTTTGCCCAAGAGTGAGAAGAAAAAGGGCAGAGGTTGCAATTTTGGGAAGCTCCAATATTCATGATGTAAACAGAAAGGCTAACAAGGAATGATCAAAGAGAGGAGAATTAGAAGAGTGTGCTGCCAGTGTTTCCATCTACCTATCCACCCACCACATCACCTACCTACCCACCCATCCAATCAGCAGAAATTCATTTATTGAGAACTTAGGACATAATGGGGGCAGGGACAATGATAAGTACCGAGGAGTCACAGAGATGGAAAAGATGTAATTTTCACTCTTAAAGTGTTCCCAATCTAGTATGTTTTGGGGAGGGAGTAGGTTAAATCATGTTCATTGAAAAAAAAAAAAAAAGGAAAAGAAAGAGAAGAAAAGGAGCAGGACAGAAAGGGAGAGATCAATTTTATTTGATTTCACTCATTTCAATTTTCATCCGTTTTGACTGTGCTTCAACTGTATGTCCTAGAGGATTTTGATATTTACATCAGAATTTGAAAGAAACCTACCTCAAAAATTGTTTTTGACATGAAAAGTCAGGATATTTCATATGATATGAGAGTAGAGATGCCAGACCACTCTTTATGTCATTAAAAAGAAAAATGAAGTAGTAGTAGTATTCATTGTCTGAAATTTAAATGGAAAATAGAATGAGCAAATATGTTTTAATGTAAATTTTTTACTGGAGTCAGGCCAACTGGACTTTACCACCATCAAAGGACAATTTTAGTATTGACACTTTTAGTGCTTAAACAGCTCAGTTATGCTTCTTCAGAAATATACGTACATAGCCATCAACTGGAAAGCCGCTTTCTGAAAATGTAGTACTATGTGGAGAAATTATTCATAGAACTTTTTTCAAATCTCTTCCATAGATGCCCTGTAATGGAGTCAGTCTTCCTTGAAAGATCTCAGGCTTCAAACCAGAACAGAACTGCTATGAAATCAGCTTCCATGGAATGATCAAGCCTCATAAAAGTCACTGAGACTGGGTAGACATTTCCAAAACCAGAGCAGAATTGAAGTTTCATAAGATTGTTTTAAAGACACAGGTGCAAATGCCTGTGCTTGCAGAAATAGAGCATTTTAGAGAAAAACACTTTGAAAGAATGGTCACCCAACGTCTCCTTTTCTCTCTTTACCTCATGGCAATGAACTAGCTCATTGTCTACTTGGTTCTTAAACATTTCCACTGACGGCAATTCTGAAGTCTGCCAAGTGAGATTCATTGAGGAGTATTTCTGAAATCTAGTGGGTGACTTTGTCCTGGAATTCTTGGCCCATCAGCCTTTCAACTTATTTGTTATCTTTCTTTGTTTATATAATTCAATAATATCTTTATTCACATTGAGTCAGGTTATTACATTGACTTTGTGACCAAATCGAATGAAATAAAATACACTATGTGCTCATAATGCATTAATTTATCTTTCCCTAGTTTTCAATTCCACAGTGATATGCTTTGATTTCCTATTTATTAGGGAGATATAACAAGATGAGCTAGGGATTTTAGCCATCTTGTGAAGTCTAATATAAACATATTGGTATCATCATAGGTGTATTTAAGTAGAAAATATTGTATTTCTTCTAGTTGCTTCCCCAGATCATCCTGGAAAGCTTTGTGTTGACAATATAATTTAGCTGGTTTTTGAAATATTGCCACCTGGCTTTCCACTCCATGCTGTTTCATTTTGTGTTAAACGTGTCTTCAATAATGAGCTAATGTGTCCCCTTCTTTGATAATATTTGCTTACAAACTTTTACCAGTTCATTTGTTTTTTTTAAGAGGAAATATTTTCACAGTGATTCTGAAAATACTTGGGAAAAATTCTTAACTGTGACTCGTGCTGATAGAACCAACTAGAAAAAAAAGAACTTATTTTAAAAATTGGGGCTCTAGCTCTGTTCTTCATATAGTAATAAATATTAAAGCTCTACAGTGTATATGCAGGTATAAAGCTCTACAGTGTATGCAGGGATGATAATTAAACTGTTTATCAAACAGAAAGGCAAGAGTATTGCCCAGCAGGAGTGGGCAGTGGCCTTAGGTAAGGAGCGGGGTCCTGAGGCCTCCTGGTATAGGTGGTAAAGTTTTCGATGCTGGGTTATGGATTAGGCAGGGGGCTAGTATGGGGCCACGGATGCAGGGGGTACTAGAAGACTTAGGACAGCTGGCATACACCAGCCACATATCAGTGGTTTCATGTTGTAATAGGCAGTACTGCTGGATCCCATCATCCTGGCTTGGGTCAGCCGCATGCGTATCAAAGACTGTATGTTACCTTTTTATTGGACAGTTGGTGGAAATGGAGGCCTCCGTGGTGTAATATCACATCCGGTTCTCCCAAGCTGCTGGTCTGTCAGTCTTCTGGGTGTTTCATAAGGTTGTGGGTGAGGCAACGAGGAGACTCCGAGTGGTGTCCCTACAGTCTGTGGGTCTTGTCCTCTAGACAGAAGGTGGCCTGAAATGCATGGGGTCATCCACCTGGGTAAGAACCAGGTCTTTGTCTTACCCACTGTTGTATCCCAAGCACTTAGACTTCCTTGACGCTTAATAACGAATGAATGATTAGAAACGAATTCAGGTTTCAAGATGTAGGTTTTAATTTTAATTCAGGTATGGTGAGACCAACAGATTAAGAGATGACTGCTATTGAAAAGATGGTTTATTAGTCACAGTTCCGAAGAGAAAGGGGCACGTCACTCCATAGAGGGGCCACATAGTCAGGAGGGAGTGAGGGGAAAACGTGGGCAAGAGCCTTTATTTTGGTTTCTGTGGCAAAGAACAAGCAAGGCAGGGAAAGAGCCTTAAGACTGGCTAGTTTGAATAACTTCAGTGGGCTCTGGGGTGTAGTGTCTGATATCTGGCACTGGAGTGGTTAGAGCAGGTGGAAAGTAGACCTGAGCTGCAATAAGGGAGGTGATGGGTGCATGAATTTTGGACTGCTTAGTTAGCATATGACAGGCACACTCACGGCCTAGTCATTTACTGTCTCTAGAAATTGGCTAGCCCTGGGAGGGGCAGTCTCTCGAAGATCACCAAGGTCTCTGATGTCAAACTGTCAGAAATACTGAATATAAAAAAGAATGATTAAAAAAAAAAAGCATGATTAATACTGGCCACCCTTGGGGAATGGTACAAATATCCCTTTTATTCTTAAAAGTCTGATGTAGGCAAACAGAAAGAAAGATATTTTCTTTCTCTTTGCTTCCACATTTCTTTTTTACACCTGTGGGTACTTGTAACATAGCGTTTAATGGTAATAATTATAGCTAAGATTTATTAAACCCTTCCTATGTGTTTAGCACTATCCTAAGAACTTTACATGCATCAACCCAATGAGTGTCCACAATCTCACATGCGGTATGTATAGTTTTTATTCTCATACACAAGGAAGTAGGAGTCTTGAGAAATTACATAACTTAATCAAGGTCACACAGGGTTAGAATGCGATGCTCTTATTTATTCTCTGTGCTATACTCCGTCTCCCAGTCATTGTATCCCTGTTACTTGCTTATGAGTCTGTTGATGCAGCTGGTTTCAGCAGCTCAAAGTGTTGGGCAATTCTTCTCACTTGTGTATATCCAGTCTGCCGCAGAAAGCAGGCACCATATAAACCTTTACGGAATCAATACTTAAAGCTTCCATAACCTTTCTCTTTAATCTGAGCAGGCTGATAAGCAGCCCATTGTCTAGCGATGGTAGAGGAGCTGTCCTAGGGGAAGCAGATCTGTTTTATGGCTTCCTGTACTTTATTTGACATTCGCTGAGAATGAGAACTTGGAAAGAAAGAAATGTATGACTGTGCAAATGGTTATTTCTGTTTTGCAGCATTTATGCCTTACTTAATCTGGGTTCCACAGATGCTTGCTTTGCAGGACATGGCCTTTAGAAAGAAGCATGTGATGTGTCCTTGGGAAAATCAAGTGAATGTGCAGAACGTGTTCTAACCTAGGACTCTTAACGGGAGAGACAGAGCTATTGCACTTGTCATATGGTGGCTTTCCTGATTGTCTCCTCTGCTTTATCGTTCTCCCAGCTTGCCACCAATCCTGTTTCGGGTGTGCAGGGAAGAGCTCTCATAATTGCACAGCCTGCCGGCTTTCCCATGTGCTGTTGGATGGGCAATGCCTCTCTCAGTGCCCAGATGGACACTTTAACCAGGAAGGCAGTTGTACAGGTGAGTCTGTAACATGCAGGAACATATTCCCTATGCCCATATTTTGTCTTCATAATGCAGCCAGACACTGTAATTAGAAATCTTGTCATACCAGGGGACTAAGGTTGGGCTGTAAATCCTGGTTTTGAACTTGTAGGAGTAAGAACAAGAGAAATTCTATTCTTCTAATAAGGAAGCATGGAAGAAGTGAAAAATGAGAATTAGCTTTACCCTATGCTTACACCGAGGGGTGGATTTGATGGTAGTCATCATGGAGACAAAGTACATAGGTTCCGATGCATTTGTGTAGAATCAGTCAGTGTTTGGCGTGACTTCTGCAGTTCTCAGCCCCACTTTCCCTGGATACAGCCTAATAAAGAAAAGGAGAGAGAGGTATTTATTTATTTTTTTGACAGGTCAGTCCAATATGTTTTTAAGAGCAGGTTTATATATTCCAGTGACTGGGGTCCTAGAAATTACTAGTTGAGATTAGTACAGGGTTTTATTGGAATTGACAAAATACTAAAATCTAAGCACCTTATTGTAGCACTTTTTTCTTGTATCTACAGAAAAAAACAAAGAAAAAACACATTTTATCATGATTACTATTTTATTTTTCAAAATAGACTCTTGAGGCCAGCTTATAGGAAAAAGCCTAATCTTATAAAATTGTATGACCTGTACTTCTAGAGTCGGAAAACGTGTAATAAATTTATAAAATATTTTTAAAATAAATTTATGTAATACTTGTTAGATTCATCTAGCCTCAAACTCCAAAAAGGAAATTTAATGTGAACACAGATTTAGATAATTGAAGATCAATATGATATTTCTTCTGGAATTTTCTTTTTCCAAATACCTTTTTAATCTCTCTAGGCCCCTGAGGGGTTGCTTTCCTTTACACATTCTGTCTAACTCAGGGAAGTTTTCCTGATTTCTCTGTCATTGGAGTTAAAACTGTTGTCTGTCCTTATGAGCTTTCAACCTAGCCCAGTTGGTTTACGTGTGTATATAAAATTGTATGAGGGAGAAAGGTCTGAGTAGCACCAACTCTTCTCTGTCTATACCTTTGCCCGCTGAAAGCCAGAAAATGGATGGTACCACAAAAGGCAGGGCAACCAGGTCACTGGAAATATTCTGGCAGGGAGGAGAAACAGAGGTGAGAGTCATCCTGAGAATGCGAGTATCTTTTGGATGGGTGTTTTCAAAATTAAGGGCCTCAGGAATGTAGAAAAAGTGATAGTTAAAGCTAGCCTCCTAATCAGTAGTTCATTTTCTTGCTTGCTTTTAAATATATATATATATATATATATATATATATATATATATATATATATATATATATATATATAAAACTCCTTATCTTCTCTTGGACTCTTGCCAGAAGTAGTGAGAAGCAGTTGACTTTACTCGAAATCTGTGTCTTTGCTTTCCTCCAGCTCTGTGCCAGAAGAGAATTCTTTGTCATCAGTTCCAGCAAGTTCTACCCAGCTCCTGCCCTTCATCTCCCCTCCTCTTGGAATCAGACATGCTTAGACTGCCTCGTCCATGGCAGTGACATCCTTCCATCTCCTCCTTCCATCCACTTGCTCCCGCTGCCTGCCCTGGCAGTACAAATGCAGCCTCAGCTGCAACCCGCTTTCATTCTTGGTCATCCTTATCTTTATTGCTCTCTCCTACTGTGACTCGCTTGTTATTTTTCCAGTGGAGTGCCTCTTGTTAATTTGGTGGGTTTTCTGGCCAAAACATAGTTTTATCATAATTTTGTCTGAGGAATTGAACTTCAAATACAGCTCATGATAACCTCCAGAAAGAAGACCTTTTCTGTTCTTTGTATGTTAATTAAGTATTGCCACTAAAACAGGCATTGTATTGCAGCATCGGACTCTAGTGAGAAGGTTTAATGGTCCTTGCTGTGTAAGGTTCCCCCCTTTGCCTGCCAGGAATTTCTGAGGAGCAGCATGTCTCCCTCTTCTCTCTGCCTTGCTCTCTTTAAATCATCGTGTTTTAGGGAAGGGGAGTCTTACCACTCACTTTTCTACTTTTGTCCCTTGATCTGAATTCGGGTTCACATGGATGGGGATGGGAATGCTGGCCCCTCTGGAATGTGCAGTCAATTACTCTGATTTGTATGGTTCTGGATTCCATGTTCTGTTCACAGATGGCATTTTCATTGACACCATTTTCTTGGTCAGGCCTAAGCATGTGCCAAGCTTGCTTGGGAGTCTTCAAAAGATGAGTAGTGTCTGAGTTTTACTCTTAATGCAATCTGTGGAGTGCATTAAATACTTGATGTATTTTCATGCTGAATTGCTAATTCCAATCCTGGTTCGTGTTTTTCCCCTAGAATGCCACCCCA
The DNA here is from genome assembly GCF_964194185.1 of Rhinolophus hipposideros. Classification (NCBI taxonomy): domain Eukaryota; kingdom Metazoa; phylum Chordata; class Mammalia; order Chiroptera; family Rhinolophidae; genus Rhinolophus; species Rhinolophus hipposideros. Next base: position 56,786,668 of record NC_138047.1, read on the forward strand.
CCTGTAGGCAGTGCCATGGCCCGTCGGAATATGATTGCATCTCCTGTCACCCTCATGTCACTCTTACTGGTGGGAACTGCAGGACCAGCTGTAAAGAAGAGCAGTTCCTCAACCTTGTGGGGTACTGTACTGGTGAGTAAAACTTCCTTCAGAGTCACAGAACCACTGGCCAAAACCAGGGGTTCTTCATACCAGGCTTAAGGAGGCTCTTGTACTTGTCCTTTGACAGCAAATTAAGAGCTCTTTTGGGGAGACATTTGTTTGTTGTCTGGGAACTCACTCCACTGCCTCCCATGAAACATGTTGTAAATATTTGTGTATTTAAATGGAATTTTCTAATAACACTTTTTCAATTTTTGAACAAACTTAGAACTTCCTGTTAATGAAGATTGGAGTCATGGTAATAGAACCTCATATGCATGTGGCACTCTTCAGCTTAAGATAGCGAAATGTATTTCTGAATCTCTGCAAAAACTGTCTCCCTATTGTCCACATTATCCCATGTCTTTTGCTGTAGAGACCCTTGGCCATCAGCTCCAACTCCAAACATTGAGGGAGATTAACCCCCCAAAGTTGATCAGTTGCCCCAGGAGTTGGAATTTTTCCTCCTCGTTTTAGAACTCAAATCTCAAAAAGAAATAAATTAGTAAAGCAGTGTAGAATTTGGATAATGATGACGGAGCCGTACTGCATTTGGGGTCATCCAACCATTCATCCAGCAGATATCTTAGGGTGTCTACTAATGGTCAGGTGTTCAGAACACACACACACATACACACAACTGAATAAGACAAACACTGTCCTCAAAGAGCTTATTATCTGGAGAGAAGATTTTACCGGCTAGTGGGTTATTATACATTTCTTGATCCACTTATCCCAATTTAGAAGAACCATGAAGGGATTTGCTTGTAGCAGCTATCCGTCACAGCTCTGAAGGGCTTGCCTGGAAGGCATTCTGGGTTGTCACTGGGCGAGTGGGAAGGTGAGAAAGCTAGAATCTGGTTGGATGCATGCTGGAGGGGTTGGCCTGTCTGTATGGCTTGTCTCTGCACAGGGAGGAGGTGTGGCCAACTGTTTAGATCATAGTATGAATACGCACATTCAGTCTGGGACAGCATTGATGTTTCAGTTATCAAGTTTGGTGTATGTGTGTGGGGGCGGGGCGGGGGAGGGAGGCAGGCAAATCAATGGCAGTGCTCAAGTATAGCTGGTGATCCCTTGTGTTTTGCACATGACCTTAGCTAAAGACTAGACACTGAGTTCCAAAGTCTGTACCCTAGGAAGACTAAACTGTTAAGAGCAGGGCAAAAGCCAAAACAATGCTGGAATTCAGGGCAAAACCCAGTTGTAGAGACTGCATACATTTTAGGGGCAATGAAAAGTGGAAGCCCAGACAGCCTAGGCTTGACACTGATGAGGTACCCCACCAACTCTAGGGTGTGAGGCTACTGCCAGAACTGCCAGTTGTAGTCACGACTGACTTGGGAAGAAGGCAAATGGGAGGCATTAGTGCCCACCCTTGGAGAGGATTCTGGGGATGGCAGAGGCTGATTGTTCCAATCATTTGTAAACTTGAGTTCAGCTACTGATTCTTACTTTAGGATATGGAGGAACAGCTACCTTGAGAACGAAGAGGCCCCTGACATGGTTAAGCACATTAGTGGCTATTTACTCTACTGAGCACAGGGCACTGAGTTGCTGTTTGAGAGGACCCAGGGACGACCTAAGGAGATGAATCAGGCACAGTGCAATTAACAAAGAGTACAAAGCAATTTATAGATAATAACACCAAATGGCAGTAAGTGTTGTAGGAGTTCAGAGGAGGGATAAGTAAAAGAAATGGAAGACATTGTGGAGCAGGTAGAACCTAAAGTTCTTACTGAAGAATACGTAGATAGAGGTAGGTCAGATGGGCTTTTTGGGGGTGGTTCTCCCAGGAGACAGACCCAGAGGATGGAGCATGTGAGCTGGGCCATTCACAGCCAGTGTGTTCCAATCTGGCTGAAGAACGGGCTTATATTGAGACACAGTAAACAAAGCAGTTGGAAAATTGAAATTGCAACCAGGGTATAGAAAACTCAAAATCTCAGGCCAAAACGTTTGGATGGAGTTTTGTGGGCAATATATTATAGCAATGAGAGTTTTGGAGATGACTGTGACTTGACTAAGGATGTGGTATGGGCAGGAAATGTGCAAACTGTATGGGAGATGGACTGGAGCAAGGAGAGATAAGAGAGAGCAGTTAGAAGGCAGGAACTGCTGATAGCTTTTCTATTGCCAACTTGTTCTGCATTAAAAACTTTATGCTGGGGGAAATTTGTTTAAATAAATGTTTATATAAGGAGATGGGAAAATTGTAATTTTTAACGTTCTCTGTTCTCTCCAATGTCCAGAGTCCTCTTTGAAAGTAAATTAGGTGATTAGGAGTGTATTAATTTTTTAAGGCTAATAGGGAACCATTAGAATAAAGAATCGTGGGACTACACTAAATGACTTTGGAAGTCCCTAGTCCTAGAAGAGCAGGTCCCACTAAAATGAACGGCAAGGGACAAACCTCAGCTGTCCTGGGAATTAGGTATATTACATAAAAGTTTTAAATAAGGTAACCATTGTCTGGTGTTTGGAAATCCTTTATTGACTAGAGACTGGTGTATGAGTATTTGGTATAGAAAAAATTGACCAGTAATTTCAACTGTTGATCTTTCAGAGAACTGTATTGATCCTGAAGTGACTTTTTCAATAAATATATGCCCTTCCGAATACCCCCTTTTTCTCTCTGTAGCATTGTACAGCATTCATTCATTTATTGCTTTGTCAAACATTTATTAAGCACATGCTCTGTGCTAGGCACTGTGCTGGGCTTTGGGGATGCAAAGATGAATAAGATGTGGTGCTTGCAGTCAGAAAACATACAGTGTAGGAAGGAAGAGGATATGTGTGGAAAATGATATTGCTGTGGATATGAGATGAGCCTGTAGGACAAGACCCTACCCTAGACCAGGGGTGTGTATGTGTGTTGTATGGGTGTGTGGACTGGGGACTGAAGGATTTCTGGAGCGTTTCATAACCGAGATGATTTTGAAAGATATGTAAGACTTAGAGGGCTTTAGAGACTTGGAGGGGAGAACATTCCAGAAAGTGGGCCAAAGAATGTTATCTATTAAGGCACCAACAAAGACTTAAGGAGAATGCCAATCCTTAATATGGGAGTGGTGGGACCTGAAACAGAAAGAAGCAGGACCAAGTCATGAAGGCTTTTGTATGTTCTGTTTAAGGAGAACACGCTTTGTTATCAAGGTTGTAGGGATCACTTGAAGGTTTTTAAAGAGGGGGGGGGGGGTGTTGTGGTCATTTTTCTGTGTCAAGAGAAAGATCTGTGGAAGATTGTTTTCCGGAATACAAACCTAGGGGCAGAAAGGCCTTCAGGAGGTAGTTATAGGAATCCTGATGGGAGATGAAGGCCTCTAATGAGAAAATTGCTGAGAGAATGAAGAGAAGGAGGCATAGATTCACTAAGTATTAGTATATATTACGTTAGCCCATGTGAGATTGCTATTTTATGGGCACAAATGGTCAAGTAGTGGAAATTTCATATGGTTCAATCTAACAGTAGTCCCCTCTTATCTGTGGGAGATACATTACAAGCCCCCCAGTGGATGTCTGAGGTGGTCTTGGAATGTATACTACTGAACCCTATGTATGTATGTATAGTACTGTATAGTATGTATAGTATGGAATGTATAGTACTGAACCCTATGTATACTATGTGTTTTCCTATACATACATACCTTTTTACTTAAAGGAAACATTTTATAGCTTCTGTTTGGCATATCTGAATTGCCAGCATCACTATTCTTGTACTTTGGGGGCCGTTATTAAGTAAAATAGGGTGACTTGAGCACAAGCACTGTGATACCATGACAGTCAGTCTGATAACCAAGACAGCCACTGAGTAACTAATGGCCAGGTGGCCAGGTAGTGTATATAGTGTGGCTACAGTGGACAATGGGATGATTCACATTTCCGGCAGGATGATACAGAATGGCAGGAGATTCCACCATACTACTCAGAATGGCATGCAATTTAAAACTTATAAATTATTTCTGGAATTTTCCATTTAATATGTTTGGACAGTGGTTGACCGGGGTAACTAAAACCACAAAAAGCAAAATCACAGATAAGGGGGAACAACTGTAGAGGCAACAAAAGTTGGCTATCTCCTAGCCCTGGGGGCAAAGGGAGAGGGAGTTTGGGGCATGATTTCCCGATTTCTGGTCAAATAAATTGGAGGACTTAAGGGCCAGAATAGGAAGATGATATGTTTGGAATTTGGACAAGTTCGATATCGGGTGACCATTGGACATCCAGGGGTAGCTGTCCAGAGGAGGCTGGAGTTCTAAGTGAACACAGGTTTCTGACTGTAGTTCATCTGCTGTCTTTATTTTACCCTGAACTTAAAGTCCTGGAATGTTGTTTTTAGCTGAAGTGTTGCTTTAGTCAGGCCATAGTTAACCTCATGGAACATTTCAATGACTTTTATCTAAACTCAGGAAGGTGTTAGGAAGAGTCCTGTGATGATAGACAAACCACAAGATAATCCACTCCAGGCAGTGCCATCAGTGGAATGTATTTTTATCATTCTTGGGAAGTTTTGGCACAGTGGAAGCTCTGGGGAAGGACCCTCTCTGCTTTCTCTATCACCTGTGAGCTTTGCAGGGCGGTTGGATTTACTCACGGGATTTATTCTCTGTCTGGGCTGTACCTAAGATCATCATTCGAGACCTTTTAATTGCCTCTTGGCTGTTTAAGAAAGAAAATTACATCTAATCTATCACACAGACAAGAATAAACACATCCTGGGAAGAGGTCCAATAACCTCAATGTGTTATCACATATGGAGATGTCATATGTGTGGGATTTTTCCCTTTAAGTCTATCAAAGCAAATATACAGTTTGTGAGATTTAGGCCAGGGCTGAAAGTTTTCAACAGAGATAAATGAACTGGGGTTAGAGGCAGGAGTGGATAAGATTGCAGCAGACATGGTTAAGTGTTATGGAAAGCAAGGGTTTTTTTCTTCATAGATTTTTTTTTTCTTAATATATGCCCACATCTTAAGATTATCCAAAAATGTCAAAGCCTGAAGTGCTTTCTCCATTTGTTTTTCTCAGCTAAAACCTTTCTCCTGTTTATAAAAGTTGGTGAGAATTAAAAAGAAGTGAGAAATATCCAAGTGCAGATGCATAAAAAAAGTGCCTTGGGCTTTGTGGAATGGCCTACTGGAATGACTATACTTTTGAGTTCTTATGTAGAAAAGGACATAATACTGCGAGTAACATTGTAGAGTGGAATACTGGAAAATTTTAAACAGTTGATTTGTTAGGATAGCACGATTCTGGGGTATTAAAAAATGTGTTTGCTTAAACAGTAGTTTTTTAAAATGCTGGTCCATTTTTTTTTTCATACCTCTGTGCCAGAATGTAAGCAAGAGAAGACAAATGTCAGTAAAGAACTATTACTCTGAGCATTTTCATGTTGTAATCCATGGTGGTACTTAGGTTATAAGCAATGGTAATTTGTGTTACATGCAAAAAAAAAGACTCCTGGCTAAGTAAATTGGGGAATCTCTCTGTTCAATAAGGTTAAGCAACTTTCTTTAATGCAGGATTTTTCAGACCTTAACTCAACAGGTATGCATTGTGCATCTCTAAGATGAAGGAAGCTGGACGTGATTTCCCAAACAATTGCAGGCCCCTCCTCTTCATTGATTACAGCTTCTCACAAAGCTAACCAGTGGTTTGCAAAAAAATCTTTGGGAAGTGCTGCACTAACTGATGTTAATGTGTTGAAGAATTTGTTGGCACTCTTGAAAGGTAAAATGAAATAATGAACCTGTCCTCAGATCATAGACTTCCTCCCTCCCTCCTTCTTTCCTTTCCTCCCATCCTTCCTGTTTCTCTCTCTGGGCAAGCAGAGGCATCAATCGCTAAGGAAGCTTAGGTTTGCCACTCTCTTGCCTGCTAAAGAGCACCAAGGAGCAACCAGCAATTATCCTCCAGCGTTGGGTCTGAAAAGTGTTTGCTCTCTGAACCTGTGTGAAGCCGTGTGTTGATTGGATAGAAAACCTTTTAACATTTTTCTTCCAAACAATTTTTTAAATAAATTTTTGACCTCTTCCATGATATTCCCCATTTATTATCATTATTTCTAAAAGAAGGCCCTAGAAAAAGTAGCGAAAAAGTTAAAATGAACAGCTTAAAAGAGCAACAAATCCTTATTTTGGAATAAGCTGAAACAACTACAACACTGCGTAATGAGAAAAAACCAGTTCCAGTTGAACATAATTGAGGACGTGGGATGGAGCCCTGTCTGAGCCAGTGTACCAGCTCTCTGCTTCCAGACACAGTGACTTGAAGCCAGAGAGGTGAGAGCCAATTCTGTGTTACAGCAGCTTCTATTTGTGGGGGAGGACGTCTGGCACCGCCCTACATCTTGCTGTAGCTGCTCCTGCAGCTGTAAGCTGAAAGGAAGGAAAGAGACACACACTATAAATGTGGAGCAGCTACTACCATATTTTGATAATCAAAATCCTACCCATCCATCCCTCACGGCCTGGCTCAGATGCCTTCCCTTCTAAGACCAGTTTCCTCTTAGCTTCTCTCACATAGTAATTCCTGGTATGCTGATTGTTTCTGCCACTTAGCTAGTACTTGGCATTGACAAGTTCGTGTTCTCTGTGAGTGATCTTTTCCTGATGTCTAATAATAGGTGACTGTTCTGAGGGCTCATTATGTAATAAGCACTGTGCTAATTGCTTTGAATGCATTTTGACATTTAATACTAATAATGATCCTGCAAGATAGGTACTAATTTGATCTCCATTACGTATGAAGAAACTGAAACACAGAAAGGTTAAGTAACTTGTTCAAAATGACAAAAGTTGGAAGATAGGGCCAAGATTTGAACCTAGAGAGTGTGATTCCAGAATCCAAATACTTAACCATTTTGTTGTACTCTGTGATGCCAAATACAGTTGATTGTGTACAATAGAGACTAAGAATGATTTTTAAAAGATTTTTATTAAAAATATAGCTAACATACAAACAAGACAAAGAAAGAAACAAAAACTCATAGACACAGATAACAATTTAGTGGTTACCAGAAGGTAAGGGGGGTGGGGGGATGGTAGAAGAGGGAAAAGGGGATCAAATATATGGTGAAGGAAGGAGAACTGACTCTGGGTGGTGACCACACAATGCAACATATAGATCATGTAGTATAGAAATGTACACTTGAAACCTATGTAATTTTACTAACCAATGTAACCCCAATAAATTTAATTTAAAAAAAATAAAGTGAATAAAGGAAAAATGTTACTGGCAGCTTTTAACAGGTTTCTCAGTTCTGCTTTTCAGAGTATTTTAACCATGTGTCCATACCAGCTGCGTTTACCTCTGTGATTAGATTGCATAATAAATTACATGTATATAACAATATTACGTTAGTTTCAGGGGTACACCATAGTTCTCCACCATTTATATACCTAAAGAGAAGAGCACCATGATAAGTTCAGTAACCATCTGACACCGTACCTCTCTATCACAGTGTTATTGACCATATCCCCTAGGCTGTACCTTACATCCCCATGACTTAAGTGTTTTATACCTGGGAATTTGTTTTATACCTGGAAGTACGCTTCACTTCCCCCGCCCTTTTTAAATTTTTCAATTACAGTTGACATTCAGTATTATTTTATATTAATTTAAGGTGTACAGCATACTGGTTAGACGTTTATATAATTTAAGAAGTGATCCCGCTGACTAGTCTAGTACCCACCTGGCAATAAACCATGTAGCCCCGAAAATAAGACTGGGTCTTATATTAGTTTTTGCTTCAAAAGATGCATTAGGGCTTATGTTCAGGGGATGTCATCCTGAAAAATCATGTTAGGGCTTATTTTCAGGTTAGGTCTTATTTTCGGGGAAACACGGTACATAGTTATTACCATATTATTAACTATATTCCCTATGCTTTACTCTATATCTCTGTGACTATTTTATAATCACCAAGGTTTAGTTCTTAATCCCTTCACCTTTTTCACCTTGCCCCCCAATCCCCTCCCATCTTTCACCCATCTGACACCACACATAATTATTATAATACTAATGACTATATTCTTTATGCTATACCCTATAGCCCCAAAACTACTTTTTAACAACCAACTTGTACTTCTTAATACCTTTCCCTTTTTTCACCCACATACCCAAACCCCCTCTCATCTGGCAACCATCAAAATGTTTTCTGTATCTATGAGTTTATTTTTGTTTTGTTTGTTTATTTTGTTCTTTAGGGTTCACATATAAGCAAAATGACATCACATCTTTCTTTCTCTTTCTGACACTCCACTCAGCAGAATACCCTCCAGGTCCATCCATGCCACTGCACATGGCAAGAACCCATTCCCTCCCATGGCCGAGCAATATTCCATTGTATATATGTACCACCTCCTCTTTATCCATTCTTCCATCAGCGGACACCCAGGCTGCCTCCACATCTTGACCATTGTAAACAATGCTGCAATGAACCTAAGGATGTACACATCCCCGCGATGTAGTGTTTTGGGTTTCTCCAGATACATACCCAGAAGTGCAATTACTGGATCCTTCTCTGTATCTTATTATAGGCTTTGTTTTAAAGTCTGTTATTTCTGGTATAAGAATTGCTCCCCTAGCTTTTTTTGTTTTTATGTTTTGTTTTCATTTTTATGAACTATCTTTTCCCATCCCTTTACTTTCTGTCTGTGTCTGACTTTCAATCTGTAGTGAATCTATTGTAGGCAGTATATGTAAAGGTTTTGTTTTCTTATCTCTTCAGCCTACCTATGTCTTTTTTTTTTTTAAGATTTTATTGGGGAAGGGGAACAGGATTTTATTGGGGAACAGTGTGTACTTCCAGGACTTTTTCCAAGTCAAGTTGTTGTCCTTTCTACCTTAGTTGTGGAGGGTGCCGTTCACCTTCAAGTTGTCCTTTCAGTCTTAGTTGTGGAGGGCACAGCTCAACTCCGGGGTCTAGTTGCCGTTGCTAGTTGCAGGGGGCACAGCCCACCATCCCTTGCAGGAGTCGAACCAGCAACCTTATAGTTGAGAGGATGCACTCCAACCAACTGAGCCATCCAGCAGCTCAGCGGCAGCTCAGCCCAAGGTGCCATGTTCAGTCTTAGTTGTAGGGGACGCTGCCCACCATCCCTTGTGAGAGTCGAGTAATCAAACTGGCAACCTTGTGGTTGAGAGCCCACTGGCCTATGTGGGAATCGAACCAGCAGCCTTCCGTGTTAGGAGCACGGAGCTCCAACCTCCTGAACCACTGGGCTGGCCCCCTTCCTATGTCTTTTGATTGGAGCATTTAATCCATTTACATTGAAAGTAATTTTTGATAGGTATGTAGCTATTGCCATTTTATTTTTCATAATTTTGATCTTTTCTTTTCCATCTTAAAGAAGTCCCTCTAACATTCCTTGTAATGCTGGTTTGTTTGTGATGAACTCCCTTAACTTTTTCATGTTTGGGAAGCTCTTCATCTGTTCTTTGATTTTAAATGATAGCCTTGCTGGATAGAGCAGTCTTGGATGTCCTTGGAGGTCCTTGCTTTTCATCACATTGAATATTTCATGCCAATCCCTTCTAGCCTGCAAAATATCTGTTGAGAAATCAGCTGACAATCATAGGAGCTCCCTTATAAGTTGCTAGTTGCCATTCTCTTGCTGCTTTGGGGATTATTTCTTTGTCTTTAACCTTTGCCATTTTAATTATGTGTCTTGGTGTGGGCTTGTTTGGGTTTATCTTGTTCGGGACTCTCTGTGCTTCCTGGACTTGTGTGTGTATTTTCTTCTCCAGATTAGGAAAGTTTTCAGTCTTTATTTCTTCAAATATGTTCTCAATCCCTTGCTTTCTCTCTTTTCCTTTTGGTACTCCTATGATGTGAATGTTGTTACACTTGATGTTGTTCCAAAGGTCTCTTAATCTATCCTCTTCTTTTGGATTCTTTTTTTGTTTTGTTCTTCCTATTGGGTGTTTTCTGCTACCTGTTTTTCCAAATCACTGATTCAATCCTCTGCGTCATCTAGTCTGCTGGTGATTCTTTCTAGTGCGTTTTTCATTTCAGTTACTGTATTCACTTCCAACTGGTTCTTTTCTCATGGTTTCTCTATCCTTTTTTATGCTTGTTATCTCTTTGTTGAAGTAATTACTGAGTTCCTTGAGTATCCTTATAACCATTGTTTTGAACTCTGCATCTAGTAGGTTGCTTGCCTCCATTTTGTTTAGTCTTTTGGGGGAAGTTTTGTCCTGTTCTTTCATTTGGGAAGCATTTTTTTGTTCCCTCATTTTGGCTGCCTCTCTGCATTTGTTTCTATGTATTAGGTAGATCTGCTATGTCCCCCAATCTTGGTTGGGTGGCCTGATGTAGTAAGGTGTCCTGTGGAGCCCTGGCACAGTCTCCTAGGTCACCTGCTCTGGGTGCTCTAGGAGTGTCCCTTGTATGGATTGTGTGTGCCCTTCAGTTATAGTTGAGACTTGATTGCTATTGGCATGTCGTTGGGTAGGATTGACCTTCTGGCTTATTAACTATGGGGTTTGGCTCCATCCACAGCTTATGGGATGCTGTGAGTGGGGCTTACCCCACTGAGTGGCAATTGCTCCAGCAGGCTCTGGTGTGGTAAGAACTTACTAGTCTGTTTTAAATGCTAAGGAAGCTGATTTAGACTGCCATACGTGGTCCTACTGTTTTTCTCCGAACATAAGAACTAGCCGGATAATCAGCTCTAATGTGTCTTTTGGAGCAAAAATTAATATAAGACCTGATATTATATTATATTATATTATATTATATTATATGATTACATTAATTATATTAAATTAATTATATTACATTATTATATTATAGTACATTATGTTATATTATAGTACATTACATTACATTATGTTATATTAAAGACCCAGTCTTATAGTAAAATAAGACCAGGTCTTATATTAATTTTTGCTCCAAAAGACGCATTAGAGCTGATTGTCCAGCTAGGTCTTATTTTTGGGGAAACACGATATTGTATACTATTATTATTAAATCAATAAACTCTAAATAAACATTAATGCATACTATATTTGAATAATTTATATCACTATATTTACTTTAATTTCTTTCAACATACACATGTATGTATTTTATTTAGTTGTAGTCAATGGCTACCTCATTCTTTGTTTCTCTTAACTGTCATTTCAGTTTATGTATTACCATATGTTGGCAAATATTCAAATAATCCACATAATTTTCATTTTTAATGGCTAAGTAGCATTTCATTATGTTTGCGTTACTTACTTTGGCCATTTCCTGTTGTGGACTTGGGTGGTAATTGGCAGCAGATAGATATACTCCTTGGTCCATGGTACATTAATTATGATCTTCAAGGCTTTAGCTGGACTGGGTCTGTTTTTCATATTATTGTTAATAGCAGTAATGGTGTGTTTGTGGAATTTTATAATTTTCAATTTGATCTTTCCAAGAAACCTTCTGGCAGAACTGGGAAGAGGAGTGCAGTGTAGTGCCCTTCTAACAAATAGATGCTGATCAAGAAATGTTGCATGAATGAATGACTCAACTCTGGGGTTCTAATGTCTACTATAATTGCCTTGTAATGCATCGTGTGGTAATTATATCAAAGCTCTTTCTTAGTGTGACCCATTTTGGGGGGGGGTGTTCTTTTTTTCTACTTTTTCACCTCCGACTTCATTCCATCTGGCCCTACTCTTCTATGTTTTCAATTTTCTGATGTCTTCTTTTTTTTTTAACACCTGCTTATTTGTTTTCCTTATCTTCTTCTTTTGCAATGCACTTTCTTATTTTTCATCTTGTCATCCTATCTCCTATTGCTTGAACTATGAATTGTATATATCCAATCTCTCTTTGGAACTTTCAATGATCGTATCTTTCTTGTTCTCCCAATTTGTGTTTTATTTAACTGGCCACACTGTCTGCTGAAGGGTGATTGAATATTCCAGGCATTTCTTTGAACTTTTTCTTTCAGAAAAAGGAACATGACCTATGTTTAAATTGGGCCTTCCTAAATTAAAAGGAACTTATATTTTCGTCTTCACTATCTTACCTAGCTTTGGTAATGACAGAAAGATCTTATAAGCTTTCAAGTTGGCAGGGCTCCCAATGAAGTCAGGATTTCTATTCTCTTCATAAGAACTACAAGCCAGGGCTTGAATTGCCGAGAAGGGCTTTGAGGGTGTATGCTTAAGGAATACAGCTGAATTTAGACTCGTAGATTTCATTTTCAGTACTAGAGAGATAAAAATTGCTAAGGCTGCTCTTACCTACTTTTCTTACATACATGTCAGTTTCTGTGGTTTGCATGTAACAGGCAAAATAGTGACTTAAATGCAAGCATGATCATCAATATCAACGTCAGCTCTGATTGGATCTACTACAGATAAAGAATAATCGCTAATGTTTATTGAGCACTTACTACATGCCAGCCCTTCACATACATTATCTAGTTTAATCCTGACTACAACACCAGGAGGTTGGTCCTGTGATTAGTAACATCTCCATTTTATAGCCCAAGAAACTGAGATTGGAGGCATTAAACTACCCAATGTTTTATAGCAAGTAAGGAGAACTAGGCTTTGAAGCAGTGCCACTTCAGAGGACATGCATGTGACCACTGTATCGTCAGCCTTCATCACCTGATCAAGTTTCAAGACCTTCTCTGCGTTTTGGCAATCATATTATTGAGAACTCTTTGTGATGCTTTGTCATGTTGCCCACCATAGCTTTTTCGTGTGCACTCTCCACACTTTTCTTCAACTGAAATCTTACTCAGATCAGTTTACATCTTTGCTTTTTGTTGTTGTTGTTGTTTAGCAGATAAACAAAATCTGATTAAAATAAGAACAACAAGCTCAAATGTTCTATATCTTCTAAATGCCTCCTTTTCTTTCATTCCTCCCTTTGAAAAAGGAGTTCCTTCACCCTGTCCCAGGGACTTCCCCCATCTGTGACCCAGAGCCCGTTTGCCCCATTACTTTCATGAGCTGGTCTTTCCAGTTTGTTATTTCTTCTTCTAGTTACTCATTTCACCTCCTTCCTTTCCTCTTTATCTTTCCCCCTCTCCTTCCTCCCCCAGCCCCTTTCCTTTAGGACCTCAGAGTTTTTCACAGCCTTAATGCAATCCTAATTTCTGTTTTCTCCTTAGATTCCATCTCAGTGCACACATGATGATTATCTCCAGGCCCTCATCTTCATCTACCTGCTGGACAAATGACCCACAGGAATACCATACTCAAAAATCTCCAGAGAAAATCCCATCTTCCTCTCCCCCACCCAACAGATTCTTTTCCTCCTTCTCTTGTCTTTCTTGTCCACCCACTACTGATTTTTCAATCAGTGCAATTCAAAACAGTTGAGTTACACCTAATTCCTCCCTATGCCGCATTCTTATCACGGCACATCTCACAAACTCTACCTTTGCAATGACTTAATTATATTCCTTTTTTCTCTGCTAGTATAGAGAAATCTAAGCTCAGCTTGTCAGATAGCCTCATTTTTTTCCTAAAGGCTCTGCCCCACTAAAGCTCTCCCAACTCTTTCCTGGGAGTGGGTAACTCTTCTGGAAGATAAGTTTTGGCTTCCAAAACACTCTTTGATGGTTTCCCATTGCCTATCACATGAAGTGTAAATTCCTGTCCTTGAGTTTCACCCTGGCTTCCCTTGGTTCCTGAGGGACTGTCTGAAGCTCTGGCTGTGTTGGATGCTCTCATGCATTGCACACTGCCCCGCTCCCGTGTGTCTGTGCCTTTTGTTCTTCTCTCCTTACGAGGATGTCCTCAGCCAGCACCATTTGCAAACACCAAATAAGCGTGCAAGTTTAAGTCCCTCTTACTCCTCTTGGATAGGTACTCTCTGGTCTTCCTTTATACATATTGCATGTTAGATGTGGCTTTCTTCTGACACTAGACCTTGTCATGAACATCTCAAAGGAATAGTCTCAGCTTTACTTAATTCTCTGCCTCCCAATGTAACTTCCATCGTTCCTCACACCCACCTGATGTTCCATAAATGTTCATTGAAGTGGACATTTTTTCCATTTTGGAGGTAAACCCAGAGTAAAACATAAACTGAGAAGAGGCTGGGTACAAGGCATCAAGATACTTGGGCAAGAGTAATGCTCATGTCTCCTTGTTGGCAGCAAGAGCTGGCACCAAAACTGAGGAGCGAGCTTTTCTCTTACATGTGACACTTCCACTCACCTCTTCCTTCCTCACACTGTCTGACTCCTTGTGTACTTCTGCAGCTTTCTTTCTTAATACGTTTGTGAGTTTGTCAGCCCTGGGTAGAAATCACTGTCCTATAACCTAAAGGTCAGTCTATTGTAGTGAGATTTTTTTTTTTTTTTGCGGGACGGTGTTGCGGAATTTTTTTCAGGGTAAGACAATAGCTACAGACACTGAAAAAAGGGGAAGTTTTGTTTACTTTATGATTTTTGTACTAATGAAGAGCCTGTAACAAAAAGAACACATGATTTATAAGACATCATGGATGGGCTAGGACCAAAGTCATGATCAAAAGGGGAAGAGAGGATGCTTTTTTCTCGTCTGCCATCTGTGTGTTATTCTTCTGGTTCCTTCCGTACTTATCTCACAAGTAGAATGCGACCAATTTTAAAAGTGGCATCAGAATTCAAATTCTTTATACATGTTAAGGGCCCTGAGTTTTGGCATGAAATCATTTCTTTTTCTCCTGGTGAGGAACAGCTACAAGTGCTGATTATTTTAACCTCTTCCAAATATATTTAATGTGGTTGCATTAAGAACCTAATCGACTGACAGGACATTATTAAAAATCTCACTGTGTGTCTAAATTTGTCTTTATAGGTCATTATTTATCAGCTAAAGAGTCACTGCCCCATAAAACCAACATCCAAAGCCATTGCTTTGACAGTACACATTTACTTTAATATCTTCAAGCTTTTTTGACTCTGCTCCAAAGATGGGAAATAAGTCATTTCACTGCCGTGTGCTTCCATCCATCATGATTGTGGGTAATCCTCACTGATCCTCCAAGCAGAGCCTTTGTGATTTGAAGAAAGAATCAAACAGTGATGACCACATGTGATTTCCTAACAGCTGCAGGGTGGCGTATTAGAGGATATTGCAGCTGCTGAGTCAAAACATTAATTTGTTATCTATTTAAATTTTTAGCATCTCTGTATGCTGTGCATATTTGGAAAACAAATGGAGTCCTCTGCTTGCTTAAAAACAAGAAATGTATTTATTTCAGCTTGAGTTAATACTCCGTTTCCAGGCTCCCTTGTAATGTGTGCATTAATTTGTTTGTTTAAAGTGCTAATTCCCTGTGTTTGTTAGCAAGCAGGCATGTAGACAAACAACTGGAATTCCATCTGCCCTCCCACCTCCACCCCCCCACCACCGCATGCTTATATTATACCAGCAATCTGAAACAGGCTAACATAAATGTATCCTGGGTCTCTAGTCTTTCCTTGTCAACCTTAATGAGCCTAATATTTAAAGACTGTTCACTGTAATTGAAATAGTGACAAATAAGGATTTACTTACTGAGTAGCAATGGGGAGATGGCCTCCAGAATGGCACTGTTTGTAAGTGTTTAATGGATGCACATTCACCATTTAGACATACTTGAGGTTAACCTCCTTTTTTTTATTACAGACAGGAACGTCAGACGCAAATGCCTTACTGCACAGATGGGGCTTTTAGGAAGGGAAATTAATCCTTGCAGAGGCTGCTAGATTGGTGGGTTGGAAACTCAGTTCCCCTATTTTAGTAACTGCTGTCCTGGTCCAAATTAAGCTGTGAGAGTATAAACTTCCTCTTGTGGATTCTGTGAAATTGTTCCAAATATCACCTGTGGGGATGAATGGAGGAGGATATGGGAGAATTCACTCTCTGGTTTGTTCGTTGGCTTTCTGAGGTTACTGCCATTTTCAGGATGTGTTTTCTGACAGCTGTGCTCCTACAGTGTGGATCCAGCAAGGATCTGAATTAGGATTTGTCAGATGGTCACTGCCTACCAGGAATTCAAGAATTACCTCCAAATCAGCTTAGTTCTTAGAAAATATGCCCACAGATTTTACTGTGCATGAAGTGATTGGTGTCATAGCAGTTCCCCAGGGCACCTGGGGATGGCTCCTACCACCTCTTCATTATGTTTAGATTGCATAATTAATACATTTGGCTGACCATGCGGATAGTTCTCTCTCCATTATCTCAAATTGTACTGACAAGGCAGTTGTAAATTGTCACTCCCCTAGCCAAGTAATGCCCTTTTCCTCTTGGCCTGAAGTGGATTATGAAAACCTGGTCATGAACCCCACAGAAACCTTTCCATGGGCCTCTGAATTCTCAACTTCCTAGTATTATTACTCCAACAATTGTTTTCTTTCATTCAACAAATGGGCAGAGACTATCTGCTAGGTACTACTGATTTGGCCAAATTCAACTTTGTTTTCATTTCTGAAGGCATTTTAGAAGCTGAAAATTTGTGGAAAGGTTATCCTTGGTCATTGCCTAGAAGACAAACCACTGGTATGTTTATATTGCTCTTTTTTCTTAACGGACACCAAGATCTCTATTCCTGGTCATGATAGCTTTCATGTACTTACATTATTGTATTCCTCCTATTCTTAATATGCCTAGTCTAGTATTAGCCCCTTGAGGACAATTCAGCCGTGGGATGTTATTAACAGAAAAGGGTCTTCTATAAACGTAATGGAGGGGAGAAAGGGAGAGAACAGTAGGGACCCTCAGTCCTCTTCTGAACAAAGGTTTCATATTGAGAGCTACTGTATGTTTTCTTGAATTGTTGGTTCTCTGCTGTGGTTCTGATGTCTTTTCCCATCACTAGTTACCTTTTACACAAAGATTTCTCATTTACATCTGTAGTAAAAACAAATACCTCAGTAGACAGAATGGTTACAGACTCAAACACACATAAACTGATTCCCAATTGCCTTTGGCATAAAAATCCATACTCCTTTTCATGACTTACAGGGTATTACAAAACTGGCCCAACCAGGTCCTATGTGGCTCTTGCCGCTGACTCCCACTCAGTGTGCTCCTCAGGCAACCTCCTCCTTCTGACATTTTATCATTGGTATATACAAATGCAACTGATTTCCAGATATTAATTTTATATCCTGCTACTTTACTAAATTCATCTATCAGTTCTAATAGTTTCTTGGTGGAGTCTTTAGGGTTCTCTATATACAGTATCATATCAAGGCAACCTCCTCTAGGAAGCTTTCCCTGCCTCCTGGGCTGAGTGGATACCCCTGTTATAGACTTCTATGGCCCCTGTACTTATCCTGTAGTATTTTATGGAATGTTTGTAACAGTCTCCTGGCAGTCCCGTGTCTCAATGTCTGCCACACACTCTCTTGTTGCTCATCCTGCTGTGCCACCATCTCTATTGCCCTGTGACACAGGACTCAATTTGGAGACAATCCTTTTTAAGGCAAGAAGCACAGCCCAAGTCCATTCTACTTGGATTTTTAAATATTTCACTGGACTGCCTCCAACCTGTTCTGTGGAAGGGGAGGCCAGGGGCAAGCAAATGGTCTCTCTGCTCCTTTTAATGCTCCAACTTGAAGGGTTTTTCTAGGCTGGGGTATGAAGATGGAGAGTAAATGGGTTGTATTGATGGGGGAGAGTCTGGATCTTAGCTCCAAAGTACATTCAAATTTGTTTGGTTGTTTTTTCTGTCACCTGTCTTGGGCTCTGTCAATTTTGTAGGTCTGATTCTGATCACTTTCTCTGGGACCATATGATGGCCCATATTTTCTGGTCCAATGTGAGATGGTTACAGTGGATGAGAAAGAACTCTCTAGCTGATATCTCACATTATTGTTTGGTGACACATTTATTTCATACTCAATTGGAATTATACGTCCATGGTCATCTTTCTCCACCATACTGGAAGCTCTATGAATACAGTAGATTTTGAACATTTTTGTTTCAAAGAAAAGATTGTTTAAATGTTCAGCCTCACAATATAATACCAGTTTTCCTCAGCCAAATTAGCCAAGATTGTTTTACTGTTTTTAAAATCTTAGTGCAGGCAAAGTTGTAATGAAATAGTTTCGTGAATAGCTTTGGAGATGTAAATTGATACAAGCTTTTTGTAAAGAAAATCGTAATACCTATAAAGAATTTTACATTTTTTTCATGTCTGTAATGGTTAAAAATATATGCTCTAGAGATCAATAAATGTAAGGTAAAATAATAATAATAATAATAATAATAATAATAATAATATGAATTGTACTTTTTTGATAGTGTCTTTTAGGAAATACAACGTGGTTGTATTTGAACTGCACAGGTTCCACTTATATGTAGATTTTTTTTCAATAACTATACAATCGGCCCTCCGTGTCCCTGGGGTTTGTATACATGGATGGGAATTCGAGGGCTGACTGTATGCATTGTTCTGTGCCATTTATTAATATATAAGGTAATTGAGCATCCTCAGATTTTGGTGTCCATGTACCACCCTCTCTGAAATTGAAAATCTGTGTATAACTTTTGACTTAACTACTGTCATTCCTCAGTGTCTGTAGGGATTGGTTCCAGCACCACACACGGACACCAAAATCTGACCACCCTCCTCCTGGACCCCCTGTCACCCATTAGCATGCTTTGTCCCGGGCCTCCTCTTGGCTGCATTCTTGGTCTCTGCCTCTGACTGCCTGACAAATGTCAAAATTCCTCATAACCCTCAACTTCTTCTATCCTCATAAATGAGTTTCATTCTCTGGCAGTCTTAACCCGGAAATGGCTGTTTACATCATATTTTGGTATACAACTACCAGAAGACCATGGAAAAGGCTCAAGAGTTGCAAAGACTCTAAATCTCAAGGCCTCTGCTTCTTTCCATGGTTCCATGTTAAGTCTTAAGAAGGTATTGGAATAATCACTAGGCATATCACATTGCATGATGGAGTGAGTATCCAGAGGCAAGGAGAAATCCACAAATTATACCTGAAATATAAAACAATCAACTGCAGGTTGCCCCAAGCATCACATTACTCCAAGTTAGTTTATAGTTTTACCGTATGCACAAGACTGTAACTACCCGAGTTTGGAAAGTTGGACTCTTGATTCTTTTTGTTCACTACCTATATTCATTCATTCATGGTTTAAAAAGTCATACTGAACACCCAATACTTTGAATAAATCCAGTCCAAAACAACAATCTGAGTGGGTCCCCTGTTAATACATTCATACAAACCTCCTGTCCCAACTTTGTCATATACAAGCCCCCCACAAAAGATCACTTAAGTCAATATACTCTGAAGTCAATCTGAAGGTTGACTGACTTTTATTAAACCAACCAGGAAAGAAAAATAAATTCCTAAAACTGAAGAAACACCTTTGTCTTGAGAAGTCTGAACTTAAAATCTCTTTGTAGGAGAGAATTCCTTCGGAGAACTCAAAATGAGTAATGACGCACACAGAAAGGAGCCAAAAATGAGAGCAACAAGGCCTTGAGGATTAATAGCAGTGTTCTGACTTACAGTTAGAAAAGTATAGCTCCAGAGGGCAATATTACAGAACTCAGGTATGACAGCCACAAGTGGCCAGCCCCACCAGGCACCACCTGCAAGCAAGCTTCAGGCTCATGCCCCGGGCTCCACTTCGGTCTTCCACACAGGAGAAGGGCTACGTGGGGATCAAACGGGGTCCTGAAGTTTTATTTTTCTTACTACATAGTGAGCCACAGAAGAAAATATGAAGAACGTTTTTACAAAGCATAAATAAGCATAAAAATCACCCTAAGTAGGCTTTTCTGATGAAATACTAACATTGACATTTTTCTTACTTCTTTTTCTATATAATTTTACATATATACAGATTTTACATATATACAGATTTTACATATATATATAGATTTTACATATATATCGATTTTACGTAAATGAGATAATAGTAAATGTCATGTAATGTCTCTTTTTTAAATCGATGCCATTACTGCTTTTTTTGTTTGTTTGTTTTTTATTTGTTAAATTCAATACCATCAGCATTTCCACAGTCATTAGGGACTCTTTGTAAACATCATTTTGAGGGGCGGCATAGTATTTTAGCATTGAATTAAAAAACTGCCATTTTTCTTCTAGCTTGGACATTTACTTGCAATTTGCCCACTTCTATCATTAAAGCCATGATAAGATCTTTGTACATTTTAGATTACAGTTGACCCTTGAACAATGCAGGGGGGTTTGGTTCAAGAATGTAGATGAAGGAATTAGCCATTTCATCCTATGAGAGGAAAATGAAATAAAAATGGGTAAAGATAGATTTTTTGAGGTTGACAAGAAGGAATTGAAGGCGCTCATGTTTGATAAGCTGAATGAAGTAGAAGAAATAACCTGGGAGGAGGTGGAAGGGTGGGAATGGTGGGGGTGGTGACTGGAGAAGAGTACTAAGGGTTTAAAAGCAGCTGCCATAAGAGTGGGAAGGAACATCTATTACCTAGCTCTAGCTTCCTTTAGAAGTAATTACTATACATTACACTCCTTATTTTAACAGCTTCTAGAGATCCTTAAGACAAATCCATAAATATTTATTTATTGTACCCACAAAATACTCCAGAGATCTGCTTACTTTCTCTTCAAAGCATCCCCTTGGTGATTATTCTTTTTCATTTCTCTAATTGCACACTAGAGAAAGCTTCAGTTAGATGCAACTAGTTTTTAGACCACTGAACAGCTGCAAGTCTTGTTGATGCATGCCTGAGCCCAGAACTCCCAGGAAGCTCTGGCTTTAAAGAGTAAGAGGCCATGACTTTTCAAATAATGGCGCCTTAAATCAGTAATGTTTCCTGGGTGTCCAATCCTAACATGTACCCACTCATTAAGGTAATCACAAAACAGTATCCTCCATTTGCTCCAGGAACTTTCAAAGCTTTTCAAATCTCCCTTTTGCATACGTGGGACTATGTTCCTGGCACTATGAGAAGAGTAGAGTAAAAAAGAACAAAAAGGTTGGCATTGTGTGAGAACCACGCACTAAATCAGGAGAAATAGCCTCCTTATCATATTTCTCTCAATACAATCATCATTCCCCTTATAATTCACTGAAGGGCTATCATGAGGATTAATTTGGCCCTTAGGATATCCAGAATTATTCTGAATACTGGCAAAAGGCTGCCTGCAATTTGAAACTCCCAAAGTTCAGAAAAAGGTCAGGAGCTGTTAGTTTGTGTGCTGCTAGAAGAATTAGCATTTTTGAGGAGGACACTTTTGGTTCAACTGTTGGAGTGGCTATAAAGTCCTAGAGAGGCTTCTCGTGTGGATGAGTGGGTGCTAGGTATGGGAGTGAGTTCTGCTTCGTTTGCAGGAAATGCGTCTAGATGATGAGCAGTATAAAAAGTGTATCACTGTTAAGGCTATAGAGAGAAAGAACTGTTTTAACAGATTTCACAGGGCAGGCATTCTGTTCAATGACAGGATTTTTTTTCGTCTAAACATCATTAGAAATCACAATCTCTAGCTAAAAGACTTTGAGATAAAACAAGATATATCTGGTCCCTGGCTGGGGCATTAACACGTGCAAACAGTGCTTTGATTCCTACAGGGGAAGACAGAAAGGTCCTGTAACCAGAACCCTTCTTTTCCTAGGTCTTTACTCCTTTTTCATTTTGGTGGGTAATTCAGGATTTGTGGATTTTCTTTCACCTTTGTGATGGAGGACGGTAAATGGGACTTAAAGGGTAATTACCACTTAAAGTAAGACGGAGAACGTTTTCACCTAAATGGGAGCTAAACACAATCAAGTTCTTTAATTAAAGGATGACTAGTATATATACGAGAACAAGACAGTGCTGGCCACACCAGATAATTTGTCTTATAGCTTCAATCATAACTGGTACAACAGAGCTTCTGTGAGACATGTATCGGGTCATGAAAACGAATTTTCAACTCATAACTCTTCCTCATAAGTTTTCCTCTAGTTAAAAATAAGTTTTCTACCAACTCAACCCAATTATTTACTAACCTCAATCCCTCCATACCAACTCCTGAGACTTGTTTACTGAACCTAGAAAGACAAATTTGTGAGAAGGAGCCATGTGGGGCACTGAGCAGAGCTCAGGAGCGCTGGGAATAGGGCATGCTGTACTCAGTTCTCCGAGCTCCTAGAAATGGTGACAGTATTGATGGTACTGCTTCTGTGAGTCTGACAGTTCTCTCTGTACCCCTAGCAAGTATTCATCTCATGCCGCCCTATACTTGAAGGTCGTTCAATTGGAAAAGGATGAAACCTCAATTGCTATCCTGGGCCTGGCCATTTGCTAAGAACCTCAAACACACAATTTGTACAGGTCCCAAGCTCCTGCTTTACTGCCATGTATTGCCTGTGGGGTACTCTGGCTGTCTGTTCAGCGATAATGGTAACTGCAATTCCATTCACCCTTTGGTGGAGTGATGAGACTTGGTCTCATATCGTCTGTGCCTTCTTTGTACCCCCTTCCCTCTCCAGACTGCCATCCTCTGTGCCAACACTGTGCAGCTGATCTCCACAACACTGGGAGTATCTGCCTGAGGTGCCAGAATGCCCGCTACCTGCTGCTGGGGGACCACTGTGTTCCCAGTTGCCCTGCTGGATACCACTCAGAGAATGGAGCTTGTAAAAGTGAGTAAGTGCTGGACACAGGAGCTGGCGGTGCCTAATGAGATTCTCTTGGGGGGGGGGAGAGAGAGAGAGAGAGAGAGAGAGAGAGAGAGAGAGAGAGAGAGAGAGAGAGAGGCATGCTATGGGATAATAAACCAGATCGGCTAATGCTCATTGTTGGGGCTTTTGTAAACCGTTCTTGGGATGCTGCTTTGGAAGGGAGTTCAGCGTCATAGGTTCTCTCTGTATCTCTTTTTCCTCTGCAGAATGTCATTCCTCCTGCAGAACCTGCCAGGGCAGAGGACCCTTCTCCTGTTCCTCATGTGATACTGACCTCGTTCTGTCCCACCTTGGCACCTGCAGCACCACCTGCTTCCCAGGGCACTATCTCGATGATAACCATGCTTGTCAACGTAGGTTTTTAAAAATGAACTTTCTTTCTTTTCCTGTCCTTCTGCGATCATCAAAAGAAATAAGAAGTTCTTGCTTCCATATTCTCATGTAGTAGTCTTCATTTTTATAAAAGGAAGAAAATCTACAAAGGCATATGGATACCATTAGCAGATTATAACTCAGATATCAGCTTAAATGAAAGTACTGGGTTGGGGAATCTCTGTAAGTACCAGCTGTGTGATCTTGGGCTGTTTATTTAACCTCTCCATTCTCTAGTTATCTCACTTTAAAAATAAAACTATTAGTCTGTCATGTTATGGTTTCTCTCAGCAATTCAATTCCAAGATCCTGAACAGTGAGTACATCTCATTGTAGCACACAGTGACCTAAGTACTTCTCTGGATTCAATTTGTTTTCAACATGTAATTGTTAAATATTGACAATGTGTAAGATTTGACATGCTACAAAGCATTTTGTTTCTGCCCAAATAGTAGTTATTTTGTCTTGCATGAGGGTGACTTGTATAGATGTCTTATTTTTCAAATACGTCAAAATATGATTAATTACCTGAGTCAAGCAAAGCAAAGAGTTAGAATAAATTAGGGAAAGGGCAAATCTGAGTGGGAAAATAAAAATTTAAGAAATCCTTCACAGATGAAGGAACACTGTTAAGATAGGCTAAAGTGGCTTGCTTTGTTTCAATCACTAAAGTATCATTTGCTAAAATATTTTTATTATACTTTCTCCTTTTGAAAATGACAGTTAACAAATACAGTGCTGATATTTCAATTTTATATCCTAGGAAGTACCATGTTGAAGGAATTATAGAGTACTGGTTGGGAGAATGGGCTCTAGAGTCAGGAGACTGAAATTCAAATCTTACCTGACACTTACTAGCTTTGTGACCATGAGCAAATGAATTAACCAGTAGGCACCAGTTTCTTTTTCTATCAAAGGGGGATTATAATATCACCTACATCTGATGTTATTGCACTTCACACAGACCCCAGCAGAGAATAAGCTTTCAGTATAGCCAATGTTGATGTTATCTTTATCATCAGCATGGAATGAGACGCAAATCAAGCAATAAAAGATATTTATATTTTATAGATTGGAAAGATATTGCTGTTAGTTTATTGAGATGTTTGCAAGGATTTGCATTTGAAGTGAATTTATATGGAGCTCACAATTTTGCATCATTCGTTGAGATACCAGACATAAAAATCCCTTTTTGGACCCATAAAAAGATTTCTTTTATAATAAAAACTTTGCTTGGTATAAATCAACTGTCAGAATCTGTAGATTCTGTAACACAAGAGACACAAATGAAATACTTGCATGTTCTATTCAAGACCAAGAGACTGTTGGTAGACAAATAGTGACTTAGATTTATCAGGCTCTCACAGCAGTGGAATCACAGAAATAGAAGTTCATAAGAAAAATAAAATACTTTCTATAGGGTATAGATGACAAGAATATGTTTCACTGAAATATTTTTCTTTTGGGAAGTTTTTGCCTTGGTGCAGTGTGATCTTAGCACAAGTGCATTTGCCATCGTACCATGTAAATAGGATTTTATAGACTTTCTGTTCAATTAAGAATCTCCTAACTTCAGTCCTTTGCTAAAGCTTAAATTCCATTCTTTCTAAGACTGAATAAAGCATGCCCCTATGTTGGGATATTTCCGTTTTTAGTATGTAAAAACAACCAACAATGTCCCTTTCTAATGCTCATCATTATAGACAATTATAGGCCTGACAGTTTTAGAAATTGTGCAGTAAAGGGCTTTTAAGGAAATATAATCAGTATTAAGGAGAGGCATTAATAAACCACATTATAGCAGAAAGTAAGAGCTGGAGAGCTATCTAGATTTGGGTATGGAAGTTTAAAACTTAAGAATGACCAACTGAGGCAGGAACTTTTTAAAAAAAGATAAATGAGGTTCTTGGTACTTGAAACTCTAGTGCATCAGAATAGTAAGAGTGTATCAGGGCTACTCGAGCCAACCTTGCACCCAATGTAAAGAGTCTTTCTCACTCCCCATCACTGACTTCTACAAATGAGGAAGGAAGCCTGGTCCATTGTTGAGGGGAGGGAGGGTGGTAGCGGGTTAGTTGTTTGGTAGTTCTTTTTTATCAGCCCTAGAACTCCATCTACTCCTTTAGCAGTATAGAATAAGTCTCCTCCCTCTTTCACATGATTACCTTCAAAAGTTTGAAATTAATTGTCACCTCCCACTTGGACTTTTCTGCTCCAGGCAGAACTGGAGCCAATGGAGTGTTTAAGCAGAAATGGATGACCATCTTTCAGAGCTGCAGTAGAACAAGTCTATTTAAGAGGAAGAATGGACTTCATAAGCTGTGTGGTCCCTTCCTACTCAAGGAACCGTATTATAGCAGAAAGTAAGAGCTGTTCCTACTCAAGGAACAATGGTTAAAGTATGGACCTGATTCCCTCACTGGTTTCTGGTCCACTCATCTCCTTCACTGTCCTCTTGGCACTTTGCATAGGGTCAGTGACCTGAGAATGCACCTGTTACTCCAGATGTGATCGCACCAACATGATTGTAATAGGACCAATATAGTGTGGATATCATAGGATGGAGAAAATGGTCCTTACCCCATTCCTCTGAGATGGAGCTGAGAATCTAAGGGGCTTTGGCATGCACAGAACTGCTCTAAGTGAGACAAGGTAATTTGCAGATTGCCTTGTAGAGGGGTGAGGGGTTAGATGGGAGAGGAAGAAGGGTTCAGATAGAAATGGTGAAAGCCCTGTGCTCCTCAGTGTGATGCTGTTCCATCCCTCCAAATCCTCTTTTAATGTTTCAAAATCTCGAGGTATATCCATTGCTTTGGAAGTCAGTGAAGGGGCTGAGTTACACACTGAGTGCCAAAGGGAAATGCAAGATTGCATGGAAGGATGCAAGACAGAGACAGACAGAAGCTTGAGGAAGTAAACTAAGGGAACTCTCAGCTGGCAGGACAGGGCATTGACTGTCTGAGGAACGAGGATTTGGGCCTCGTTTTGCAGCTCCGTGTCGAGCAGAGGGGATCCAGCTGACATTTGGGTTATATGAAGGCTCTTTAGCTTAAGACTGTGTTAGTTTCTGTAGTAACCATATCACACTTTTAGTAAGCTTTTAATCAACTCAAATTCTTAGATCATTTTCTATAGGAATTGCTGTCTAAAGTTTTCCATATCCTCTATTTATGTAATTGGTTATAGAATATAAATGCAGGACTTATAATTTTGCTATTTCATCTGATTACTTTTTAGGTTATTGCTTCAATTGACTTAAATAAGTTTGAATGGTTATTCTTTCAGCTGGTGAAACTTAACTATGTCTGTTTCCTATATAGGTATATATGACATATTTAACTGTCATTAGCATGATATCTTTGTTTTCATTAAAGTCATTAATAAAAATATTGATCAAGTAAAAAATTAAGGCTTTATCATAATATTCTACTAGACATTTCTTTTACCAATTACAAAGATTTACTGATCACTTTTTGAGTATGCATTTCAACCATCTTCAAAACTGCCTACAACTACTAGACTCCACTTTATTTTTGTATTCACAAATTTATCTTTGGAATCTTTTCCAGAATTAAGATATACCACGTGTAGAAATCTTACTCAAAAAAAAAAAAAGTTCGTCTCATGAAAGTTTCTAACGATTAAAATATTCTTTTCTAATTATTCCCAAACTATCGAAAACCCAGTCTAGAATTTTCCAGGACCTTTAATTACAAATCTGTATACTCTAATGAATTTCCACCAATGGCTTTTCTCATAGGTGAAACAAGAGAATTTTTTATTATTATTATTTTGCAGGGGAGTAATTTTCATGCACTGTGCCTCATGCTTTGATATCCCACAGATCTAAAACTCACACGATCGCTATGTAGACCTTTCTTCTGATCCATACTTTGAGAAGATTTCAGAATATGGCAGAGATGCTAGTGTTTGAGTATATATCATTACAATATCTGGCTTCTTTCATTTATATAGTAAATGTTTATTGAACACCTACAAAACGATAGATAACCAGCTGGATGCTAGAAATATCTCAAGGAACAAAACCAACCTGGTTTTTGCTTACACAAAGCTTACAGCTTAAAGGATACAGATGTTAGATAATCACTTAAATGAAAATTGTTACGTATGACATGAAAGAAATGTACAGGGTGTCATAAGAGCAGTAACTGGGAGACCTGTTCTCAACTGGAGAGTCAAAAAAGGCCTTCTTGAAGAAGAGACTGATAAATGAGTAAGAGTTAAATACAAGAGAGTTGGAGTTTATATTGAAAAAATTCAAATATGTGTATTAAGATTTCTAGGTGGAAAGAATAAAGAGAATGATGGAGGAGCAATATTTGCAGAAATGAAGGCTGGAAATATTCCAGGGTTGAAGAAAAATATGAGTTCATAGATGAAATTGACCTCTGAAGCCTGAGCAGTATGAATGAAAAATTATTCTGGTGGATACATGGAAAATAAATTGCAAGGGGATCGAACTGTATGTGGGAAAACCAATTAGGAAGCTATAGTAGTCCAGCAAGAGATGATGATGGCTTGGATGTATTGATGGCATTTGTGGATATGGAAAAAAGTAAAACGTTCTGAGAATTATGTGGAAGAGTTCGAGTAAATAGGATCCAGTGAGTGATTGCATTAGAAGTGAGAAATAGAATCCAGTGAGTGATTGGATTAGGAGTGAGGAAAAAAAGGGTGTCAAAATAGACTCCCAGGTTTCTAGCATAAATAGATGAGTAGATGGAGAAATGCCAGTTGCTAAATTAGGGAAGATGGAAGTATGTTCAGATTTGGGGGTCATCCCTGACTACTTGAATTAAGTGGCGGCTAAGAATCACAACTAGGAAAATCAATAAACCAGGTCACCTGTAAGTCCTTTGTATCTTATAGTATGGAATTTCCTGAGCATCACAATAAAAGGGATGCCTAATTTTAATCCTGACATCACAAAAAAATCTGATTCTACATCATAAGCTATAGGAAACTTGATTCCTTAAGACATGAAGTTCAAATAAAACTCTAGGCTGTCATTCCAGAGATCATGGCGTACGTATAAATTCTGTTGCTGAATCTCAAGGCAGTTTGGATATGGGATTTCCATTCTTGCTTTTATAAATTATCTTTTTTGGAAAGTAAGATTGCCTCTTTTTATTTTGGAAAATAAGATTGATATTTTCTGTTTCTGTTGATCATGGAGGAGGGTTATGAGCCATAGTAAAAGACCAGAAGGTTGGAGCAGAGCCTTTGTTCTTTGACATCTGTCTAGATGGGATCAGTGCTTCATTATTTGCTATTGTAATCACCTGGGCATTTCCTTTTTCTATCTGTTCAGCATGCAACACACATTGTGGAAGTTGCAATTCACAGGCCAGCTGTACCTCCTGCCGAGATCCAAGCAAGGTCCTGCTCTTTGGGGAATGTCAGTATGAGAGTTGTGCCCCACAGTACTATCTTGATGTCTCCACGAAGACATGCAAAGGTAAGGCTCTTCCTGAATTGTACAGCAGTTCTTTTACTCAGTGGTGCCCCTTTGCTATAGATGTCCAATCTATAGATGTTCCCACATGGGGAATATACTGTCATCATACATTTATACTTTCTCTGATGATAGCAAGAAGTCATTATGAATGTATGTATTCATGTATTCATTCATTTATTTATTTGTTAAGCAAATATTTTTGAGTACCTACTATGTGCCAGACATTGTGCAAGAAGGTATTTGGTAACTAGACTAGGGAGGCAAACTGCAAACCCTCAGGTTGTGTTTGGCTCACCTAATATTCCAATGTTTTAAACCTTGAATATTTGCCTTTTAAAAATCAGAAAATTTCACATACAAAAATGGAGATTTTTCAATTTCTTTTGAAGAAGTCAGAAGATCTGGTGATACTGGGTTTTCATTCCCACGATGCAACAGTAGATAGAAGATGAGTAGCTGCTGTTTTCTTTGGATAAAAAGCATGATCTCTTCAGGTCCCCACCATTCCCTATTCTAACACACCAGGCCTATTTCAAAGATTCACATTACCTTCCTGGGCCCTGTAGGCACTTGCACTTAGAACTCTAGATTACTAGGCTATGCTTGATGAGGCTAGGAGTTGTGTCTGATTGGGTCATCTATGCTTGGCATACTTAAATGAATGAAGACATAGTCCCTGTCCTGGAGGAGTTTATAAGGAGGTAATATCAAAACCTAAGTGCCTTTTTGTTTTTCTCCAGTGGTAGCAATTCTTGGGGCTTTTGTTCTTTGAATGGCAGTGCTTAGCCAGAGGAAAAGCAGAGTGACAGGATAGATTTTTCTTGCTCCTGCTCCATTTCCCTTCTCCGTTCCTTCATTCCACTTTCCCTCCATCTCTCCAGTTTTGCCAGAGAAGCTAGGACTCAGATATGGAGGTCAAACATCTGTCAAAGTAAACTTGGGATACTTTAGGCCTTTGCAAAACTGCACACTTTCCATTCCAAGAAATGCTACTTGGTTGTCAGCTTAGGTGGTCTGCTGTGCTCAAGACCACAGAAGCGTTCCTGTTTTTTTCCCCTTCTAGCCAGTGGTTGTCATCTTGTGGTGAAAATGAGATTCTCATAAATCCTCCCTGTTGAAATGATTTCATAACCATGCTGGCAGTTTTCAAGGCTCTGTTTTAGTCATATTCCGTCAAGACTGTTTTAGCCAAATAAATAAGTGAGATTAACTTTATAAATCTTCTTGGAAGCACGTGTACTGTCTCGCCTATTTACCTGCTTCCTTGGGACTTAGAAATATTACATCAAGGAAGAGAGAACAGTGACTAATGAGAGCTTTCCCCAGCTTCCTAGCAGGAGAGGAAAGGGGGGGCATGGCAGCACCGAGTGGAGCTATTTCTCCAGGATAAACAGTTCAGCAGCAAACATTTACGAAGCTGTTACTATGTGCCAGGCACTGTGCTAAGTTCTTTACAGTCATCATTTCATTTAATCTTCACCATAGCCTTATGCCATAGGTACTATTCTTGTCTCTGTTTTACAGTTAAGGAAACCCAGGCTTAAAAAGTTTCAGGAAGGTGTGTAAGATATGCAGATAGAAAGTGGCAAAGCCAGGACTTACCTTCAGACTTACCTGACTTCAAAACCCAAGTACTTAACCATGCCATCATGCCCCATTTTCCACGCGTGAAGGATTTGCCTCACCAGCTAGAACTTTGGTTTCAAACATGAGTTTTCTGACTGCATCTGAACTGCCTGCACCATTAAAAACAAGAAGCGACGCATTTTCCTGTGCCCCAGTCCCTGAGGCTGACTCGGTAGTTCTGATGTGAGCCTGATCGGCTGAGTTTCTAACAATACCCCTGGATTATTGGGGTGCACATCTAAGGCTGGGACCCACTAGAACAGAAGCTCTTTGAGGGCAGGGTCTACACCTACCACTTTGTCTCCGCAGTCAGTACAGTGCATCCTACAGGTGCTTGTTGAATGAGTGAACATGGAAATCAGCCAGGTCTTCTGTTCTACAGGAGAGCTTGGTTTTCAGCGAGCTCTCCTAATTTCTGGTTTCTTTCCTAAGAACCTTCCTTTGGTATAATCATAATGTCTCTCTTTTCTTCTCCTTTCTTTCTGGGCGGTTCCTTTATGCCCTGTTTAATTCTACCATTGTCGGTTCTTTCTGTTGTGTTGGTCAGCATCTGATTTTTGAGACGTAGAGAGTCACACAGCTGGTGTCAGTGGAGGCAGCAGATGCATTCTTAGTTGACTCTCTGACATCCTTTACCTCTTGAGTGTTCGGAGGAAGTCCAATTATGTTGATGGAGCAAATTGGCCACTCCCGAGAACAGGCTTTGCAAGAAGACTCCGTGGCTCAGGGATAAAGAACTCTGGGGCCCATGGAATAAGTCAAGTTAATCTGGCTCTTGGCAGAGCCGCTGACCAGCAGGCTCTGTAGGAGCACAGAGCGATCCTCCTACATGCTCATGTCTAACATAATTAGGAAACACCAAACCTCAGATTGGTGTTCGGGCTGCTACGAGCAGAAGCCCCCTTAGAGCTCACTTATCTGGCATCTCTTACGTTGTCCTCACTTACGTGGATTTTCTTTCTAGAGTGTGATTGGAGTTGCAATGCGTGCAGCGGGCCCCTGGGGACCGACTGCCTACAGTGCATGGATGGCTACGTTCTCCAGAATGGCGCCTGCGTGGAGCAGTGCACACCATCATTTTATCGGGACGCAGGCCTCTGCAGGAGTAAGTGTCCCAAGTCGCAGATCTGGGCTCATCCCAGCGTCAGCCTCCTCTGACTTTACTGTCTGAGAAGGAACCTGTGGCAAGTTTCAGTTCTGGCTCCTTATCTAATTTCTGGTTTCTTTCCTAAGAACCTTCCTTTGGTATAATCATAATGTCTCTCTTTTCTTCTCCCATGCCCAAAAACAACATTTGCTGAAATTTGGGGTCACTATGGGAATTTGGGGGGTATATGCCACACAAACAGGTATGTTTTGACCATTACTTTTAGATTTCCTTAAAAATTGAACAGTTATGAGCTCCAGATAGAGAGGTGTGTGTACTCTGGTCTTCTGAGTACATGGAAAGATCACGTGATTCCACCATCTGCCTCCCAACCCTGTGTACGAGGTGAGACGATTAAGTTCGAGAACTCTTCCTAGAAAAAGTGCTGCATGCCTCATTGCTGAATATCACTACAGTCACCTTTGAAGTGCTCCCCTTGGGAAGCTATGCACTGATGCCAGTGCCTAGGCCACCCTTCAAAGCAGTTTTGGAACTTTTTTTCTGGAATGGCCATCAGAGCTGTCATCGTATTACCTTTGATGTCCTGGGTGTCATCAAAATGTCTTCCTTTCAATATTTTCTTTGTCTTTGGGTAAAGAAAGAAGTCATTGGGGGTCAGATCAGGTGAGTAGGGAAGGGGTTCTAACACATTTATGTGTTTACTGGCTAAAAACTCCATCACAGACAGTGCTGTGTGAGTTGGTGCATTGTCATGATGAAAGAGCCATGAATTGTTGAGAAAAAGTTCAGGTTGTCTAACTTTTTTACGCAGCCCTTTCAGCACTTCCAAATACTAGTATACTTGGTTAATGTTACTGTTAGTCCTGTTTGTACAAATTCATAATGAATAATCAATTCCTCTGATATCAGAAAATGTTAGCAACATCATTGCAGCAAGTTCACAAACTTAAGTGTTAGACCTCGTATACCTTATATTTTATGATCGCCTTTCTCTGGCCCAGTACCCCCTTCACCCTCACACAGTGCACAGACAGCGTTCCTGGGAACATTCTTGGGAGACTCTGTTACCTGAGTGGGTGAGTCAGGAAAAATTGACACTTCAGCGAAAGCACTACGGAGAGCCAAAAACTAGTTAATAGTGATAATGTATGATATCTGTCAATTTCGAGTTTACCTAGTATTTTCCATTATTTAATTTGATTTTTCCTCAGGTTGCTGCGTAGAACAGTATGTCTGCTCCCATTTTATAGGCAAGAATGCTGAGGTCCACAGAAGTGGAGTGACTAGTTTTGTCACCCAGCTGTAAATACAATAGTCACACCCAGGAGCCCAGTCCTGACTCTTAGTCTGCTGCCTTGCCCAGCACACCAGCTTGTATTGCTCCTCGTTTCTAACACCGCCTCTCCATGAGGGCCAGGAGCCATACACATTCTTGTTGACTTGACTTCTGTCTTTCAGGCTGTGACAGCCACTGTCTGCAGTGCCAAGGCCCCCAGGAGTGCACCCGCTGTGAAGAGCCATTTCTCCTCTTGGAAGCCCAGTGTGTCCAGGAATGTGGGAAGGGATACTTTGCAGATCATGCCAATCGCAAATGCACAGGTAACTTGGTAACTGGGTTGAATTCTCTGGTAGAAGTGAGGGCAGCAAGCCAGTCAGGTGTGCTGATCTCAGGTAACCAAATAGAATCGGAATAAGAAACAGCAAGAACACCCAGGGACGTTGGCCTAAGTAATTGACGGCTTCCTATGCACATCTGCCAATTGCTGGTTAAATAGAATATAGACCTGCAGGCCAGTAATTCTCTTGCACAAATCGATATTGTCCCTAAAGGTCTTTACGGAAATGAAGCCACTATTTTATAGAATGTAAAGCTTATGTTAAACAAAGGTACAGTACCCATTAAAAGTGGATCAGCCCTGCTGCTATGGGCACAGAATTTTCGGTGTGTATACTAAATTTCCGGTGACCCTGATAATGCTGTAATATCCTTAAAGAGTAGGATTTCTGGGGACAATTGAGTGAGACACATTGACCTTTTATTATGAAACTAAAATTAAACCCAAAGTCTTAATCTTCTTGCCCATTGAGTTATTCATGAGAATTTCTGCAGTGCTTTCTCATCATTTCTGTCAAAGCTTGGTACTGTGTGCCCCACTTTAAAGAATACTTGACATTTAATAAACATGCCATTACCCTAGCGTGGCATTTTACATTTTGCCAAATTTCCTTCATCTGCATTATCTCATTTAATATTCACAAAGAACTGGTAAAATATGGCGGACACTCTGACTCCTGTTTTGCAAGTTAAAAAAAGAAAAGAAAAAGAGGCTTAAAAGTATTAACCAGGGCAACATAAAATCAGATATTTGACCTCAATTTTTTTTTAATTCTAATCCTGGGCTTTTAAAGTTTACTGTGCTGCGTCTCACAAAATCTCAACTACGGAAGCAGAAAAATTAGGCACTGAACACTCAGTTTGTAGACAATTATTAACTTGACCCAAAGAAATAACCTATGGTCCTTTAAATAGCTTGCACTCCTCATGCACTTCAAATAACAATAATAATACTAATACTAATTATAATACAGGAGTAGTAGTGAAAGTAGTAGTATGATTGAGATCTTTGGTGTGCCAGGCACTGTTCTAGTCACAACATATTACCACACAGGTGATCTTCTCAACAATCATTTGCAGTAGGTGCTATTAATTTCCCTGCTATTAAAACAAGAGAATTGCACCACAGATTGTTAAAGGAGCTTGCCCACGTTTGGCAGCTGGTAGGTGGTAGAGGAGGAATAGTACCCAGAAAGGGCCTATGCTCTTAATCACTATAAACTGCCTCTCTTACAAGTCAATACGGTTAACTTTGTAAACAATCCATTAATGTGAAACCTTTTCAGAGCAGTGTATAAAGCCAGGGTGCTCCTCCCTATTTACTTTTCCTTCTGAGGGGGCAGATCTCTATGCAATTCTTTCAGAAACTGTTGAAATTCTCTTTTACTGCTGTTGGGGGTCCTGTGTCAGTTGTGCACGCACTCTCCGTTTCTTTATCCCTGGTGGCCCTCGCTGGATGCTTAGCCTTCGTTGTGCCTCATTTAGTGTGTCCTCTCTTCAATAGCCTGCCCTCGGGGGTGTGTGCACTGCAGCCGCAGAGACAGGTGTCACCTCTGTGATCGTGGGTTCTTTCTGAAGAGTGGCCTTTGTTTTGCCAACTGCGTTCCTGGCTTCTCTGCCCACTCCTCTAATGATACATGTGCTGGTAAGTGCTTCTCCTATGGTGCGCTGATGAATTCACCTGTAATTTCTCCGTGCAGAGGCTGAGTTTGCTGCACGGAGGCTCACATGTTATGAAATGTAGGATTCCCGTTCTGGGAAAAACCCTAGTGCTGTTAGGAATTAGGGACTCTTCATAAAACATAGAAGATTGGGAACACTCTGCTTCTAAGATTTTTGGAGGGGAAAAAGAAGCACTTTGTGCTTTAAGGTCACAACTATCAGATCAGAAATTTGGCATAAAACTAAATTATGTTCCTGAACTACAACCATGTTGTAGAAAATTACGTATATACTTATAGATGTAATTTATTTATATTTATATAAACGTGTAGAGCTAATTATGCCAGGGTGCAATGGTGCATCTGTGGTGCACAAGCTGGAGATAAATTATAAATAAATAATGAATACTGTGAGGAGCCTGACCTATTAGGATCACAATCCATTTATTTAAAACAAATGGATTTCAAGCCACACTGCCATTAAGAATAAGGTAACAAGTTAAAGGAATGGAGTTAGTCTTGTCCAGCACATCAATGGATACTTCACCTTAAACAACAAAGAGAAGCCAATTTAACTTTAGTATTAATTTTGAATCCCACAACTTTTATAGGGAATGAAGCTATTATAGCTGAGCATTCCTTGGCTTTTGAGTGTCCTTCATCAATAATGTGAGACATATTTTAACACCTGTAGTCAATCATATTTTTCATCTCTGATCTCTAAAGATACTAAAGATACTAAGACTTCATATGGGGGGAAATATCTTTGGCTTATCTTATTGGGATCCTTCTAAAAATCCCAAGTATATGACAGTCAGCTTATTCCTCTTGAAACAATAGAAGGCAACGTGCAAAAATGAATTCCACTTTCATTAGAGCAATCTTACAGTAGAAGTAGTCCTCTTGAAACTTAACATTCCCAAAATGTCCTCACTGACCTACACTTAGAAGGAAACACTGCCAATTCAACTCCAGGTAAAATAACTTGCGGGAGACAGAATGAATCCCACCCACATGATGGTCAGAAATGAAATCTTAATTCATCCATTAGATGTTTTCTATGGACAAAGATTGTAAAATTTTAAAACAAAATGTATATATTGCATATGAATTCTGAATATGAGCCATTGATAATCCTACTACATTATAGATTAACTGGTACTGTTCTAGAATTGGTATCACATACTTGTCTCTTTTCTTGCCCTTGGTGGGTCTGATGGTCAGATTTGATACATGTATTAAGATAGGACTCTTCTTAAACCTGGAGCCCATTAGGATTACCCAGGGAGCTTGTAAAATCACCAAGGTCCCACCCAAAACACATAAGTCAGAATCTCTGGTGGTGGAGCCGAAGTATCAGTATAGTTTTAGAAGATCCTTATATAATGATGATGATGATGATGATGATGATGAGCTATAATTCCTGTACCATAAAATTCATCCTTTAAAGTATACAGTTCAGTAGTGTTTAGTATATTCACAAAGTTATGCTGCCATCACCGCTATCCAATTTTAGGACATTTTACTCACCCTAAAAGGAAATCCAATAACCATTAGTAGTCTGTCCCCATTGTCGCCTCGCACCAGCCCCTGGCAACCATGGACTACTTTGTCTCTATGGATTTGCCTATGTTAGACACTTCACATAAATGGAGTCATACAATGTGTAGCCTTTTATGTCTGGCTTCTTTCACGTGACATATGTTTCCAAGGTTCCTCTATATTGTAATGTGTATCAGTGTATGTCAGTTCTTTTTATGCTCTAATAGTATTCCATTGTGTGGATAGACCACATTTTGTTTATCTGTTTATCGGTGGATGGACATTTGGGTTGTTTCCATTTTTTGACTATTATGAATAATGTTATTATGAAAATTCATGTATAAGTTTTTGTGTGGATATATGTTTTTAGTTCTCTTGGGTTTATAAGGAGGAGTGGAATTGCTGGGTCATATGGTAGCTGTATGTTTACTTGTCTAAGGAACTGCCAGACTGTTTTCCCAGGTGCTGCACCATTGTACATTCCTTCCAGCAATGTATGAGTGTTCCAATTTCTGCACATCCTCAGGAACAGGTTTTATTGTCCTTCCTAGTGGGTGTGAGGTGGTATCACAATGTGGTTTTAATTTGCCTTTCCCTGATTGCTAATGACGTTGAGTACCTTTTTGTGTGCTTACTGGCCTTTTTATATCTTTGGAGAAATGCCTCTTCAAATTCTTTGCCTATTTTAAAATTGGGTTATTTGTCTTTTACTGTGTTGTAAGAGTTTTTATGTGTTCTGGATTTAAGTCCCTTTTCAGATATATGATGTGCAAATATTTTCTCCCATTCTGCGGGTTGTCTTTTCACTTTCTTGCCGGTGTCCTCTGAAGCACAAATTTTTCATTTTAATGATGTCTAATTTATCTATTTTTCTTTCGTCACTTGTGCTTTTTGTGTTATATCTAAGAAAACGTTGCCTAATTCCAGATCGCAAAGAATTTACTCCCTGTTTTCTTCTAGGAGTTTTATAGTTTGACATTGAGATCCTATGTTATTCTCATGTGCAACCAGAGTGAGAACCACTGGATAAAAAGGAAGCTGGTCATGTACAGGAACCTCGTGTCTCATCTTTGTAGCTCTAAATAAACACTACAAGCCTATTTTTTTAAAACAACAACAAAAAACTAATTACTTAATTACCAAGCCTGACCTTTCGACTCATATGTTTTCCAGGCAAAATACACACTCCTGGTCTTCACGTGAATGGTTCCCTCATCCTTGCAATTGGTTCAATGAAGCCCCTGGATTTTTCCCTCCTGAATGTCCAGGACCAAGATGGCAGGGTCGAAGATCTTCTGTTCCATGTTGTTAGCACCCCCACCAATGGTCACCTAGTGCTCTCAAGGAATGGAAAAGAAGTTCAGCTCGATAAGGCTGGCCATTTTAGCTGGAAAGATGTGAACGAGAAAAAAGTGCGTTTTGTGCACAGCAAAGAAAAACCCAGGTGACTCAGTGTTCTGTTGTTTTCCTCCTGCCTCCTTTGTACCAGCGTTTTGCACCTACCCCCACCCCCGCCACCCCCTCTTTCTCCCTTCTCTTCTGGGGAAGATCGATACTGCACAAATGCCAAATGCTTTCAGCTGCCTGTCATCATTTTGCTGTAATTGCTCAGAGAGTGTGCTTCTGTTAGAGGCATTTTCATTTTATCACATAATTATGGGTAATTCTCTGATGTGACGGGAAAGTTTCTGGAACAGTTACCCAGTTTTTTGGCCTAGCAGAAACAAAACCAGTTATACACCCAGATGGTATGGTGGCTTCTTCAACATTAGGGTAATATACTGGGAGGAAGGAGTGTCTAGAGGAAGGAGTACACACTTTTCTAGGTGTTGTATGGTTCCTAGGATTTCAGAATTGGAAGGACACTAAGAGTCACAGTTAACTTTTCAGTATCCACTTCATGGGATTAA
Source organism: Rhinolophus hipposideros (assembly GCF_964194185.1). Classification (NCBI taxonomy): domain Eukaryota; kingdom Metazoa; phylum Chordata; class Mammalia; order Chiroptera; family Rhinolophidae; genus Rhinolophus; species Rhinolophus hipposideros. Next base: position 56,824,739 of record NC_138047.1, read on the forward strand.
TTGTGGTTCATTTTTAATCTTGATCCAGTCTTCCTCTGATGCCTAGCACAGTTCTAGCTATTTCCCCACCCCAGCTGACATATGCTTCAGGAATACAATTGAATGTTAACACTAACCCAAACAGTACAGTCATGTAATTAGCAGAGTAGGTCTACTAAATATAAATCAGAGAACGCGCCCCAAAGATTATCCTCTTGGGTTATCCTTCACCCTGCTCTGCTTCATTATTGCAGATAATGCAGAGCAGACTATATGTGTAAAAAAAGAGTTGATACCCATGAAACTGTGATAAGGATACAGTGAATATTTTGTACTGTCACCACTAAACTTGAGATTTTGTTTTTTAAGGGTTGAGCTAGGCGATAGGTGGGGAGAAAGGTAAATGGCACTTTCTCTATTTGTAGTTCAGAGCTGGTGAGCCAGTAACCTCAAAAGACCATCTCATAGGAATAAAAACAACTAACATTCTCTGAGTGTCTATGTTCCCAATCTCCAGATAGAGAAACTGAGCTTTGAGAGCATCGGTAATCTTGCCCAAGGCCTCGTAGCCTCTGAGCACAGAGCTGAAGCTCTAACCCGAGGATCTATGGTTCCATAGCCCATGCCTTTAGCCACTGTGCCATTTAGCCACTGTGATTTCTGCCTTCTTAATAATAATGAATATAATGGACATGCTTCCATCCTCAAGGGACATACAGATGTATGCTACAGATGAGCTTAAAACTCTGGTGTTTGATGACATAGAATCGTTCTTCAAACTCATGCATTCATTTTGCTGCAAGTATAGTTCTTAGGTGTTCACATCGCTCTCTCTCTCTCACACACACACACACACACACACACACACACACACACACACACACAGAGAGATCTATACCTGTAGTTATTTGTCTTGGAATCACTTGTGAAAGCTAATAAAGCAAGTAAAGCTTAAAAGACAAGCGAAGTGAAGCCTCTTGTCTATCTAACCTCTTTAATCTCTCATTACCTATTTTCTTGCAGAGTCAGCCTTGCACCCTTAAATGGAACAAAGAATGAAAACTACTTTTTAGGGAACTTTTTGGTACTTTTTTGGGGTACTTATTTAACATTGGATTTTCCTTATCTAAAACTTTTACTGAAAGTTCTAATGAGAATAAGAAGAACAGCAAAGCAAATAAAGTGGTAGACTCTCATGAAAAGAAAATTACATGTCTCTGAATGATATGAAAACAAAAGGGACAGCCTGCCACATGGGTCCCATGGTTTTGTTTTTTTCCCATGAGAACAATGACCATGATTCTTTAGGATTGGAATTCTTTAGGATTGAATTCCTCTGGGATTGGAATGCTTCTGTGGAGTATAAGACAAATCATAAATGTAGTCGTAGTAGCTGTGATAAGCTGGCATTGCTGAGATGCTGAACACAATTATTGGAAGCTCAGTGCCACCAAATACCATTTTTTCCCCAGCAGGTTGGTAGTAACCACTCCTTCATTGTTCTTTTTATTGCTCCCATCAATTGTATGCTCTTAAAGTTTGGAGGTAGGAATGGAGAGGGGCAGGAGTTAATTGGGCAGAAAATGAATGGGAAGATAAAATTGGAGGAAAGACAGCAAAGCCTTTAAAAAACCAAACAAACAGGTTTATTGAGATATAGTTTGCATTCAATAAAATTCCGCTTTGAAGTGTAGTGTTCTGTGAGTGTTAACAAATGTATACAGTCTTGCAGTCTTGCAATCTTGAGATTACAACCACATTCAATGTATAAAAGTTTCATTACCCCCCAAAATCTCTATTCACAGTCACTCTCTTCTCCAGTCCCTGGCAACTACCGATCTGTTTTTCACCCATCTAGTTTTGCCCTTTCTGAAATGTCATGTGAATGGAATCATATAGTATGTGATTTTTGTTTTTCACTTTTGCCATAATGTTTTGGAGATCCACCTACATTCTTTCAAGTATCAGTGATTTGTTCCAAGAATATGTTATAAAGAACTTTTAAAATCGTGGTCCCTGTCATAAACCCAAATTCAAAACCTCCCATAATGTATTAATCATGTGTCTTACCAGGCCACAGGGAGGTTTGGCTTTAAAGGGGGGCAACTCCTACCTTCCCCTCCAATAATCTCTGAAGCTGCTGGTAAAACCCACAGGAAAGAGTGAACCTTGTCTTGTTTCCTTAATTAGGATTCTTTGGTTGTAAGGCGTAGAAGTTCACTCAAACTAGATTAAGCAAAATAGTAAGGTTTGTAATAACATTGCAGTTACAGCTCAGATCTCGAAGACGTCAAGGGAAACTGGGCTCCAAGGCAAGCATGGCAGCTTGAATCAGGAATGGGAGGGAAGCGGACTCAACCCTTATCTCTGTGTCTCAGCTCATAAGTTTCATTGGTCTCTCTCCGACAGACCCGCTTGATCCATGTTCTCATCAACACTATGGTTTCTCCTTCAAGTGGGGACTCTCAGGGCAGTTCCAAATTTCCAGGGAATAATCAGCCTTCCCTAGTCCAGTCTACATCAAATGTTGTACATGAGTGGCCGGAAGGGGATGGATAGATAGTCATGTAATAAAAACATTGTAAACATTGTTGTTGGGGGCCTGTTCCTGTGAATTGGCCTGGTTTGGGGAGAGAGTTTTCAGGGAAGAGAGACTCACTGAGAACTAGTCAGAGACAGTGAAAGATTCCTTTTGATTCTTCAATTTTACCATTAGTATTGGTAAAATATATTACTAACTTGTCTTGGCCTGACAACGGAGTTTCCACCTTTTATATATTCAACTTAGAAAACAGGGGAAAAAAGGTTTACGTAGTTGTTGTGTTTTAACGAAATCTAATAGTACACAGTCGTTTTACCTGCATCTCACTATGTTTATCATTTTTATTTATGGTAAGAATGTTATATTGCTGCGGTGGTTTGACCCAAATGTTTGCATGCATAACCTTAAAATATTGTTAATCCTTGTCTTTCTAAAGACTAATTTAATGATTATATTTTTCTCATTCCTCACTTGGGGCACCTTTTTTAGGAAAGGTTACTTTTCCCTGAAAATTAGTGACCAGCAGTTCTTTTCTGAGCCTCAGCTGATCAACATACAAGCATTTTCAACACAGGTAATAAAAATGTGATGCAATTAATAATTTTACATGCCTACCAATTCTCAAGCATAAATCAAGTTTACTTGTAGTTGTTGCAAAATGATTGAGCTAAATTAATCTTGTCTCAGTTTCCCCATGGAACAGTCTTTAGGACTTGAGGGCAATAACAACAGCAACAACAATTGCTAATACATCTGTAGTACTCTTTGTCGTGTTTCTCCTTTAATCCTCATGTCATCCCTGTGAGGTATTACTAACCCCAATTTACAGTGAGGACTCTAAGTCAGGTGTTCTTGTTGTTAAGACTTTCCTTATTCTTAGATAAATGAGTTTGTTTTGTCTAAATGTTTCTCTCTCATGGATATGGAATTATGTTGGCTCCTTTTAATTATCTTTTATATAGCTGGACTGCATTTTTTCATTTTGCAGTAATGAGTGGATAAGATTAAGGATCTGTTTAAATGATGTGCCAGTGTGGTCACCAGCCAAGCACTGGTCTGAGGAAATCATGATAGATTCTGTAAAACTCAATGTGATGACTCTTCTGTTCTCATCAGTCATCTCTGTCAAGTTGTACTTACGTATCCAGAATTCATATAGTGGTAGAAGCTCTTAGTAATTGGGCTTGGGGGACTGAACAACTGAAATGTGCAGTAAGAAGATAGATATATTCTTAAGCTATGAACATCAAGATATCATCATGGGGAACCAAAGCTACCCAAATATGCAGAACTCAGTAGTGTGTTAGTCATGATTCAAGGAAGGACATGAAATCGTTGTTTTTAAACTGATATTTTTATATCTTTGGTCCAAAAATGAAAAGACCGTGGACCGTGGATAACATAAGACTTGAACTAGAAGTGGCTGCCAAATGGTATTCACAGCCCAGCTCAACTCTTCTTGATAGCATTCTCACTTTAGGGTTGACTGAAGTTGAGAAATGATTAGAAATTGATCCTAAGTTAATTTGATCTCAGGGTATGAATTGTGTTTTAATTAAAGCTAAAATATGTGACCTCTGTAAATATGGGCCAGAGAGCCACATCAAGTCTCAGGACTGACTGACTTAGAATTTTTTCAGTACTTAAGGTCAGAAGTTCTATTTTGTTCTTTTTGTTTGTGAAATACAGTTAACTAAACAGGTGAATAAAAGGCCTTGTGTGGGTATTAGCAAGCAGCTTTCTCACTGAGATGGTGACTTCCTATGATTTCCTGATTTTTGTTCGTTTGTTTTTCCAGAATCAAATGAGATAGCAAGGGCACATTTTAATTTTATTTATTATATGAGAAGCTTTTATCATTTTAACTTTTCAAAATGGAATTTTAGAAATGAATTTTAATTTATTTTTGTTCATTTACATTTCCATGATATTTCAACATGGTCTTTAGCCTCCCTGAGATTTTCTCATGAAAGTTAATTTGATCTTTTCCATTTATAGATTTTGACATCACCTTTGACCTCTCTAGAATCCGAGAGGCCATTCATTCCCACGTATAAAACCACAGCTTTTGAATTTTCACTCAGTAATTCTGAGTAGCTTTCATCTGGTTTCCTATTATATGATTATTATAATGATACATTAGTTATACATTACTTTAATAAATATTGAAATTTCCATGAGACCATGAGAGGTGGTTTTAAACAACAACAAAAAAAAAACATTTGGATTAAAGAAGGCTATATGCTGAGAAAAATCCTAGATGGTTCGACTTCAAAAGAAATAAAACAAACTAAGATAATGTTATTTTTGGCTTCTGGCCTTGGTGTATTTTTTTTTTGGGGGGGGGGAAGAGTGAGGTTTTTTTCTATTTGGTTCATTAACTTTCATTTTTAAGAGAGAACATTTTATCTGCTTATTCAAGTTGGTGAGAGGAAACCTGCTAATCCTAGGGAAGGCATATTGAATTTGCTATATTACCAGTGCCACTTGAATTGACCAGGTGGTTGACTTACTGAGACCATGATCTTGTCTAGCTTTATAACCTGAGTTGGAATAGGCCCCTTCAAAATATGGATGAGACAGCTGGAAGAAAATTACTAAGAGGAACCAGAAATAGCATGAATTCAGAATAGCCTAGAGTGAAATGCTCAACTTCCAACACAAGTGCCAAAATTGCATATCTCTTAGTAGTCTCTCTTGGATACACACAACTGTTCTGGTTGCCTGACACTGAGCTGATCTCAGTTACAATGCAGAGGATGTGGTGTAAATCAAGATAGCAGAGACTTCAAAGATTTTGAAGCAAGCAGTTCTTTTCAATTGCCTCTGATGAATACTGTGGTCTTGAAGTGACTTGAGAAACCTCTAGAACCAGAAGTGTGAAGTAATCTCATTTGCTGTGATTACTATGACTGACCATACCTTTGACAAATACTTTGAATATGCAACAGTTTGGCACTTTCCTAGAACATCTAGAATTCTGTAAAAAGCGTCAAAATGGCAATCAGGTTGTACACCATTGGTATCTAGCCCACTGGATTGCCCTCTCTTTTCCTGCTAAGTGGCTTCTCTTGTCCTTTCCTTTTTTCCACAGGCCCCCTATGTGCTGAGAAATGAGGCCCTCCATATTAGCAGAGGAAAGAGGGGAACCATCACCACCCAGCTGCTTGACATCCGAGATGATGACAACCCACAGGATGTGGTCGTCACAGTGCTCGATCCTCCACTTCATGGCCAACTGCTCCAAACGCTTCAGTCCCCTGCGACCCCTGTCTATCAATTCCGGCTAGATGAACTCTCCAGGGGCCTTCTCCTCTATGCTCATGATGGCTCGGATAGCGTTTCCGATGTCGCAGTCTTGCAGGCCAATGATGGACACTCCTTCCAAAATATCCTGTTCCACGTGAAGACCGTGCCCAAGGTACATGTCATTCCCAGAGCTACCGTTTCCTTGTCCTGGAAGTAGAGTTTTGTGGATGTTGTTATTTTGCAATATTCATAAAGTTAAGATATGGGTAGTTATTTATTTATTCAAACACTTATTAAGGACCTATTATGGCGATACTTAAGACTTTCAAAGATTAAGAGAGCACAGTACCTAATCTCAGGGGGCAGTATATATTTTGTTAGAAGCCTCCTTGACCTGAAAGACTGAGCCCCATGTTCTCTACAAAAGGGAAGCATTTGTATTTTCATGTTGACTTGCTGCTATAAAAATGCCTCCTTGTCCACTGAGCCTTTTGTCTCCTGCTGAGTATGATCCTAAGAATCAAGTGCAATGGCGTGGCTGGTTAGCTTAGTTGGTTAGAGTGTGGTTCTTGTAGCACCAAGGCTGCCGGTTTGATCTCCACATGGGCCACTGTGAGCTGCGCCCTGCTTAAAAAAACAAAAAACAAACAAACAAACAAACAAAAACAACTTAGGAGTTTGGGGAGTATTTTCTCAATCCATTGAGATTTTGCTTGCTGGCAATTGTCATCAGTTGGGCTCAAATAAATTCTTGCATGTTTTCTCTTAAAAAACAAAAAATGAATCAAGTGCACCCCTGTTCTTGTCTGCTCTTCTAAGACAGCTCATGCAATGTATGAAATGCATGGTCCAGTTATCATAGTGAATTGAAAAGAATGAGTTCAGACATTCTATTATCCCAACCGAAGTAACATGAGTGAACTCTTTCTGTTAGTATTCGCAGGAATCCTGATCTAGGGTGTAGGAGTTCATTAAGACTGGGCTTCTCAGCCTGAGTCATTCCCATGACACCTCCGTATGTGTTTGCCATCTCCACAAGCACCTGTCCTATTATTTACTTAATATCTTTCTTTGAATCAACTTACTACTTTGTTGTGGCCTCATCCTAATAAATAATGCTTGTGACATCATGGACTTAATGTAGAATTATATTTTTTTCTAAAATACTAAAATTAATGCATAACCATTTTATAGAATTTTGTCCATGTGCTACATAAAATGTTCTTGGATACTATTAATGGGATGGCTATCACATTTTGGCATATACTGGGCTAACCCATGCTAGAGCAAAGAGACCAATTGAAAGATATTTACAGAACCATTAATTACTTGATGATATTTCACTACAAGTTCTTCTCTTATAGCAAAAATGGCTCTTTCCCATAGTGATAGACTGGGAGACTTATAATTTGGGGAAAATTTTCATTCTAAATATCAGTACCTAATGAGGTATCATTAATAATTAGCTAGAGAAATGGGTTTGCTGAGGACAGGTTAGAAATCATTTGTCACTTTCTCACCAATGATCACTCAAAATTTGTGATCCATCCTTATGAAGGTGAGCAGCTAAATCTAAGATGGTCTGTAGCTAGTTTCTCAGGCTCTCATCTCATTATTTTCAGCTGCTGCAAACAGTGATGGTGAGATAGATGGGAGTACTAAGTGAAAGCTGATTATGAGACAGAGTTGGCAGATAGCCACCTTGTAGCTAATCCTAATTATCACCCTCTTGCAATCGCCCTGGGAAATGAAGTTTAATTCTGAAAAGATGAAGTCTAGACAGACACAGAAAGTTTTCTTTTCTTCCTTCTTGGTTTCTTTCCAAAGATTGTTACAGGACTTCAGTGCAACCCTAGCAGCCACCTTTCCTATCATGGTTTCAATCTGCATGTTTGGAGCACAGCTCAGTGTATTGTGTGGTATGACCCAAGGTTGAAGGGTATTTCTAGGATTTTAGCTGCTTTCACTACTGAAACAAAACAAAGAAAAATAGAATTTTGATTTGTAAGGCAGAAGCACAAAACTTGAAAATCCTTGTGGTACTCATACCTTGGCAGTCATGTTGCTATTTACAGTGTCTGTCCCTCCTTTCCTTTGCCATCCCTCCATCCCCTGTGCTGTGCTTACCTGTCCATCAGGTAACTAATGGCTTCTAAGCCAATGAATTGGGATAATGAAACCAGGGACTAGAGCCCCAACATCCATCAGAATGTACTACTAATAAATTTGACATTGTAATACTGATATTATTTTATAAATATATACTACACTTTTTAAGAAATTCAAAGTACTTTTCCTCATACCTGTTCTACTGATCTTTACAATATCTTAGCAAAGAAGGTTAGAATCGAGGCTATATGACCTCATTTCTTCTAAAGGAAATTCTACTATGGATAGAAGGTGCTTTTGTTTGTTTTGTTTTTAAACTTTATTGAGCACTAATGCTTGATGTAAATTCCATTTTATCTTCATAATCATTCTAGAATGTTTGTACAGCTACCATCTCTAATTTTCCAAGAGAGGAAACTAAAAAGAAAAAAAAGAGGCTTAAAAACATTTAAAGAGGTTTAAAAACATTTATTTTTCATAAAGGTATTTAGTGCTGGAGCTGCGATTTCAACTCAAGTGTGTGCATTCTGGTTTCTCACACTTAACCATATGGCTCTTTTCATTCTAGCCCATATTTTTCAATGTTTTTTATATATATTCTTACCTCCTTCATGGACAGAATAGACACAGTAATTTAGTCATTTTCTCAATGTCTTGTCTAAGCAGTGTGGGCCCGAAACCTCCTGGAATCTTCCTTCTGGACTCATCTTGTTATAAGTGGACCTATTTATAATCATTAAGTCTCCTAGAACCTAAGAAGAAAAAATTGCCTCAACTGTTAATGGCTTCCCGTAGATGTATAGTCAGACATGATTGATTTTGCTTTGGCAGCTATTTCTGAAGATGGGCATGCAAGACCTTACCCTGAGGCTACCTGTGTGCTAAATTTTGAATGAGGCCAATTACTGGCTGATGTCTAGCTAGTGGCTTAAATGGAATGGCCAAATGGGTTAGGTCTAATTCCTAGTGAATGGATGTACAAATTAATCTCAATGTTGTTCAACAGAAAATTCAACCTGGTAAGACAGATGGACAGGAGGGAGGAATAAGAAAGGAAGCTTTTTGAGAGCAGGAACTGTTTCAGTCTTACTCTGTTGAGCCAGGCACCTCAGAGCACCTCTACTGATGTTGGCCAGGCCCATCTGGGACTGAGGGTAGGTGCTGTTAATTCCACTCTTGTTTTTCAAGTTCCATATCACTTCCCTCAAACTTATGTTTTTATCCTTGGCCTGGCAGAGCGTAAACTTGACTGCTACACCCAGGCTTATACTGAGTCACCAAAGAGAAAATAGACCCAGGATTGATGTTGAAACATATTCTGTTAGGAGGAGGAGGCAAAAGAAATAAAAAAGATTAAAAGGTAATAAAAGAATGCTCTGCTGAACAGGCTTTCATTAATTGGGTGGATTACCAAACTGAAGCCTCCTAGAGATATGATTCTAAAGCAGTTCGGCGTTTAATAAGGGCCAAGCTTCTTGGTGGATTTCTCTCCACTGCTGAGCTTTCAAGGAATCACCTTTTTCAATAATTAAGGCATCTCTGGAAATCATGCCTCTTTTTCCACGTTGGCAACAAATCTGATGATCTTTCTGACCTCATTTGTTGTTGTTTGAGCAGTTTTCTGCAACTGGATAATGCTTTGATATTAAAAGCCCCCAAGTGTCATGCTGTGAACTGGATGGAAAATTCTATTGCTGAGAGTCCTCTCTGGCTGTTTGACCTTGTAAGGCCTGTGGGCAGCTAAAAGCCCTATTATGTCCGCAATTTTTTTTGAAAATTATTCTCCCATTGGTTATCTTGCAGAGACACAGTTTGATAATAAGAATGTTTGTGAGAATCATAAATATCAATGGCAAAAATAATGTTTACTTTTCTGAATAAGAGTCTATCTCATAAATAACTAAATCCTCACTACGTGTTGGGGTTTCACTTTTTGGACTTGCTTAAGTTGTTCAATTTAGTGTCTTGTAAGATGCATCATTCAGCATATACACTCAAAAAAAAATCTTTATTGATTATAAAAAAGTATTTGTTCGTTTATTTATTTATTTATAAAGCAGTTGAACTCTACATGGAGAGAAGTTTCTATATTCTTGACCTGAAGGAACAAGGTTTCTTTTTAGACACATTGACAAACACAAAAACAGTCCAATTGTCTTTTTATCATTCTTTATCCTGGTAAGTAGCATTAAAGTTTCACCTTACATGTTTTGCCCCACATGATCCCTCCCTAAAATCTGCCATGCTCTACAAGATTACAATTTAAAAGCTATGGTATAAATGAACCTTTGCAAAATAAGGTGTGTTTACAGAATAAATAAAATGTTAGGGTTGACATTGACATAGACTATATCAAATTATAATCATTTTCTATTTAATTAAGTTTTACATTTTTTTATCTTGAATACTTTAGCCTGGGGTTGGGCTATACTATCATTTGAGCTCATCATTTGTGTCCCAAACTTTAATTTGGAGGTGGGGAAGTTTTCGTTTTGTTTGTGGGGTTGTTTTACTCCAAATTATAGAGACATGGGCTCTTAGTTCTGGTTTACAACATTAATATTTTTATTTGTAATACACTATATAATGGGTAAAGTTTTTTTTACAAACATTTCTGTATGTCTATTATTCTATGAAATGAATTAGAAGAGCTATTTAATTTAATGCACTGTTTTAATTATGCCCCCATAATCCTTTATTGGGATTTCATTGCCTTGTAATGTAGTACCCTGAAGGATATATAACACACCACTATGCAGAAGATTAGTTAACTGATATTATGGCTAATTTCTTGAGTTTACAGGGATGTATGCACCATTGTGCAGAAGAAAAAGAAAAAAAAATTACAAGGAGATAAAGACATTGCAAAATGGGGAAATTAGGCTAAAATTTTTGGGCTTTTTGGACACCTCAGCTGTAAAAAAAGGTGGTTTATAGCTTTCTATCCATCTCTACTTAAATCTTCCCTGGACCCTCTCCTAAAGGAAAGCAACCGGAAAAAAAAAAATCCTCATCATAATGAGTAGGAAGAATTATGCTTCTTTTCCTTAGACAGTTGTATGTTTCTTCTTAAGTACTATAAACAATAATTAAGAAACAGAGGCAAATGTATTATCCTGTAATAAACATAAATATTGTAAAATGTCTGTCTGTGGAGTTTTTGGGAGAAGCATTCTAGACCCATTATGATCTCTACCCTGTGCCCTGCTTCTTACTCTTTAGCATGACTCCACATCTCATGAGGATCTTGTTATAATAAAATGCAAGTGGCAATGCATCAAATTAAAAAGCTGCACAGCAAAGGAAATAATCTAAAAAATGAAAAGGCATCCTATGGAATGGGAGAAAAACATTTGAAACCATATATTGAAATCATATATCTGATAAGGGATTCATACGTAAAATATATAAGAAATTCAAACAACTCAATAGCAAAAACACAAGTTGGTTAAAAATGGGCTAGGGACTTGCATAGGTATTTCTCAAAGGAAGACATACAAATGGCCAACAGGGACATAAAAAGGTGCTCAATATCACTAATCATCAGGGAAATATAAATTAAAACCACAATGAGATATCACCTCACACCTGTTAGAATGGCTATAATCAAAACGACAAAAGGTAGCAAGTGTTGATAAGGGTGTGGAGAAAAGGGAACCTTTATACACTATTGGTGAGAATGTAAATTGGTACAGCCATTATGGAAAACGGTATGGAGGTTTCTCAAAAAATGAAAAATAGAACTGCCGCATAATCCAGCAATCCTACTTCTGGGTTTATAGCCAATTGAAATGAAATCAGTATCTTGAAGAGATATATGCACTCACAGGTTTACTGCAACATTATTCACAATAGACAAGATACGGACACAACCTCAGTGTCCTTCAATGGATAAATGAGTAAAGAAAATGTGGTTTTACATATACAATGGAATATTCTTCAGCCTTAAAAAATAGAAGGAAATCCTGCCATTTACGACAGTACGGATGAGCCTGGAGGAAATTTTGCTAAATAAAATAAACCAGACACAGAAGGACAAATACTGTATGATGTCCTTAAATTTGGAGTCTAAAAAAAGTTGAACTCATAAAAGCAGAGTAAAATGGTGGCTGCCAGGGCTGAGGGTGGGGGAGATGTTGGTCAAAGGGTGCAAAGGCTCAATTATAAGAGATGAATAAGGTGTGGAGAGCTAACAGCATGGTGACCATATTTAATAATATTGTACACTTGAAATTTGCTGAGAGAGTTGATGGTAGTGTTTTCACCACACACACACACACACACACACACAACTATGTGAGGTGATGGATATTTTTATTAACTTAATTGTGGTAATTATTTTACAATGTAAACGTATCAAAACATCATGTGGTACACCTTAAATATATACAATTTTTTTTAAAAAAGATTTTATTGGGGAAGGGGAACAGGACTTTATTGGAGAACAGTATGTACTTCCGGGACTTTTTCCCAAGTCAAGTTGTTGTCCTTTCAGTCTTAGTTGTGGAGGGCGCAGCTCAGCTCCAGGTCCAGTTGCCCTTGCTAGTTGCAGGGGGCGGAGCCCACCATCCCTTGTGGGACTTGAGGAGTTGAACTGGCAACCTTGTGGTTGAGAGCCCACTGGCCCATGTGGGAATCAAACCGGCAGCCTTCGGAGTTAGGAGCACAGAACTCCAACTGCCTGAGCCACTGGGCTGGCCCAATATATACAATTTTTATTGGTCAAGTATACTTCAATAAAGCTGGTGAGAAAAATCAAATGTAGATTCTAATTCAGAAGGTCTAAGTCTGAAGGTCTGGGGTGCGGGTCTGAGATTCTGAACTGTTAATAAGCTTCCAGGTGTTGCTGGTCTCTGAATACTGACTTGGAAGTACTGTCACCTAAAAATGTACACTTACACAGGAATTACAGGGAATTGTGTTCAAGGGTAGTCAAGATAGAAATGTAGTGAGAGAGACTTTCGGGGGGTGTGTTGGGTCACAGTGCTTACTTCCTTGGAATATGAAAACCATGTTGCCTCATCAGTCCAAAATTGTGGTTGTTGGTGTATGACTGATCTCTGTAGCCATAATCAGAGTTGACAAGGCTGCTGCTGTTAGAAAGATTTCTAGCAATTAAGACACCTGGGTCCAAGTGTATTATGTATGTTGTGTAAAACTCTGCTGGAGTTAATAGGACCTTTTCCTCCCAAGAATTCTGGTAGATGACATGCCAAGCTCTTGGCATGCTTTGATATTTTGGTAAATAATATACTACATCAGTTGTGAAAGGAGAAAACTCTGTGGGATTTTGCTGTTGAGCATTAATCACAATAGAAGGTGCCTTTGCTGCTGTTCTCCCAGGAGCTGTTTGACTCAGTTTCCTAGCGATTGTGGTAAAAATAGCTTTGACTGCCTCCTGAGAGGGGCAAATGCTCTCGTGTCAAGTGACTGAAAGGAATATTTGTTGACTTCTGTTCTGAATATTCCCTTCACAGGAGTGTTGTTTGCTCTTTTCTCTTTATTAGCATATTTGAAAGTAATAATAATTTAGAAAAACATCCCTTCTGAAATGCCCTATTTTAAAGTATCAGATTTACTAGTTTTTGAAGTATGAAAACAAACTGAACACAGGCAGCTTCACTAACCTCATACTGTGGCAAATGTTAATTATGAAGCTTTGGAAGAGGTGTGCACCTCGCAAATCAGGAATGGCAGCGCTTTTCAATGACATTAGCTTTAGCAATTAAAACAGTTGCCTTCTCAGGAGTGCTAAATAAGTGATTTCTTCCAGCCCGCTATTCCCAACTGTTGTTTCTAAGCCTTCACTTTCAATCAATCATCCAGGCCTGTCAGTTCGGCCTCTGTGGTGTTTCTGGCATGTGTTTCTAAGTATTCATTCCCCCTGCAATTACTTCTCATCTTCTCTCACCTGAGCCATTCTAAGCACTTGTTAAATGGTTTCTATAACTCCAGATTCATCCCAGCTCTAGTCCCTTCCATCCCTTATTGCTGGACACTTTCTAAAACCCAGATCTGATCATCCCATTTCCTTTCTGAACACTCATGTTGACTTTACAGTGCTTAGAAGATAAATTGAGGTTTTTAGCATAGCTTCTGCCTTCTACTAGCCAACCTTAAGAAAGTGTCACTCTTTATTCACCCACTCCCCTGGCTTTCTCTTCTTCACTTGTGCAGACACTTGGATAGTTTTGGAAGCATACAGTGCATTGTCTCTTTTCTTTGCTTAGGCTGGGCTATCTGCCTGAAATCGGTTTCACCGCTACTCTACTTAGCCCTTTTTTTTTTTGTCATTAAAGAATTAAATGATATTTCCATAGGAAAGCCTTCCTGAGCAATCCTTCTCCAAAAAAGAAATCTCCTTTCATTCATCCCCCCCACAGCATCCTGCTCAAGCTTCTCACAGAGCATCACTTGTGATGCCTCCTAAGTATTCATGTGACTATCTCCCCCACCAGATTGTAAGTGCTGAAACTGAGGTCTTCTTTCAGCCACCCTTATGTATCTCAGGCCTCCAGCAGAAGAGCTGGCATGTAATAGGTGCTTAATGATTAGTTCTTGAATGTGGGTGAACGGGGAGGATGGAAGGACAGGTAGATGGACAAATGAAAGAAAGAAATGGAGAGAAGAGTCTTGCTGAATGAAATGTTATCTACTCATGATAATTTAAAAGAAACAGGAGGAGATATACATGTGTACATATATATTTACACACATGCATATATCTACACTTAGTATACATACATATAGTTCATAACGTGACTCTAAAACAAAGAATCTCGCTTAGACGGTCATTAGCAGCAGTAGAACCTGATAACTTATGTTTTTAAGCACTAGTATTTTCTTACGTTGCTTGGACCTAATTTGTACTCTTTCCTTATTCTAGAACGATGGAGGTCTTCAGCTGGTGGCTAATTCAATGGTGTGGGTTCCGGAAGGGGGAATGCTGCAGATTACCAACAGAATTTTACAGGCCGAAGCTCCAGGGGCCAGTGCCTCAGATATCACCTACAAAATTACACAAGACCACCCCCAATTTGGTAACTCCTTTTTCCTCTGTCATGATTACATCATTTTTCAGCAGTCTTAGACATGCTTTTTTACGATGCCATGCAATAAGTTTGTGATTACAATGAACTTGACTTTCTAGTATCTCGTATATCGCCCTTAAAAACACAATAATTGAAAGAGCTATCACACTGCACACATATTATATACTAGGTAGTATACCAAGCAATGTAAATATATTATATAAAAACCTAAAATTTAAAGGGTTTTTAAATGATTTTTATTAAAATATAACTAACATATAATGTTATATTCGTTTCAGGGGTATACCATAGTTATTCAACATTTATATACTTAAAGAAGTGATCACCATGATAAGTCCAGCAACCATCTGACACCGTACAATGCTATCACAATATTAATGATTATGTTCCCTCTGCTGTACATTACATTCCCAAGACTTATTTGTTTTATTCCTGGAAATTTGAACCTCTTATTCCCTTCAACTTCCCCCCCCTTTTTTTAATTTTTCAATTACAATTGATGTTCACTATTATTTTATATTAATTTCAGGTATATAGCATAGTGGTTAGACATTTATATAATTTAAGAAGTGATCCCCCTGACTAGTCTAGTACCCACCTGGAACTACACATAGTTATTGCCATGTTATTGATTATATTCTCTATGCTTTAGTTTACATTTCCATGATTATTTTGTAACTACCAATTTGTACTTCCTAATCCCTTTCCTTTTTTTCACCCTGACCCCAAGTTCCCTCCCATCTACACCCCCAAAAATATAGTACCCATCTGACACCATAGTTATTAGAATATTATTGAATATATTCCTTATGCTATACCCTACATCCCATGACTATTGTGTAACAACCAATTTGTACTTCTTAATTTCTTAACCTTTTCCACTCACCCCATCAACCCCCCTCCCATCTGGGAACCATCAAAATGTTCTCTGTATCTATGAGGTTTTTTCTGTTTAGTTTGTTTATTTTATTCTTTATATTCCACATATAAGCAAAATCATATTGCAGCTGTCTTTCTCTGTCTGACATATTCTACTCAGCACAATACTTTCCAGATCCCATCCATGCTTCCTCAGATGGCAAAAACCCATTTCCTTCCACGGCCAAGCAATATTCCATGGTATATGTACCACCTCTCTTTATCCATTCATCTATCAACAGACACCCAGGCTGCCTCCACATCTTGGCCATTGTAAACAATGCTGCAATGAACATATGAATGCACACATCCCCTCAAAGTAGCGTTTTGGGTTTCTTCAGATAAATACTCAGTAGTGGGATATTGGGTCTTTCTTTGTCTTTTATTATAGCCTTTGATTTAAAGTCTATTTTGTCTGGTATAAGTGTTGCTACTCCAGATTTTTTGTTTGTTTGCATATTTATGAAATAATCATTTTTCATTTCTTTCAGTCTATGTGTATCTTTTGATCTGAAGTGAGTCTCTTGTAGACAGCATACGTAAGGGTCTTTTTTTCTTACCCCTTTAGACTTCCTATGTCTTTTGATTGGAGCATATAACCCACTTACATTTAAAGTAATTGCTAATAGATATGCATTTATTGCCATTCTATTATTCATATATTTTATCTTTTTATTCTTCTTAAATAAGTCACCTTAATATTTCTTGTAATGCTGGTTTGGTGGTAATGAACTCCTCCAGCTTTTTCTTGTTTGGGAAGATCTTTATCTGTCCTTTGGTTTAAATGATAGTTTTGCTGGGTGGAGTAATCTTGGTTATAGATCCTTGCTTTCCCTTACTTTGAGTATTTCATACCAATACCTTCTGGCCTGCAAAATTTCTGTTGATAAATCAACTGACAATCTTGTGGGAGCTCCCTTGTGGGTAACTAACTGCTTTTCACTTGCTGCTTTTAAGATTCTTTATTTGTCTTTAACCTTTGGCATTTTAATTATGATGTGTCTTGGTGTGGGCCTGTTTGGGTTCATTTTGTTTGGGACTCTAAACTTTCTGGACTTGTATGTCTATTTCCTCCTCAGGTTAGGGAAGTTTTCTGTCATTATTTATTCAAATAGATTTTCAATTCCTTGCTCTTTCTCTTCTCCTTCCGGTACCCCTATGATGCCAATGTTAGTATACTTGTTATTGTCCCAGGGGCCCCATAAACCACTTTGGAGCAGCTGGGTTAGAGCACAAGCTCTTAAAAATAAGGTTGCCGGTTCAATTCCTGCATGGGATGGTGTGCCCCGTGCAACGAAAGAATGAAAATGGTGACTGGATTTGGAGCTAAGCCGCAACCTCCACAACTAGATTAAAGGACAACAACTTGGAGCTGATGGGTCCTGGAGAAACACACTGTTGCCCAATGTTCCCCAATAAAACATGAAAAACACAAACAACAGTAAAACTATCCTCATTTTAAAAAATTTTTTGCTGTTCTGATTGGGTATTTTCTGCTACCTTATCTTCTAAGTCACTGATTCAATCCTGTTTCACCTAATCTACTGTTGTTTTTCCCTCTAATGTATTGTTCATTTAAGCTATTATATTATTATTTTCTGACTTTTTTTTTTTTTTTTATGTTTTCTATCTACATTTTCCTGTTTCCTATTTCTTTGTTGAAGTTCTCACTGAGATCCCTGAGCATCCTTGTAGCTAGTGTTTGGAACTCTGCATCTGGTAGATTGCTTGTCTCCATTTTGTTTAGTTCTTTTCTGGAGCTTTGTTTTGTCCTTTTTTTTTTTTTTTGAGACATGTTTCTTTGTCCCCCCATTTTGGCTGCTTCCCTGTGTTTGTTTCTTTGTATCTGGTAGGACTGCTATGCCTCCCAGTCTTTGTAGAATGGCCTTATGTAGTGATGTACTGTGGAGCCCAGTGGCACAATCTTTCTGGTCACCTGAGCTGGGTGTTCCAGGTGTGTCCCTTGTGTGGGTTGTGTGTACCCTCCTGTTGCAGTTGAGCCTTGGTTGCTGTTTTCATATCAAGGGGAGGGATTGACACTTGGTCGGATTGGTTGTGAGGAGTGGTCGTGACTACAATGGAGGAGCTGTTGTGCAGGGACTGACACTACAAAGCAGGATTTGCTTTAGAGGTCTCTGGTGCCTGCCCATTCAGTCCTTTGGGTGTGTCATCTTTGGAGGCTTATTGGTGATGCTCCTGATCAGTTCAGTGCTGGCCATGGGGCATCCCATCCCGGGGCCCTCCTGGGATGGCTCTGCTGCAGGCCAAGTTCAGCCACAGCATATGCCCTGCCTGGGGCCACCTGGAATGAGCCACAAAGCAACCCACAAATGGCTGCTACCTGTGCTGGCCTTGGAGGTGCCTGGGAGAGACCAAGCCTCAAACTGAGGCCAGTTGCCACTAATGACAGGCTTGGAGTTACTCAGTAAGAGGTAGGAGACATGCCGCCGAGACCAGATGCTGCTTACTTGGGTTTTGTGAACCTTTGAGAGGTTTAAGTAAAGTCCGCAGAATGAACATAGACTAGTCTTTTATATGGAAAATCCACTGGAAGCAACTTGGGTCTGTCTGAAAGTTGGGTAGGGTCACCAAGGCAGGGTGACTGGTGTTAGCCAGGTTGATGGAGACTCAGATATGGTAGCAACCTACCTCTGTACACAGACAGGAGAGAGGGCTCAACAAAGAAACAATGGCTTCTGCCAGTACTTCTGTCTGGGAGAAAGCTCCCCCTCCAGCCCTCACCCTAAGCCAGATAATTCACTTTCTCCCCATATGTCCCTGATGCCTTTTGAGCTGCTACCTCAGGACTGGAGCTTAAAGCAAGTGAGTCTGTCAGTGAGTAAGTCTGTGCACAGGCCCTTTAAGGGGACTCCTGGGACCCCAGCCACCCTCCGTCTCACTCAGCCACAATCTCTGCTGGTTTTCACAGCCAGAAGTTGTAGGGACTTCTCTCCCTGGCAATGGAGGCCTGGGGTGTTGAGTCTAGTTGGGGGCTGGGACCCCCTCGTGGGGGGGTGGGGCGGGGGACTTCCGCAGCCAAGATACCCTTCCCTACTTGTAACAGTCGCACGTGGATGTGAGTGTTCCACATCTCTGCCCCTCCTACCAGTCTCAAAGTAGCTCCTTCTGTATGTCCTTAGTTGTAGGACTTTGGATTAGCTAGAGTTCAGGCCATTCTCAATGAGAGGTGTTCCGTAGTTTAGTAATAATTTTGACTTGGTCATGAGAAGAGGGAAGCACAGCATTTACCTACTCTGCCATCTTGACTGGAAATCTTAGTTTTAAAACAACTTTATTTTGCAGAGAATGTAACTACCTAATACATGTCAGTTTAATTTCAAAGGCCAGGTTCTCAAACTCCATGTTGTGTCTCTCCTAGAACATCACCACACTTCTTGGTGAGACTCTTTTTTAAAGAAAAACTTCACATGAAAACATTTTCAAAGATCTCCATGGTTACTTCTACTTCCAGAAAGATAGTGGACTATAATAACCTGAAAATTTCCCCATCATTAACACCTAGAAATGCTGGATAAAACATAATAACAATTATATGGCATTCATAGTTGATCTCACAAGAATGGAAAGAAATCTTGGTTGTGAGGACTGGTGCCAGAAACAAAGAAGGAATTGAAAGCCAGTCTGGGCATGAGTTGATGGCATAGCTTCCCGGAGAGGGGCTGTGTGTGTCTCAGTAACCCAGGGGCTTGAGATTTAATGCCCATGCAGAGACAGAAAGTTGTCATTAAGATCCCGTGTAAAACCAGGACTCTGGAATGACTTACCTTCAATTACAGGGAGAGAGTAGAAACAAGAAGCTCACCAGCACAGAGAGGTCACAAAGAAACCTACCTATACTTGCCGGGGCTCAAAGTGAAACAAAAAAGTCTGCTGAGAATTCAGAACTTCAAGCTTATTTCTGCTGCAGATCCAAAGTTAAGTTACACCGTGTACATTGTCTGAGAAACCCAGGGCTGAGACATTAATATTAAAAATTAATCTCAGGCTGTGATACTTCTTGGGTTTCTTGCAGAAATAATAGAAATTGCTATAGAATGTCCACCCTCAACTCCAGAGTGCACAGGATTCTCACCGGTAAAATCCATGAAAATTAGCTCAGAATTCAAAATTACAGAATATATGAGGAATCAATCTCTAGTACCATAACTAAAACAAACAATAAGATTAAAATCCCAAGGATATGAAACAAAGGAACAATCTTATAAAAAAAAACTATGAAATAAGTATGTTTAAAATGATTTAAAGACACAAACAAGGAATTGAAACTGTAAATAAATTTAAAAATGCTGTAAATTTGTTTTTAAAAATTGGCAGGTTGATATTTACAAAGAAATAAATGGATCACCTGAAAATGAAAATTAAACCATTCAAAGTAAAATATTGCTTGACATGTTATATAGCAGAGGAATAATAATCTGTTTTTCCTCTGGGTTATCAGATTTTTTTAATTATATAGTTTCTATAGTGAGAAAAAAATAACTTTTGTACAATTTAAAAATAATTCCAATGACCACAAAGACATGGGAAAGCATAATCTAATCAAGAAATAATATAATTATAAAACTGTCTAGTTGGGGTATCTTTTATTA
Organism: Rhinolophus hipposideros; assembly: GCF_964194185.1. Lineage (NCBI taxonomy): Eukaryota > Metazoa > Chordata > Mammalia > Chiroptera > Rhinolophidae > Rhinolophus > Rhinolophus hipposideros. Next base: position 56,845,198 of record NC_138047.1, read on the forward strand.
TAGTTGTGTAACCTTGTGGAAGGCAATTGAACACCAGTGAGCCATACATTTCTTTGAAAGATTAGGCAAGATAATTTTTTTAACGTTTTATTTTAAAATAATTTTAGACTTACTGAAAATTCAGTTGCAAAAATAGTATAGCACTCCCAAATACCCTTTAGCTAGCTTCCCCTAATGTTAATATATTACATTACCATAGAATAATTATCAAAATCAGGAAATTAATATTGATACAATTAATTAGTCTGCAGACGTATAGTCAACTTTGCCATCCTTTCACTCACTGATTTTAAGCTAGATGATGTTTAAGTGCTTTTTAGCTCTAAAAATCTTTTACTTGTTTGATATATCAAATTCTCTACCTTTATCTTATTAAAAGCCAAAAAGTGACATTTCCTAGAGACAGCCTAGTATTCCAATATTCTGTTTGTGTTAAACAGAAAATGCTGAATTAAATTATTTTTAAGCCATTTCCGCTTGATAAATGCCATGTAGGCTTGACTGTGACCCTTTCCTACTGTAACTCTCTTAATTAACTTCTTGCTATGAATATAATCTTCTTTCTGTGTGTCCAGAGCTCCATTTTAGCAATAAGCAAATCACGTTACTTTTTGGAGCCATTCAAGAGTAAAAACAGTGATGGGAACTAGAAGCCCACTTAATACAAATCTACTTAAACCCCTCTACTCCCGTGATGTGAATTGTGGAGCCCTTACCTCATTGCCACCCCAGCTACTGTATACTCACTCCCTCATCACTTTAGAGTGTCCCAGTTGGGCTTTAGGCTTTTTGTGAAGACCTGACCATAGAACTGAAACAAATATAAAGTGCTTGTATAGTATGTGCATAAAGGACCTAAGTTCAACCACTGGCAGCCTCGTCACTGTTTTCAAATGTAAGTTTAGACAAGTGGATTAATACTTATACTTTTAGCTACTTGAAAGTAAAGTAGCTAAAGTTTGAAAGTAAATTTAATGACATGGCTTTAATGAAATAACTTGAATATCATTTGAAGGAGAATCTGAGTTAATCCAACACAGTGCCAGTTCCAGATTATTTAGCATAGTGTAAGAAAGCATTAATACAAATCATCTTGACCCTAAATGAATTCATAGAGATTCCAATGAGATCCCAACTCTTAATACCTATTAAATTTTCCCTTTAGAATTCTTGGTTAAAATATAGACTGCAGTATAACGGAAATCCTAAATTGGGATTATTTTCTGTTTTTTTAAACCTGATACTTATGTTTTTAAAGGGTCATCTTCTGATACTTGTCATAATATAATAAAAATGGAGGTGAGGTACTGCACAAAAGCTCTCACCTCGCTCGGTGAATCCCACAAAACACTGGTATTTCTCCTTGTCTACTCATGGGCTTGTCACAAAGGCACATTATATTCAAAATACCCATTGCTAAATTCTTTATTTTCCCTCCCACTTGCTTATCCCATCAGTGACATCACTTCCCTACCCACCACCCAACCTCTTAGGCCATTCTCCAATTCCTCCCTCCTTAATCCTTCACGGCCACATTTGTCAGGTCTGTGGCTTCCACTCACTCGGGGCCTCTTGTATCTGTTTATTTCTTTCTAATCTTACCTCTGTTACCTTAGTTCACGTCCCCATCTCTCATCTGGATTTTGCAGTAGCTTCACAATTGGTCACACTGTCCACATAAATGTTAGGTATTATTGTTATCCTTTTTATAGAATAAAGTCCAGTCTTTTTAACAGGACTTTCAAACCTCAGAGGCTCTCTGTATTCCACTCATGTACATTCTGTGTTCTAAATCAGTTCATGCCATTCACCTACTGAAAAACTCACAGTGGCTCCCAGTTGCTTATGGAGGGGGCATTATCTTCAGGGAAAGGAAGTACATTTTGCCTGTCTTTGAATCCTCCCACCCTGAAGGACCTACCACAGTAACTAGCATCTAACAAGTACCCATTGATATTTTATGGGTTGAAATTAATGGAACTAGCCAATATCCTATGATTCCAGTTAATTTTCATAGTGTGACAATGATTTTTTTTTTAATCTTAAAAATAAGTTTATTTCGTTAGGCCGTATTAGGAAAATATGCTTAACTTTCATATTATAAAATAGAATAGCTAGGAAGTTGGCATTTGAATATTTTCTATCCTTACTGTCCATATTCGCATTGTGGAAATCTTTCAGAATATTTTACAACTGTATTCATATTCATAAACCGTCTATGTCCTGGAAAAGCATGTTTATTAGTAGCATCTTATGAACAGAAGTTGAACCAGGGAGTGACATATAATAGAATTTGTGACTTAGGTACAAATGAGAAATAATACAAGAAAGAAACTAGAGTGAGTTGATCCTGCACAAGATTATATAAAGAAGAGTATTGATGGTTTTCTCTTCACTATTTCATCACCATCCAGGATATTATGCTTGTTTTTAACTTGAATTTAGTGCATATAAATATTAGAATTAGTATTTCCTATGAGTAAGAAAACAAATTTCTCTAGGGTAATCAAAGTATGCTATCAATTGCCCAGTATGTTTAGTGTACTAAGATCTGGGTATCCTCCTACGGAACATTTAAAAAATATACGCAGTCTCTCTCTCTCCCTCTCCCTCTCCCTCTCCTTCTCCTCTCTCTCTCACGCACAGAGATAGAGAAGCTTTTTTCAGATTTATTGTTAGATATATTTTCATGAGAACACAGTTTCTGTTTTCAACAATTTATCCATTCTCTGTTTGGTCTTCACTTGAAGGCATATGCATATTCTCCTTGTGAAATTTTAATTGTTTCTATAACACCTCTGTATTTGCAATCTCACTTTAAGAAGATAGTAGCTTCAGGTGAAGAATAAGCAATAGAAACAGATTGGTGTGGGTGGCGGTGTTTAGGTTTAGATTTCTTTGCTTCAATTCTAATAAAGCTTAGAGAATGAAAGGCTAGAAAACATGATCAGTTATTTATCAAGGTAAACATTGGCCTGTGAACACAAAACAATCATGATTGCTAACAGAGTTTTATGACCAAGAATATGAGCTTCGGATTCAAATCCCAGCTCCTCCACTTATCATTTGTGTGACCTTCAACAAGTTATTGAACTGCTCTGAGCCTAAAGAACTTTGTCTTTAAAATGGAGATGATAATAGCATCTTCAGAGGATTAAATAACATAACAATAAGGATGGCCAACATTCTTTTTGAGTACCTATGAAGTGTGGACTATTATTCTCATTTTACCAGTGAGAAACAGAGACTTACGGAGTATAAATGAGGTCACACAACTGGATGAGGTAAAGCTGAGTTTGAACCACCACATAAAGTGCTTCATGCAGTGCCTGCCATAAGCTTTCCAGTGTTAGCTATTAGTATTTTTGTTGTACAGAATTCTCCAAAGATTCTCTGAATTTTTTCTAATTTTCCATTGTATTTACACCAATACTTGCTCTTTTTTTAAATTTATTGAGGTGATATTTGTTAGTAAAATTACATAGATTTCAGGTGTACAATTCTGCATTACATCATCTATAAATCCCATTGTGTGTTCACCACCCAGAGTCAGTTCTCCTTCCATCACCATATATTTGATCCCCCTTACCCTCATCTTCCACCCCCCACTCCCCCTTACCCTCTGGTAACCACTACACTATTGTCTGATTAGAAAGCATTTTCTGTTCATAGAAAGCTGTGGGTAGAAATGAATTCATTCAATGCCCGGTATTTGAGGATTTGTTTGCAGTGTTCACGACTTATGTAATTTTAATAGATACAAGTCAATAACTTTATACATGAATTGTCTTTGAAGGACTTTTAGTTCTCTTAGCTGAAAGACTGGGACTTTTATATCTAGAGGTGGATTTGATGACATCTATTGAATTCTGTGTTAATGTCCTTTTCTTCACCTTAGATAAGAATAAAGAAGTACATCATTTCTTTTCTGTTTTTGAAAACAAAAGTGGTAGAAAAGGAGATGAGAGCTGACTTAATTTTACTTTTCCAAGGGATCCTCACTAACCATGTGGCTTTCGTAGGGGAGGTGGTCCTTCTGGTCAATATGCCTGCAGACAGCCCTGCAGATGAAGGGCAGCACCTGCCTGATGGGAGGACAGCAACCCCCACCAGCACCTTCACACAGCAAGACATCAATGAAGGCATCGTGTGGTACAGGCACTCAGGAGTCCCAGCCCAGAGTGATTCCTTCCGCTTTCAGGTACTCTGCTTCCTGACTTTTCTGATGCCTGGATGGTCTGATGCAAACCATCACCCTTATTTATAAACAACTCAGGTCGCTTTCTGTGATTGCCTAGAAATCACATTTGGGGGAAGAGAAAAATGTAATTAATAGCATTCAGAGATGTTTTTTTCATGTTAATTCAATCATATAGATATCTCCACAAGAAGAGTCATTCCACTGCAAAGAAGTTTCTAATAGATAATGGCTAAAGTGTTGAGAAAAAAAAATGCTTCCAAAATATTAAAATGCCATATGGAGTGAAAAATCTTATTTTTTTTTCAAATGTTTTTGGAACATTTGTCATCTTATGATAAGATCATGGAGTTGGCAGCCAATCCTATGGTTTATATATCAGTCCTGCGATGTATTAGCTATACAACTTTGGGGAAATTACTTAGGCAAAATCCTTGTACTTCAGTTTCCTCGTCTATAAAGTATCATTATTGTAAGGATTTAATGAGTTAATACATATAAAGCATTTAGAATACTGCCTATCACTATGTAAGGGTCTGTTATTACCATTTATAAAAATTGGTCAAATACCAGTGGTATTGACTGAATGTTTGTGCTCCCCAAAAATTCAAATGTTGAAATCCTACCCTCTCCTATGTGATGGCATATGAAAGTGAGGTATTTGGTAGGTGATTAGGATTAGATGAGGTCATGAGGGTTGTGCCCTCATGAATGGGATTATTACACTTACAAGAGTCACAGGAGAACTTGCTCCCCTTCTCTGCTCCCTGCCTTGGGGATACAATGAGAAGATGGCAGTTGACAACCCAGAAGAGAGCCCTCACCAGAACCTGACCATGCTGGCACCCTGACTTCAGACTCCAGCCTCCAGAGCTATGAGAAATAAATTTCTGTTGTTTATAAGCTACCCAGTCTATGGTATTTTTGTTACAGTAGCCCAAGCCAACTAAAACAACCAGACCATAAGGAGGCTGTCAATAAATTAAAGACCAAGAAATTATACTGGGCTATTATTAAATATAATTAGAAATTAATAATGAAAGGGTAAACAGAAAATTCACACCATTTGTAATTTTTTAAAATAAGTCTCCCTGGAATTATTAGTTCTAAAAGGAAATCAAAATGACAAACTATTAAGAAATATTGATGAGAAGGAAATAAATCATCATAATTTAAATGATGTGGACAAAAATAACACCGAGAAGAAAACTGATGACCTCAGCTCTTATTATTGAGCAGAAAAGCATGAAAATAAAAGAACTAAATATTTAACTCAAGAAGCTAGAAAACTACAAGGGAAATCTAAGGAAAGCAAGAGGAAGAAATTAATACAGATAGGCAGAGAATTGATTAATTATAAACTTCTAGAATTGATAAATGAGTACAAAATCTCATTCTTTGGAAAAACCAATAAAATTAGACAAACCTCTGTGAAGGACAATTTGGAAATACAGAATTGAACAGAAATACAGGGAATGAGGAAGTATACATGAGAAAGTGTGTTTAAGCATGGAAAGAATCTGGGAAAATGTAGACAGAATATACAGAAGCAGTCATACCAGTAGTGATCAGCTAGAGCAGTGTCCATGTCCTTCTAAGTCTGAGACTTCCTTTGTAGGAATCCAGCTGGGGATAAACTACCACAATCGTTCACCTTGTTAAAATGATCATCCATTTGGCCTCTGATGTCTTGTGTACACATCTTCATTGCCTGACTAAATTATACTGTATAAAAGATATGCCTTTCCAGAGAGCATGTTGAAAGAAACTTAGAAACCATTAAAATGAGATTGTACTGAACACACTAAATGTCCAATGAGTGAGGAAACGTGTGCCCTTTGCTCAAGTTAACTTTTCATTTTTAGCACCTGGGGACTCAGCAGCCTTCAAAAAATGAGTCAGGATGGAGGCGAAGACCTCAATAAAAAGAAACCTCAGCCAAGTAGAATCCTCAGATCTGCCTTTGTCCCATAAGTGTCAGGAGGAAGAGCATTATCAAAACAGAGCATTTCCCTGGATAGGGATTCTCAGCACCTGCCCAGAATATTTGATTGCTTTTGCAAGTGGGTTACTAAGTGGGTAATTATAAAATAGCAAAAGTTACTGATTTATTTTTAAACAAACTTGCTTGAGTTTAAGACATCCAGTTGAACATCCTTACTTAGAATAAGTGGTTCCCTTTGAGGAGTCTTCAGACATTTTACTCAAAGTGTGTTTAGTACTTCTACTTGAAATCTCCTTCAAAATCTATGGGGTATTCTTCAGGATATCCTCAATAGCGACAGCATAACATCCTTTGGAAATAGATTTTAAAATATAACCAAATATACCCAAAGTCATTTAGAATCATGTCTGGTATGAAGAAGAGTAGTCATTATTTTTGCTTAATACAGGGACTAATTATGAAGTAGCAAGCTCAGTTTTCTTACATGATTTCTGAACTCCCTCTGAAAGCATTCCAAAAAGTGCGTTTTAAACACTGACAGCATCTTTATTGCAAGTTATGAAACAACTCTGAGATAATGTTCTCCTAGATAAGAAAGGTTTGGTGTGTTTGTTTTTAAAGTCTCATTGTTTTATAGGCTTACCTCATAGTTTGATTTGAAATGATGCAGACACTATAACTATGCACTAAAATAAACAGCAAATTTTCCCATTCATTTTAGTGTCCCGAAAGGATTTAAACCAAAAAAAAAAAATTGTTTTAAAAATGCTGTTCTCATGATTCTTCTCTTCCCCACCTCCCCTTTTTTTCAGTTTCAAGCAGAAATTGCAGTACAACGAGTTGCATGGATTTAATTTCGTTTTAATGTTTACATGCTGTTATGAGCCAGCAATGCATCCCATGTGTTACTTTGAGTGTAAAACTTGGCATTTACGTAATAAACATGGCATTTAAAAATAGAGCATGGCATGGTGAGAAGGAAGCATACACACTCCTGTCATTTTGGCATGGGAAGGAGCCCCGGTTTGGGTATATTCAGATCATATTGGCACAGCCTCAGGGAATGTGCTTTGAAAAAGACCAACATGTTTCACACCAGTATCTTTACTAAGGAAGCTCCAACTGCTTCCCTTGCTTGATGACATGCCCGCATTTCACTACCTGCACAGTGTTCCATTTCTCTCATTCAAGAGATAGGAAGACATATTTTTCCCTTTTCTAATTTCATAAATCATCCAAATTGAATCACTTTGACACCTTGCTCAACTTTTCTGACCTTCGGTTTCCTCATCTGTAAGAAAGGCGATAATAATATCTGCTTTGTGAGTATTATGTAAGTTGACTTCTGAGAAGTGACTAGTACGGTGCTGAGTCCATGATAGATGGTCAGTGAACTATAGCCATTATTCTTGACATTATTTACAGTGACACTATACGATGCTTCCTTGAAAACATGTAGGTGTTCTGAAACGGGAGCTCCAAGCATCTGACATGATGAAGATACAGAGAAGACAGTTTTTTGTTGGTGGTGGTAGAATTGTAGAAGACATAGAGAAAGGGCTGCTGTTCCTGCCTTTTTCTCAGAATTTATAGAACCCTGCTCCCTCTCATAGGGAATTAATGCAACTACACGTGGTCACACAGAAATACCAGTTATTGTAACAAGCCTATGGTGGGACAGACAATGGAGAGAACAGTGCAAAGGAGGAGCTCAGAAGCTCTGAGGAGGAGAGAAGCTGCATAGGAAAAGCATCATTTTTCAGCATTTTTGAAACAGGAAAAAGTTGATTTTATGACCATACCCTAGCTGTAAATGTTATAAATCTTGCCTTATAATGATGAGGTTGAGATTTGTCTTTATAATCTAGATGTAGATGTCTGTGCTGGGTAAAGTTTAAAGAAATGGAATGAAAGTCACATATATAACATGTGTTATATATTCTCATAATGCAACATTATGTAGCTATCAAAAATGAATGTTTTCAAGAATGTTTAGCAAAATACCATAGTATTATGTTCAGTAAAAATTTAGAATATACTATTGTATATAAAGTTTGACATATATGCGTAGGAAAAGGATTTAACTAAAATGCATCAAGATGTTAACAACTACTAATTTCCAGGTAGTGAAATTCTAGATGATTTTTTATTTCTTATTTATGCTTTCCAGCATTTTCAGAATGGCCTAAAATGATTATGTATACTTTTTATAACCAGTAAAAAAATTAATATTAAAATATGAGGAGCAGAATGAAAATTGTAATTCAGGAACAGATAGAATTCAAAGACAGATGGTTTAAAGGGGGAAATAAACACGTGCAGACATGCTCTGCCCAACAGAGGCTCACCAGTATGACATTTCTTTCCAGGTATCTAGTGCCACAGATGCCCACACCCACCTGGACAGCCGACTGTTCAACATCGCGATCTTACCACAAACGCCTGAAGCGCCTCAGCTCTCTCGGGCAGCATCTCTCCATATGACTGTGAGTTGGGTGGCAGGGCTCATGGTTTCCGCCTGGGGGAGGCATGCTGACGGAATTTGATGGAGTGTCCTGTTTTCGTATCTGGTGAATGCCTGACCCAGAATGCAGACAATACCAGCCCTGTAAATACATTTCTCATTGACTTGAAAAAGAAGCTTAAAATTCCCAGAGTGAAAGGAAAGTTGGATGGAATCCACTTCGACCTCACACCCATTGCTGCTGTCCTTTACGCAGCATCCCAGACAATTACAGGGCTTCTCCTTGAGTGGTTGGTAGAAATTTCAGGCTTATATCTATTTAACCAGTACCATCTGGGCATGATTATTTAGCCAGTGATAGCTCCACCTAGCTAGAGAAGGTGTTATTCCATTTTTTTAGAAGCCCTATTAGAAGTTTCCTTTCTATTATAAAAGTTTACTGAAGAAGGTCATGTTTATGCTGAATCCAGAGAGGTAAGTAGCAATTTCCCAGTGAAAGTTTTGAGGGCAGGTTAGAAGGAATGGAGAGGTGACAGCAAAGGGCACTAACAAACATGAAAACAGCATGTGCAGATACCCAGAGGTGAGGGAGAATATGAATATTGAGAAAATTGCAAATAGTTTAATAAGACTGGAGAAATTAGGAAGGCTGAGAAGGAGTGGTGAGGATGTAGACGTCCATGAGCTTGATCACAGAAGGTCTTGCATGCTGTGTGGCAAGAAGTATAGGCATATGGAAAGGTTTGAAGCGAGGCAACAGCTGAATGATTTCAGACAATTAGCAACTCCACTGTAACCTGATATCTAGTGGGTAGGGAATGCCAGAACCCCTCTTCTAAACAGAGTCACAAGCATATAAGACCTTGTAAATAAATCATTATGGATCCACATTTTTAGTTAGTGCCCACATAATTACACTCCAAAGTGTATATCAGCCTTGAGTGACAACAAAGAAAGCATCTATAGTTTTAGAAATTATGGGTCTGGGGCATGACAGAGACATAAAGGGGGAAATAGAAAGTTTTTAATGAATAGCTGGTATCAGCATTTCCATTGTAAACCATAATTTAAAGAAATCATAATTCAGCAGCACTGTAAAGTCTATAATTTATCATTCTGACTGGAGGAACTTGGATCAGAATTTTCTCTAAACTATAAAGAAAAATGTAAGTGTACATTTCTTGCCAAATGCTAATGCAGTGTTATTTTGAGTTTAGAGGGAAAGAAATGGGCCAGGAGCCATGAAGATGGTGCACTTCCCCTTCGGTTGCTGTGAGCCACTAGAGACTTTTCAAGTTACTTAACTTTTAGGGTCTCAGGTTGCATGTTTTCAAATTAGGTCTGTCCTGTGTAATTTAGGATATCACAAAGGTTCGTTTACAATAAAATGAGATGAGCCTACTCTTTCATTCCTTAAAATATACATAGTTTATATTTCTTTTGATGTTAATTAGGGCCATTACTGTAGGACATACTTGTAATCTGTGACAAAAACACATTCTCCATTCTCGATCCAGTGATGTAAACTCATTTAAGTACAAAAGTTTTGCACGTGTTTAGTAAATACATTATGAATATATATGCTAAATACCTATTTATATATGTATTTATATATTGCCATGTTTATATATGGTAAAGATAGGAGTCTACTTCTCCTACCTTTAAACATTCAGTCATTTAATCATACACTTTTGAGCCCCTAATTTATGCCAAATGCTATGGAGGACATTGGAGATTCAATGACCATAAAGTACAGTCTCTATTCTTAAGGAACTTAGAGTGTAAAAGGTGAGACAAGCGAATCAAGTAGCACTGAAATATAATGATAAATGCCATGACAGACCTTGATATGCAAGCAGATAGGAGGGCCCCTGGCCCGGTGGGGTGTTATGGGCAAGGTTATGGAAATCTTCCTCAAGAAGGTGAATTGAGCTGGTTGAAGTGAAAATTATCTCTAAAGCAGGTTTCAAACTTTATCCTACATTAGGATCATCTGTAGTGTTTGTTAAATCACAGATTGCTAGGGCCCACCCCAGAGTTTTCTAATTCAGTTGGTCTGGTATAGAGCTGAGAATCTGAATTTCTAACAAGTTCCCAGGTAATATAATACTATTGCTGCTGTGCTTCTCACCACACTTGATGAACCACCTATCTAGACTAGAAATTGGGGGAAATTCATTCCAGCGAAAGGAGCTGTCGGTGAAAAACGATGGAGACGCAGGAGAACATAACATGTTTGAGAAATAAGAGAAAGTTCAGTTGGCTGGAGCATAAATCCCTATGTGAAGAAGAAACAAGATATAAGAATCAGATCATGGAGAACCTTAAAGATAAGATGAAGGAGTTTCCATTTTGTCCTGAAAGGCTGTTGGGGCAAATAAAATATAGAAGACAGGCTGCCTGAAAAGATTTTCAATTTAAAAAGGTCATTCTGGCTGCAGGGTAGAGAACACCAACCTGGATGGGGACCTGACAGGGGGCCAGGAGTCCAAGAAATGGGCTATTGCAGTCATTCAGAACAATAAAGGTCAGCGGCATGAAAGCTGTGCAGTGGCCATCAGGATTAAGAGTTAGTGAGACCTTGGAGAGATACTTGCACACCCATGTCCACTGCAGCATTATTCATAGTAGCAAAGAGGTGGAAACAACCTAAATAGCCTTTGGCTGATAGATGGATAGAGAAAATGTGGTATATACACCAATGGAATATTATTCAACCTTAAAAAAGGAAATCCTGTCACGTGCTGCAGTATGGATGAACCTTAAGGACATTGTCCTAAGTGAAATAAAACAGTTACAAAGACTGATGGCTCCAGTTCTATGGGCTATCTTAAGTAACCAAACTCTTAGAAAGTAGAATGGTGGATGCTCCTGCGGGGATAGGCGTGGAGGTGGGGAGAGATAAAGAGGAGTTGTTGTTGTTCAATAGATACAGAATTTCGGTTTTCCAAAAGGAAAGAATTCTAGAACTGTTGCACAACCATGTGTATATAGTTAACAGTATTGTACTGTGCAGTTAAAAGTGGTTAAGATGGGGGAGAACTTTAGAGAAACATTAAGAGATATTAAGAAATACCATGGTCAAAAAAAAAAAAAAAAAGAAATACCATGGTCAATTAGAGGTGGGAGGAGGGTGAAACACCCCAGTTTCTGAGTATACAGAGATGCTGTCCATTGATATCAGAAACGTGTGAGGACTTTAGTGGCAGGTGGGGTGGGAGGCACGATGAGTTCAGTTTGGGATGTGCTCATAAAGGGTGTGCCTATTAAGGGTGTGTAGAAGATCAGTAGATATTCTGGGTGGGCGATAAACCTTTGAGACTCTTTAATGGCACGTAGTGGTTAAGTCCTCGCATAACTGAAATTCCCCGGGAAGACTGAATACAGTGCAAAGCCACATAATCAGATAGCTGACTAAATGGAAATTGGTTCGGTGGCCTTTCTGTAATTCTGTTATTCATCAAATCTAAGATCTTTTAAATGCGATCTTATAGTTTGGTTTGCAGTGTTCATCAGAATTGTATGCATACATACATATGTAAGATATTATACATATGTGTATAATATTATAAGATATAGATATAGACATAAATATACATGAGATAAACACCTTTATGATGTATATCAAGTTTGGGCAAGGAAATCTGAAAACATGCATATTTACCAATAAATATCATAGCATGGATAATGTAAGATTCTGCAAATAGGTTAGTAGATTCACATCAACTTATAGTTTTCCATGTAATCATCAGTATTTGACTTAGAAAATCCTTAAGGGCAAAATCTTTGATTAATTAATCTCGGTAACTTCCTCAGCATCTTGTACAATGCCTTCTATAAAGTACTTGCTTAGTAAATATTTGTTGACTAAATGAATATTTTCAGACCTTCTTTCAAATAGTTAATAACTCTCTAAACTGTATCCCCTTCAAATTCAAATAACAAATTAATCATATGCGTATACACACACATACACTTGAAATATCATATTTCCAATTTCTCTCTTAAAGGGGAAATTCTATTATCTCGTCATGGAAAAGAGAATATTATTTCCTTTTTCAAATGGTTGCGGTACTCAAGATTGAGTTGCTCAAGGTCACCTCTTGAGGAAAAGGCCTTGGAGAAGGCTTTCTTACCTGGTTTCATTTGTTTCCAGAGTAATCACTATTTCAAGTATTCTTTTAAAACCACTCTGATGGTACTAGTAGGGATCCAGTTAGAACAGCTTATCTCTTGTGATACAGACTCAAGTCTGGGCACGCTGTGTTTGTTTTATGGCTGCAGTCTTCTGTGTCCATGTTTTTTCTTAAGACCTTTCAGAAACTAATAGAATTATCATTTGCAATCTCTGGAAATGTTTCTTTATCCTTGGAATTCCTGATGTGCTTTACTTGAGCCTTCCACACGTAGAATTCTCTACATTAGAGCTATTTATGATTTTCCCCTACAAAAAAAAACTTGAAAAGAGGGTCTATATCTGATTCATCTTATATCTCCCACAGCTCTTTGCATGGTACCTTGCACATAGTAGGTTCTTACTAAATATTTGCTATATGACTATAGGAATGAATTAATTTTGTCTTTCTAGCTGAACTATGTGAGAGGATGATTTCTTGTAGGACCTCCACTTTCCTTATCTCGTTACTCCAGAGTGTCTGATTTCTCAGACCTACCATGGGCTTTGCTGCTTTAGTAGAATGACAGGCAAGAGATGAAATTCATTTTTTCTTTTAATAGAGTGAAATTAAAATGTTGTTTATAAATCCTGACCTGGAAGTTTAAGTTATTCACACTTTGCTAAGGCTTAAGTGTTACAATGTTTGCAGCCCTGGGTCCCCACCAATTCTTTAGATGACGTTGAAATACAATGGAAAATATTCTAAAAAACATTATTGATGAAATTGTTTATGAAAAGTATTTTTATTATTTTATATCTTGGCTTAATCTTTTTATGATGATATGTTTCATTCACTCAACAGATTTTTATTGAGACATTCCATGTGCCATGTGCTTGGGATCCGTGCATGAACAAACCAAAATCCATGTTCTCATGGAGTTTACATTACCTCGGGGGAAAATAGACAATAAGTAATAAACAAATAAGTAACTTACATATATCATGTTAGTGAGAAGTATTGTGGTGAAATAAAAAGTAGATTAGGGCCAGAGGGATCTGAAATGTAGTGGTGGGGCCAGGGAGACCTAGCTTTCAATTTCAAATAAGGTGGTTGGTGTGGGCTTTGTTACGACAATGACATTTAAAGAAAGAGTTCCAGGAAGTGAGGGAGGTAGCCATGCAGATAGCTGAGGACAGAGCATTCCAGGCCCAGGGAACCATGTATTCAGAGGTCATGCTGTTGGGAGCGTGCTTAGTTCAAGGAACAGCAAGAAAGTCCGCATGGCTGGAGCAGAGTGAGTGGAAGCAAGAATAATCTACATTAATTGACAGATGTGCTGTGTGTGTGTGTGTGTGTGTGTGTGTGTGTGTGTGTGTGTACACGCGGGCACATGAGCATGTGAGCAGATCAATCGGTTTTCACAAGCTGGTATTGTAGGGGACTTAACTTTGATTCGTAAAATGGAGAGTCATTGCAGGGTTGAGCAGAGGCATAATGTTCTTTATAAAGGGGTCACCCTGGCTGTTGTGCTGACATAGACTGTGGGCGTGCGGGCAGGTGGGCAAGAGAGCTGTTGGGAGGCCGTCCTGGTAACCCAGATGAGAGACTGTAGCTGCCAGCATGGTGGTGGCAATGCCGTGGGGGGAAATGGTTGGATTCTGGATATATTCAGAGATAATATGGGTATTATGAAAATCATTATACTGTAGTCTTCTTTTGGTAACAGATATTTTAATAAAAAAGTGTCTTCTGTAACGATTTCTATGAAATTTAATCTCTCATTTCTTACTATGTTTAATTGATAAATATTGAACATTCTAAATAGGCAATATTAAAATTGATTATACTTGGTTACAGCTCAACCTCAATATTGCTTTCCTCAGAGAATCAAGTCTTTACTTTTTCTACACCGTGTCTGTTTCTATGAGTGGAGAAATAGTAACCATAAATTCCATAATAAAATATCTGTTATTTTGCCTGGAACATATTTTCCTTTCCCATATCCTATGTCCATGCAAATTCTCTCTTCTTATTTTATTGTTTTAGGAACATCTAGATTTTCAAAAATATCCCACAATGCTCAGAATTTGCAGTTATTGTGATGGTTTTCAGATTACCAAAGTGGTAAAACAATACCAAGCTTGCACTTTTTTATCTGTGTATCTGTGCCCACACATGTACACATTTATAGGTGTGTGCACACATGCATTGGACTGTAAATAGGCATATATTTTTAATTTGTTATCCTTACTTATTTTATTTTAGGGTGAGAGACCAGGTGCTGTTTTGCAATTCTGATTTTCCTTGCTCATTACATTCCAGACCTGAGGAATGGCCTGAAATATGACTCTTTACTATAGGGAGATTGTCCTAACCTGCTAATGCTGCCTCTCCCCAGGACAAGTATGCCTTGGGGACAATTACAAGAGCTACTGTAACCTTCAATCTTTTCATGGTTTAAGGGAAGAACACCACACCCTCCTCCATGAGAATTACTGAGCCCTACTTAATCCTTTCCTAAATGGGGGAATTCCTTCTGAAAGAAGCAGAGCTTCAAAGAGCAGGAGAGGGTGTCAAATTCTAACCCTTCAGTGGTCAGTTAGGAAGAGCCTACAAAGATCTGGATATTTTTGTTCTGTTTTATTGACAGCATGTATGACCCAGGCAAGAGGCCCATGCTCACATTACTTCCCCCTCTCTCTTCTCCACTATGTTTTTGCTGCTACTATCCCCAACTCACTGGTAGGGCTGGTCATGAGATTCCAAATCTCTCCTTTCTTTTTTTTTTTTTTTTTTTTTTTTTTTTTTTTTTTTAGTGTTGTTACTGTTAGTGGGTGATGGATGTACACAGGTGAATGGATAGTAAAAGCTACATACACTTTGGCCTTTTGATCAATTCTGCTAGACTCTGCATGTGTTCTGAAAGCTAGAAGAGAAAAGCAATATCTAGTTATTTTAAATAGTAGCATGGAGACAAAGAGAAATGTTGACTGTTGTATTATTTCCTTTAATAAACAAATAATTCCTAAATCTCTGAATTCCAATGATGAGCCTCTGCTGATGTTTGAGGTGAGTTCATCTTTAGTCCTTTGAAACCACCACAGTTTCAATAAATAAATAAATAAGAAAGCATCACAGTTCCCATTAAAAAAGCTGGGGCATCAGGGGGAACTTCTTACCAGATACAACCTTAGCTCATTAAGTTAGAAGAGCAGAGATGTGGCAATCCAGCTGTGAATGGTAGAATAGTAGAATAGCCAGCTGTGATAGCTCATTTTCAAATGCATATCACTGTGAGATCCACCCAGGGAAAAATGATCATATTGAGATTCCCAGAGCATGCAGCAGCATAAACCTGGGGCAGAGGACAGAGGGGAGAAGAGTTGGGGAGCAAGAAGACCTGAAGAGGACTCTATAACCCTGTGAGGTTCCTAAGGCTGGGACAAATCTACAATGCAAGAGACAGATTCTTCATTTTAAAATCTCAGAGAAAGTTTTGCTAAGTGTGACTAATTTAAAAGCTCAAATTGAGTTTGGTTTAGTTTTTTTTTTTTTTTCAGTTAGGTTTGCTTTTGCCTCTGGCTTTTGTTTTCATCACACCATTTTTCCTTCTTCTTAAACTTTGTTTAGGCACGTGAAGATGGCCTGACTGTGATTCAGCCTCATTCCCTCTCCTTTGTAAACTCTGAGTGGCCAACTAGAAAGATTATGTACAATATCACTCTACCTCTGCATCCAAATCAAGGTAAGATGTGCAGTAAATGATCTCTTAAGTAGTATCTTCTAGTTGTTGACCAGTTTTAACAGCTCTGGAGTTTTGTCTGCTTATACATGTTGATATTTTAAGAAGTAACAATTATTCATACTACTTGTTCCTGTCCTCTGAGTTTAGAACCAATTCAGAGGGGCGGAGGGAAAAGAAGGAGGGAGGGAAGGAAGGAAGGAGAGAGAGAGACACTATGGTCAAACATGTGGAGATGAACGTGTCAGCTTTGGTACTGACAGATGTGTACTGGAGAACATAGCAGGCATAGAACTTCAGTCACTAGACTGAGCTCCCCCTCCTAGGCACAGGCAGAACTGGACAGACACGGGCACTGTCTGTAGGGGTTGAGCCTGCCCTGGTGCACCTATGATAGGTGAGCAGACCAGAATGAGCGTGTGCTGAGGGTGAGGAGCTCTGCCAGAGAGCTCAGAGGGGGCTGAACCATACATGCTCAGTTCCCTTCCCAATTGGATAAGTCACTCCTTCTCCCATAGGGGAACATACTGTAGAAATGTGGCAGCACAGTCAGAGGAGAGATGGGCCCCCACCATCAGTCCCCAGCCTTTAGATCTCTTAATGTTGGCCTTCTCTATTAAGCCTGTGCCCAAAAGAGATGTGGCTGTCCCTCACAGAAAGGAGACCAGCTTCTCCTAAGACAAGTCTGCTCTCACCTCTGAGGTGGGTCTCCCAAGACCAATCTCTGCCCTACATGTAAGCCTTTCATATTAAATTCCCAAGGAGAAATAAAAGTCTAAAACAATAAATTCCATTACTCTTTTGAAAAAGTCCAAAATAATTAAAATTCTAAAAATTATCTTTTTTTTAACTTGGTAAGTCATAGCTATAGTCCTTCTCCCTGTGTTGCCAGGGGAGAGATGAAGTTCTTTTAGACCAGCTGCCTGAATAGATCTCTCAGCCCCTCAGAAGTTGAATTTGTCCAATACCAAGCCTCACATGTGTCCTCCTTTGAAAGAGTTACTCGGGCATGAAAGGTGGTCATAGCATCAGTTCTGTTCCTGTAAAATTTAGAAACGGTAGGCAAATCTGCAACTCCTACAGTTTTTCACAAGCAGAGTGATAATTGCAAATCCAGTTCTGAGAATAATCAAGATCCATGTTACTGTTGCCAGAGGTCATCATAGAGACTAAGGAGTTTCTGAAGGAAAGAGGGCAGATTGAGAAAAATCTCTCGATAGTCTCGCCAGAAGACCAGTCTGTGCCATTTTCTCAATGACCTTGACCTTGGAACTTAAACTCAATTGAGAAATTACCTGAGTATTCTGGAGAATTACTAGGCTACATTAGGGGCAGTGGTTTGAATCTTACTATTGTTTATAGTCAATGAATTCTAGTCAAGAGTCTATTTGGGTTTCAGATTTGCCTTTTCTGGAATAACTCAAGAATAGGATACCAAGAACAACCTGAGAGCAGTTGTTTCTGAAGGATAAAAGACCAGTGGGAAAGGCAGCTTTATGGCTCTGGTCATTTAGTTAGCCATCAGAGCTACTGCTGATGCTCATAGCAAGTCTCCTTGTCCTCAGGTATCATCGAACACGTGGACCAGCCTCACACTCCCATCCAGTATTTCACACAGGAAGACATTAACCAGGGCAAAATCATGTACCGTCCTCCCACTGCAGCCCCCCACCTCCAGGAGCTCATGGCCTTCTCCTTTGCAGGTAATGCTTCCTTCTCTGTTTTGAGACACCCAAACTGCTCTCTGAGGATCTCCATGGCAGGCTCACTCTCTCTCTTCCTGTCCTACTCCTGGAAAGTTTGGTGACACTGCTTTATGGCGGTACAAAATAGCTTGAGACTTCTGGCTTGGGCTCAGTTCATTACTTTTGTCGTTTATTCATACATGCAGGAATGCTTTCAATAAATCTTTATTTTTTTGCCTACTCTGTGGCAATTACTGAATGAGGTCTTGGAAAACTCATGGTGAGCAAAACGAGGTATAAATCCTGTCCGTTGTGAGTTTTACAATCTAAATATAGAGAGAATTTGATAAATTATCTCAATGAATTTTAAATGCAGACTGAGAAAAGAACTCTGAAAAGAAAGAATGTTCAGTAGTGAAATTAGATGTAACAAGACTTACCTAGACTAAAGGTTCAATGGACACTGCCCCAGGGTGGTATTGACCATGAAAGGAGGGAGAAGAGCTCACTAGGCTAAGTGTGCATGTTGGGATAGTTGGTAGTTGGAAAACATTCCTGAAGGAAGGGCACATGCCCCGTGTGCAAAGGCCCTGGGGAGGAAGAGAATGTGACTTTTTTTATTATAATAAAAGTTGAGTGTGTCTGGAATGTGAAGGGTTGAACAGAGCAGGGATGGGCCTGGAGGGAGCGATAGAGTTTAGACCTTAGAGACCCTGTGAGCCTATAGGGATTTGGGTCTTTATCCCAAGAATAATAGGAACTCAGGGGAGGTTTTAAGATCTAGGGAGATGACTTTTCATAAGGAACTCTTGACTGAAATTATGTGAAAGGATTTTGGCATGTAGGTGAAGGGAATCCAGTGAGAAAGATCCTGCAGGACCTCAGGAAAGATCGTATGTTGGAATGGAGAATGCAGGTGACCTTTTGGGATTAAAACATGGATTTGTGCTAATCATCAGAGAAATGCAAATGAAAACCACAATGAGATATCACCTCACCCCAGTCAGAATGGCTTTCATCAACAAAACAAATAGTAACAAGTGTTGGAGAGGCTGTGGAGAAAAAGGAACCCTCATACACTGTTGGTGGGAATGCAGACTGGTGCAGCCGCTATGGAAGGCAGTGTGGAGGTTCCTCAAGAAATTACGAATAGAATTACCATATGACCCAGCAATCGCTCTCCTGGGTATCTACCCCAAAAATATAAAAGCATTTCTCTATAGAGACACGTGTACGCCAATGTTCATTGCAGCTTTGTTTACGGTGGCCAAGACATGGAAACAACCAAAATGTCCTTCGATAGATGAATGGATAAAGAAGTTGTGGTACATATACACAATGGAATACTATTCGGCGTTAAGGAAAGATGATATAGGAGCATTTGTGACAACATGGGTGGATCTTGAGAGTATAATGCTAAGTGAAATAAGTCAGACAGAAAAAGCAGAGAACCCTATGATTTCACTGATATGTGGTATATAAACCAAAAAGAACAAGACAAACAAATGAGAAACAAAAACTCATAGACACAGACAATAATTTAGTGGTTACCAGAGGGTAAGGGGGTGGGGGGTGGGTGATGAGGGTAAAGGGGATCAAATATATGGTGATGGAAGGAGAACTGACTCTGGGTGGTGAACACACAATGGGATTTATAGACGATGTAATACAGAATTGTACACCTGAAATCTATGTAAATTTACTAACAATTGTCACCCCAATAAAATTAATTAAAAAATAAATAAATAAATAAATAAATAAATAAATAAATAAATAAATAAATAAATAAAAAACATGGATTTGTCAGAAGGCACCTTTTTTAAATGAAGAGAAGACTGAGTGAAAGAATAACTAAATTTCTAAATCAAGCCAGTGTGTGCTTACCCATTAAGGCAAAATAGCCTTAATCTGTGACACTCCTTATCTCTCCCCTTTATCCAGTAACCAAAGCTGCTGACTGAAAAGCAAGAGTTTTAAGTATCCACCTTAAATATTTTTGTGCCTTGGAATGATTCTAAAAACCCTGAAGCCTGTTTCTTTATGATCTTTAAGACATATGTACCACATAACACAAGTAATCTAGAGTATTAGTTTTATACAGTAGCTTTATTGATACAGAATAGCTAGTAATTTCTTGTGGTGAGTTGAACATGGATAAAATAATTTTAGAGTGATGTTTTAAATTTGGCAAACATTTAAAGTAATGTTTGTCATTAGTTATGTAAATGTGATTGTCTAGAAAATGATTAACTACTCAATTAGATTGAAAATCTCTATGGATGGGGGTAGGCCTCTTCTCTAAGGAGTAACCCCAGTGTTTAGTAACTGAATAACTAATAGCCCATGAAAATGTTCATGGTCCTCTAACCCTTACTTTATAAGACTTACTTTACAAGAATCTCAGGATATCCTGGGACTAGAGGGAGAAAAAACTTGTCAGCCATCGTTGAAGTTATTTCCGTGTGCATTATACTCGTCTGAGTTCCTAGAGCCTTTTTAGAGAGAGCAGAGTCCTGTCCTGTATGATCTAAGGGATAAATGCCATGAGATAAATCTCTCACACCGTTACAGTGTGTAAATCAATGTCCTCGGCATCACTCAATTCTAAAATGGAGTTGAACCACCAGGGAGCCTGTCAGTGATATATGACATCACCCACATTCACCGATACATAAGCTTTTATGTACTGATAAAATAGAATCTCAATGAATGTATTATAAATCACTCTAACTGCTGTGATATAAAATTATTCCACTATGTGGTTCTTTTTGTTATTTAAAATTAGTGCTGACATCATTGAATTCATCCTAACATTATCAAATGACCTGGTAGTTTTCCTTTAAACCGTAATAATTTAGATGAAAACATTCTTTACTTTTCTAACCTATGCCCCATATTTTGTACCGTTCCCATTCTATTTTTGACCCCAAAATGTTCAGTACACTGATTTTCTCTCTGTTCTTTCAGGTCTCCCAGAATCGGTGAAATTCCACTTCATAGGTAAGTGAAAGTCCACTTCATTATTAGAAAATGGAATTTTTCTTTCCTTATTAGTCCTTTCTTTTTGCTCTCTTCATCACTACTTTTCGCTGTTTTCTAAGAACTGCTTAAGAGTTATGCAAGTTTCTTTTAAAGTAATCACATAGCTAGTTAAATGGTAATAGCTTAACTTTATATTCATAGAAAAAAATAATCCACCAAGGATATCGAAGATTAGTGCTGTTTAAGCCCCATTTCAACTTGTCTTAATATCTATTAAAAAGAGGTAATAGTGGTTAAGATTATAGATTCTGGATATAGACTGCCTGGGGTTCAGCCTGCTCTGGGTAAGTTTATTAACGTCTTTGTGTCTGAATGCCTCACTACCAGTGGAGATAATAAATAATAATTATATATATATATATATATATACACACACACACACACACGTAAAACTCCCAGAACAATGATTGGTAGATAAACATTCCTGCGTGATGGTCATCTAATGAAAATGGTCGTATATAGTCTTTTATAGAGCCTTTCACTGAATGCCTTGTTACTGGGGGGAAAGGTGTTATGCCCCAAAGAGTGAGTTGTGAAAGCTGTGCGTAGAAGACTTCAGCATCCTTGTTTTAATTCACAGTGCAGTAGAAGCTGAGTGCCAATAAGCAAAAACAGGGTCAGCTCTAGCAGGTATGCTGGGACAAGCTTTCTTGTTTAGGTCTGCAGTGAGGACTGTTCACCATAAATGGCATCCTTATATACCTGTTCAGTTAGGATTGACTATTCCATTAGAATCAACCATCCGTATGTCCTATTATATTTCATGTGGGGATAAATCTTGGTGGAAAGTCACCTCCCTCAAATTCCCAGGCCTTCCTTTCTTCTTTGAGGGTTAAAAATCGTACTTGAACCAGCAGTAAATTTTAGTGTTGCATCATGTTTTGTTTTAATTTTTTTATTGAGATATAGTTGACATATAACATTGTATTAGTTCTAGGAGTATAACAGAATGAGTCGGTATTTGTATATATTGAGAAAGGATTACCACAATAAGTTTAGTTAACTCTGTCACCATATATAGTTACAATTTTTTTCTTGTGATGAGAACTTTTAAGATCTACTCTCTTAGCAACTTTCAAATATGCAATAAAATATTATAATATAGTCACCATGCTGTATATTACATCCCCAGGACTTCTTTATCTTCTAACTGGAAGGTTGTACCTTTTGACCACCTTCTTTCACTTCACCCACCTCCCACAACTTACCTTTAGCGACCACCAATCTGTATCTGTTCTCTATCTATGAGCTTTGGCTTTTTTTCTTTCTTTCTTTGTTTTCTTTAGATACCATGTATAAGTGAGATCATATGGTTTGTCTTCAAGGTCCATCCATATTATCACAAATGGCAAAATTTTATTCTTTTTCATGGCTGAATAATATTCTGCTATATATATGTATAGCATATATGGTGCCAAAAAAATGTATACACATTTTAAGAGGTGTCATCTATGCTTAGGCAGTAGTTCGCCATAATCAGAACTGTCTGGACGCTGATGGTAACCAGTTTGAGCACCTCTTATAATTGCAGAAGTCAAACGTGACTTGTATTCATCTTTTGTTATTGGTATATATTGAGTATTACAATTAATACAATTTTTTCCTTTCTTAAAATGTGTATACATTTTTTGGCACCCTCTGTATTTACTATATATATGTATATATACATATACATACACATACACACACGCACGTACAGATCTTTTACCTCCTTGGTTAAATTTATTCCTAGGTGTTATATTCTTCCTGATGCAATTGTAGATGGTATTATTTTCTTAATTTGTCTTCCTGATATTTTGTTACTAGTGTATAGAAACCCAACAGATTTATATATCGATTTTGTATCCTGCAACTACTGAATTCATTTATTAGTTCTAAGATTTTGGTGGCATCTTTAGGGTTTTCTCTATATAATAACATGTAATCTGCAAATAGTGACAGTTTTACTTCTGCCTTTATAATTCGGATGACTTTTATTTCTTTTTCTAATGTGGGTCATTATTGATATGAACCCTATATCAGCTCATTTCTAGTGTCAAGCTTCTAAATAATTCATGCAATCAGTAATAATATACACTAGATTATATCATTTATACTTTACAAATCAACTTACAATATGTTGTCTTATTTAATCCTTGTAACAGTATTATAAAGACAGATATTATTTTTAGCATCTTAAAGCTGAGGAAACTAAGGGTCATTAGAGTAAGTAATCTGCCCAGGTTTCCACACCTGGTAAACAGTAGTACCAGGATTTTAATATAAGTTTCTGACTCTGCGTGTGGAATATTTAATTTAGTGTGTATGTGTGCTGGTCATGAACAACAAGAATCATAATAGTATGCAAGTTTGGTTTCCAAGTCTCAACTTTTACCTGAAAGGTTGAATAAGTGAAGGCGTGTACTATTAACTTCTTTGGGACTTAAAGTTAAGTGATCCTTGAGCCTATTCTTCAGAGTAAAGGAAATGAATCTTTGGCTGACCTTAAATTAATTTATCTTGTTTCTGTCTTAGGTTTCTTTTTTTTTTTTAATGTTGAGTGATTGTTTTAAAAATTTCTTTTAAAGACAAATTTTTTTAGAGCACTTTTAGGTTCACAACTAAATTAAGAAGAAGGTACAAAGGTTTTCCCCGTACGCCCTAAGCCTACACATGCATAGCGTGGCCTCTCCCATTATCAATAGCACACATTGGAATAGCACATTTTTTAACAATTTTGAACCTGCATGGACAAATCGTAGTTTATATAGTTTATTTTAGCATTCACTCTTGGTGTTGTACATTCTATGGGTTTGAATAAATATGTGATGACATGTATCCATCATTATGGTATCATACAGAGTATTTTCATTGCCCTAGAAGTCCTCTCTGCTCTGCCTATGCATTTTCCCCACCCTACCTCCCACCTTTGGCAACCACTATTTTTTTATTGTCTTCCATAATTTTGCCTTTTTCACCATATCAGGGAGGTGGAATCATATAATATGTAGCCTTTTTAGATTGGCTTCTCTCACTTAGTAATATGCATTTAAGATTCCTCCATGTCTTTTCATAGCTTGATAGCTTATTTCTCTTTAGTGCTAAATAATATTCCAATGTATGGATATACCACAGTTTATCCATTCACCCACTAAAGGATATATTGGTTGCTTCCAAGTTTTAGCAATTATGAATAAAACTGCTGTAAACATCTGTGTGCAGGTTTTTTTGTGGACCTAAGTTTTCAGCTTCTTTGGGTAAATACCAAAGAGTGCAATTGTTGGATCATACAGTAAGAGTATATTTAGTTTTACAAGAAACTGCCAAACTGTCTTCCAAAATGGTTGTACCACTTTGCATTCCCATCAGCAATGTAGGAGAGTTTCTTTTGCTTCACATCCTCATGAGAATTTTGTGTTGTCAGTATTCCAGATTTTGGCCATTCTAATTGATATGTAGGGTATCTTCTTGTTGTTTTAATTTGCATTTCCCTGTGGGAGAATCTTTTCATATGCTTATTTGCCATCTGTAAATCTTCTTTGGTGAGGTATCCGTTGAAGTCTTCAACCCATTTTTAAATAAGGTTGTTTGTTTTCTTATTATTGAGGTTTTAGAGTTATTTGTACATTTTTGGATAACAATCATTTATCAGATGTCTTTTTCAAATAATTTCTCCCAGTCTGTGGCTTCTCCTCTCATTCTTTTGACATTGTCTTTCACAGAGCAGAAGTTTTTAATTTTAATGAAGTCCAGCTTATCAATTATTTCTTTCATGAAGAAATTGGTCTTTGGTCTTATATCTAAAAAGCCATCACCATACCCAGGGTTATCTAGGTTTTCTTCTATGTTATCTCCTAGGAGTTTTGTATTATATAGTTTTACATTTAGGTTTATGATCCAGTGAGTTAATTGTTGGGAAGGGTGTAAGAGGTTCCTTTTTTTAAAAGGAGAAAAACTTGGAATCTGCTAGGAATCTCCTTAAGAGTTTTGTGAGAAAGAACTTTAAATTGGGCACAGAATGAACTAAGGCAGCAACAAGTGCAAGCCCTGGTATTAACCCATAGAACAAAGGACAATAGTTCATTTGGTTCATCAGCTGAGACAGAAAGCTGATATTCTTGACCTGGCTGCTTCAAGGCAAGCCCAGATGTTCTGAAGAACCGTCTTGAGCAAGGAAAACACACAAGGTGAATGGAGCCCACAGGCGGCGTCTGACCCAAAGAAGCAGTTTGTTTCTCAAAGAAATCAGAAATGTTGCTTAAAGAGAGGGCTAGACTTGTAATTGCTCACATTTTGACTGTAAGCTGTCGTGTTTGCTTATAAAACCCTACACCCACAATGATATATTTTCTTGTTATGTTGTGTGTACCAGAAAATAGCTTTCTTCCATTTACTTGCAGAGACAAAGACATACCTTTGTTGTACTGTCAGCTGTGTGATATGACCAAGTTTCAGGATCTTTCCTTTCCTCTTCTGTAAAGTAAGGATGTTGAAGAGCCTCTTAGGTATCTCCCACTTAAAACTAAAATCGATGTAAAACATTAAAAAAATAAAATTATGTTTTATAATTATTTATTTTTATTTAACATAGGGGTTCTTAATTTAGGTTCCAGGGAATTCAGAGAATCCTAAATCCACTGAAATTTATGAAAAATTTGTATATGTGTCTCCAAACTCCCATAAGTTAACAATCATCTGTCCTTATCTTTGATGATCCACAGAGAAGACTGAGCATAAACAAAGAGTCAGAGGCTATAATTTTGAAATTTGACTGAATGAACAGAGCCATACAAGCCTTAATTCTTACAGGGATAATGTCTTCTCTCCTTCAACAGGGCTGTTTGTCGATTTCTCTTGGACATGGAGTATACCTTATAAAATCCAGCCATATCTTTTAGATCTGTTCTCAAGGAAAAGACAAACCTAAAATCTAAATGGAATCATTATTAGGCGTCACTGAGCAATACTTTACTTTGCTAAAGCAGAGGTCAGATTCCTACTCACTTGTTACTGAGTCCAGAAGAAAGTAAAGAAGGAAACCAGTGTCTTACAACCAACCTATATGCAAACATACCACACATTTAAAATAATCAACAGGACGGTTTTCTCAGTTGCCACTACAGATAAATACAGTTATGAGTTCAGAGTGTAGGTATTCCTTAAAACCTGGCTTTTAGAGATGAGAGGGTATGTTAAGTTATGAGAAAGTGGAAATAAGGGCCCAAGATCAGGCAATTCTGCTTTCATTTCCCTCAGGTGATCAGTGTTTACTTCAATGTTAGATAACCCAGAAAAATAAAATCTTAAAATCACTGTTTTGTTCACAAAGATGTCTTCCATTAATTACATTGTACATAACAACCAGTTAAAAATGAGTCTGGTTATCTGTATGGACATTTTCTGTGCTGTTTAAGTTATTTTCTAATGAGACATAGATATGTCATTTCTAAAATATTTCTTGGAAAAAAATTTCTCTGGAACATTGGAAGAAAGAATTCAATCGAAAAATAATTACAGAAATAAAAGCCTTTCCCAGCATCGTCTAACGGTGCACATTTTGTATTCCTTTCCTTTCCACTGATGTTTATCAATATTAACTTGTTGTGAAACTTGCTTCTTAGAATGACCTTGTTGTTACTGTCCTTTAGCCTTTTTGTTATCCTTAGAAAAAGCTTGGTGAGAATAGCTCACAGTATGTTACTGGCTTGCTAATTTTTTCCATTTGTAAGTACCTCTTCAAAGTATTAAGGTAATCTAAAAAAAGCTTCTGGCTATATATTTATGGAAATAGCCTGAAGGTGATCAGACTACAAGTTGATTTGTGTGTGTGTGTTTGTGTGTGTGTGTGTGTGTGTGTGTGTGTGTGTGTGTGTACACCCCTTCTAGTTTCTGATGGAGAACACACAAGTCCGGAGATGGACCTCACCATTCACTTGCTTCCCACTAATGGGCACCCACCAGTGTTCCAGGTCACAGCTCCACTGCTTGAGGTCATCCCAGGAGGCCGCACTTCTATAGGTAAGAACTAGGAGCCTGAAAGAAACATGGTTTTGAAAATGGAACCATATTTCAGCATAGTCCCTATTCAAACCTCTATTTAAAAAAAATTATAATAAATTTCTATAAATTTCAAGTGTACAGTTCTATAATACATCATCTGTATAATGCGTTGTGTGCTCACCACCCAAAGTTTAGAGTCTTTCTGTCACCGTATATTTGACCCCCTTTACCTTCTTCATCCTTAAAACTCTTGTTGTTACCAAAAAGTAGTGACCTACTCTTCCAGAACTTGCATGCATTCTCATCTATATCCTTCCCTCTGCCCATTTCCATGAAAATAGGAGCAGCACAGACAGAATGAAATAATCCCTGTAGAGGCCAATGCTCAGTGATGGAATATAATGCAGAATATATTCTCCAGCCTCCAGGAGATTGATTTGTTGCCATCACTAAAATATAAAGTAACAGAGAGCAGAGAGATTGGAGGGGAGCAGTTTCAATGACTGCTCTTGTCTTCTATTTAGAAAGTAAAGAATAACAGGAGAAACAACAGATCACAATAACCTTTGGAAGTTGTGGAATCAGTTGGCTCAGTTATTTTATACGTGATTTTAGTTACTATTAGTATACTTACTCTTTAGAAGCTTATTTTTTTTTTTACCAAGAACATCTTAAGAGCAAACAGTGGATATCATGATTTTTGTTAGATGTGCTCTACAGATCCTTATCCAATTTCTACATGTGGGTGTTGCCCTAAAATTAATTATAATCCAACTTATAAACAAGCCATACATGTATACAAAGACAACTGTCAATTTTACCCTGCTTCTTCTCACTCCAGTGATGGCCAGAGCAGCCATTGTTAAAATAATTTGACTCTTCTGTTGATTCAAAGAAAGACAGAGGGAAGGAACAACAAAAACAAAAACAATTTCTGGGAGTATTTTCTGGAAGAAAACTTACCCCATCCATTCACGACTGACCCTTTTCTGGCCTTCCATACCCTTATTTGTATGCAAGAAAAAATGGTGTTTTGAATTCATAGCTACCTACTTATAAGTTAACTTTTGGAAGAACTTACTTGTATTTTGGAATTGACTGTCATCTCTTTTCCCAGTTTTGTGGCTGATTGCAATTAAAGTGCTTTCTTATAATCATCAGACTACCCACAACATGGCTGCCAGCCTGGTTTGTGGTTGTGACATATAGACTACATAGTTTTTAATATCTTCTCACCATGCTTTATTCTCCTGACTGTAGGACTTCAGTTGGTAGTAAGAGATACCGAGACAGCACCCAAAGAACTCTCCTTTGAGCTTCGGAAACCTCCCAAGCATGGCATGATCCTTAAGCACACAGCTGAGTTCCAAGGGCCCATGGCCACAGGTAGCTGCCCAATCTATCATTGACCTGTTTGGAGGATATCTTGTTCTACAGTCATACCTCATATCTCAGACATAGAAGTAAAGCAACTTTGTGGGATAAACTATGAGAAGATACTTAGAAAGGAAAAAACTTTAGTGTTTAATCCATTGGCTGATATATTTGGGATTTCTTTCTCTGTGCCACCACCCACGCCCCAAAACTATGAAGCTATTGCCTCAAGTTGTAGGTGAAACTGGTGGATTTCGGAAACCTGAAGTAAATGCATTTTGAACAACCTCATATGAGTTGTCAGCTGCCACTTTCCTATGGGTTGTTCATGGACATTTGTTTTCCTTAATTTTATATGTAAATCTTCACAATATTTATAGCACTGTGACTCTGATAGTGTAAACTACAGGTATCTTCATCCGTAAGAAAAGGGAACACATTTTTAAAGTATTATCTAAGTGATGTAACAGTTACACAAATAATTTGTAACAGAAATTATTTGTAACACAAATAATTTTTTGTGTTTTCTCCAATTACAAAAAAGTAACACATATTTACTGGAACACAACTAAAGCTAATTTTTAATAGTCGGCCCTTATATATCCAAGTGGATATTATCCCTTTCAAAGTAGTCACCTTGGGAATCCTATATGCTTATCCCAATAATCTGTACTTTCTGAAAACCTTTATATAATTCCTAATAGTATGTAATAATGCATTCTTGTGAATATCCCTACAGAGAGAGAGGGGTCAAGTCTTTGACCTTGAAAGTAGATCAGATTTGTAAGAACAACCAGTCATCATTTGGGAGTCACAGAAGCAGATTTTTAGAATTTTACTGAACAAAAGAAGTATCGTTAGAATAGATTTCTAGTATCCTAAGGGAACTACTTTAGGAGCATAACAGTCATAACCCAGTTTTTTTAACACTCTATTTAACCTATATTTGTATAATTAATATATGAGATCTAAAGATGTTTTTAAAATATTCTCTTTAATATATTACAATAAATTTATAAGTTTTATTACTTTGTTAGGCATAATACCACTAGCACCAGTATTTCACAATAACACAATGTTGGAAGAGAAGGCTTAGAAAATGAATCGAGAGAATGAATAAATTCCTTACTTTAGTGACATAACACCAGTTATGAGAGTCAATAATCTATCAGGAAGTAGAGTTGAATATAATATCCAAAAAGAATAGTACCTCGACTGTGTTCTGTGGAATTTTGGGGGACTATGGCACTAAGTGGCATTTTTCATAAAAAGGGCTCCATGACCAATTTTGAGAGCTTTAATGTTGTATATTAAAGATTCTAAAAATTCTAAGAAATTCTGCAGTATAAATATGTTAATTTTAAATTTTGTTTAAACCTATTTTTCCCAAACTTGTATGACCTTGAAATTTTTTTTCACACAACACCTATCAAATCCATCATGAATTAGTACTCTAGACTTAAGACAGTTTGGGTCTCTAAGTTCAAGTACATTTTTCAACTTTTAGATATTTTTTAACTTAAAAAAGCTTTATACTCCCAATTAAAACAAAGACCTCTGACAGGTTCATGAAGCATAATTTATTTTCTTAACTTTTTCAAAAAATGTTCTGTATCAAAATTAGATTCTAGAAGGACTATCATAAAGTGTAGAGGCTTGTCCTTCATTTTCTAGAACTAAGAATGATGACTAGATCTTATAGAGGCATGTTTTGGCTCAATATGATTAAGAAGTTAAGGAAAAAAAAATTAGAGCCATCTCCAGTGGAATGAATGACCTTGTAAAAACGTTGAGCCTCCCCCTTTTGAGAAGTGTTGGAGGACAGGCTAAATAACCCTTTTTCAAGAGTAGTGTAAAGGGAATCCTATATTGGGTGGGTGATTGGACTAATTAGCTTATATCTCCCAGGGTTTATGATCCTATATGTACTTTGAAATCCTGACATCAAAGGTGTTCTATAAATTAAAAGCATCATTCCCAGAAGTAATTGGGTTTGTAATTTGTTTTATTCTTTCACAGGTGACACTTTCACATATGAGGATATTGAGAAAAATGTTCTGCAGTATGTACATGATGGCTCCTCTGCCCGGGAAGATGGCATGGAGATTTCAGTCACAGATGGCGTTTCAGTGACAACGGTGGAAGTGAGAGTGCAGGTGTTACTGTCAGAGGACCAAGGGCCTCGGCTGGCTGCTGGTGCCTCTCTGAGCATTACCGTTGCTAGTAAAAGCACAGCGGTCATCACGAGGTCACACCTTGCTTATGTTGTAAGTGCTTACACTCGTCTGCTTATTCGCCACTGCATCCTCTGACTGGGCTGTCTAGAAGCAATGTCATAGCCGAGTATTTGGGGCATCAGATGTATAGCCACATAAAGAACTGTTTTCTCAATTTCCCAATGGTTCTACTCTTAAGAAAAGTTACACTCTTTGTTCCAACTGCTCTCAATGTCTCATAAACAGACAGTGAATGAGGAAACCTTGACAAAAACACAGTGGATACGTGTAGGGATGGGTGATTGTCAACAGAAAGAGTGCCAATGTCAGAAAAGCCAAACTTGCCATATTTTAAGTTCCATCCATAATATTTCAAATGAGATTTTTTTGGGAAAGAGCATTTTAGAAGAAATTAGCTGGTCAGTGATGAATAGATATTGGTATTTCATGGCCCACTTTTCTGAGAGAAAGCTCACTTTTCACCAGCTTTTGTCTCAGGCCCAGCTCTAGACAGAATACTGGCCTGCTCCTGTGCCTCTGCCAGATTTCCTAGGCGAGATTTCTGACTCACCTCCATTCCATACTGCAGGAGAGGGAGGGGGGTTAGCGGACCAAGAGTAAATTCAGGAACTCTTGGTCTGTTTGTTTTTCTCTTCTGGCCTTAATTTGGTAAGTGGTCCTGGTTAATTAGACTCATCTTCTTTCTTTGATTTTTACCTCAGGAGCTAAGGATAATGAGGCTAATTAACTTTATTTTTCATTTACTGTGTTTCCCTGAAAGTAAGACCTAGCCGGACAATCATCTTTTTTGGAGCTTATCAGTCTTTTGGAGCAAAAATTAATACAAAACCCAGTATTACATTACATTACATTACATTACATTACATTACATTACATTACATTACATTGCATTACATTAAAGACCCTGTCATACATTATAGTAAAATAAGACTGGGTCTTACATTAATTTTTTGCTCCAAAAGACTCATTAGAGCTGATTGTCTGTCTAGGTCTTGTTTTCGGGGAAACACTATATATTATGAACTCTCTATGTAAACATAATAATGAGTAGTTTTGACAAATGCCTTGAAAATATGAATGATTATCTGATTAGTAATCATTCTTAGTATTGAATTTTTCCTTTACTAATTTTTAAAATTCCAACCAATGAACCTGGACTTTAAAAAAAAAAATTCCCAAAAAACTACATATTTCTAAGTAACCTTTCTCTGGCTGAAGAATCTGGCTATAAAATCTAGTCCTGAATAGTAGCATGAAAGATAAAGCATTGGCCTGGGAACAATTGCTTCAATTGCTTTTGCACAAATTTTCCCCTCAAATTGTCTTTTCTTAAATTATGGAAAACTGCATTGCACCCCGATTCTTCTCATGGGTCTAGTATAGTTTCAGAACAGCTTTGATTTTGTTTTTTCTTTTGTTTTTTAATTGACAGGTGATTTTTACCATAGGTTATGGTCTTTTGAATCTTATGAAATTCATGAATTCATAAGAATGTATGAATGCAGATTTAATCAATAGATCACCAAGGCTTGAAAAATGTTTGACAGACCAAAATTGCACTCCAGGAGCAGCTCCTGCCCATTAACTGCATATTATAAGCTGCATATCAAAATGCAAGCCCATTGGCAACTGAACGGGTATTTTCAGAAATTGATTGAATGTGAATTAACCCACTAGAGCAGAAAGACTCCAAAAGAACTATTCTAGCCTGCTGAAAACATAGCATATTTTAAAGACTTAGCTAAGTTATATACTAACTTTCTCTGAGGGCTGTAGAATTTTATACTTAGTGGAATGGGAAAAATTTCTCCAGGTATACATAATTAGCGAGTTGAACATCCAGAAAAGTTGGAAAATCCATCTGAATTCCTGGTCATAATGAAGCAGAATATAAAGGTGTAGGAGCAGGTGAGCCTGTTTTTAATTAGAGTATCATTAACTACATGAGGGTGACGTGATATCAGGAAAGACAAAAAGCAAAATGGGATTCTGAATGACTTGCTTCTTAATGGTGGTTTCCAATACACAATTTACTCTGCACTGCAAGTAAACAAGTAGGGGAGGGATGGTATGGGTTTTGCAGTTAGAACAAATGGGTTTTAATCCAGGCTCACCACTTACTAATGTAGTAACGCTTGGCAAGTTATTTAACTCTCTGGAGCTCAGTTTTGTCATCTACAATATGGAGAAAATGATATAAGACTAATGTTAAAAACTAATAGCACTGATATGCACCAGTCAAAAACAGAATAATTCAAAAGATGATACCCTCTATAATAACATTACATGACACATCTAGGAATAAATGTAACAAAAGATGTATGAATTCTAGGGACAATTGATGTGATGACGGACTATAAAGAAAATCCACAACAATTCTCTTGAAAAAGTATTAGAAATTAAAGGAGAATTTACCAAGAGGCCAGATAGATCAAAAAAGCAATAGCATTGCTATTCATAAGCAAAAAATAGCCAGTAAATGTAACTAAAAAGATGATCCCACTTATAATAGCATTACAAAAGTTATGTTCATTGAACTAAATCTAACAAAAAAGCCAGGGAGTCTTCCTGCAGGGAAAATGATAACACTTAAGTGACAGACATTTTTAGAAGCACTAAATAAATGACATGTTTGCCAAAGTCACAAATAAGAAGATTTAGTATCAAAAGATATCAGTTCTCCCATAAGCTGATCTTTCCATTTCACTGAGATCTGATCAAAAGCCCAATGGCCTTTTTATAGCTCTTGATAAGCTGATTCTACAATATATAAAGAAGAATAGAGGGCCAAAATTTTTAGATTTTTTTTAGAAATTCTAAATTTTTTTAGAATTTTTTTAGAAATTTTTTAGAAATTCTTTTTTAGAAGAATGATGGCAAGACAGGGGCTTGCCCTATCAGATATCAAGATTTATAATAAAGTTGCAGTATTTAAAGCAGTGTGGCACAGGAATATACTAAAGTCCAGAAACAGATTCACACATGAGACTGTAATATAAAACGGATATAGCAAGCCAGAGTCACGGACACAGGAGGAATTATTTAAAACATGGATCTGAACAAAATGAGTATTCATATGGAAAAACAAAGAACTTGTGTTACTACCTTATACCCGACACAGATACGAACTCTATGCAAATCAAGTACTTAAATGTCATAAGCAAACTTTTACAATTTTTTGTAGGATATAAGTGAATATATTTATGATATTGAGAAAGGGAACAATTGCTTAAACTAGAAACAAAATATTACTATAAAGAAAAGATTGATAAATTTGACTATATTAGAATTAAATTTATGTTTCCCCAAAACACAACATAAATACAGAAAACAAACAAGTTAAAAATTGGGGGGAGGTAATATATATATGTTTCCGACACATATAACCAAAGACAATGAAGAAAATATAAAGAACATCTACAGATCAAAAAGTAAAAAGATAATCCAATAAAAAACGAACAAGAGACATTGACAGGAGTTTCAGAAGAGGAACTCGTAGGGTCAATAAATATACGAGGAGATATTCACCTTTTTGTCATTAGGAAAAGCAAATTAAGAATATATACCATTATATACCAATTCAATTGGCAGAAATTTAAAAATCTGAAAACTCCAAATGTTGGAGAGGAAGTGGACCTATAGGAGGTTCTTCACATTGCTAGTGGAAGTGTAACTTGGAACAACAACTTTAGGAAAGAATTTGGCATTGTGCTGTGAGGATGTGTAATCATATACCCTAACCATTCCATTCCTAGATTCCTATCCAAGAGAAACTTTCACATGTACACCAAAGGATATGCGCAAGAATGTTCATAGCAATATTATTTATAATAGCAAAAATATTGCAACAAGCCAAATGCTCATTCACAGGATAACACATGACTTGTGGCCTGCTTACTCTATGGAATATTAAAGAACATTCAAAACAGATTAACTATACCTACACAAAACAATACTGATGATCCCAGCAGTCTACTATTAAGTAAACAGAAAAGTAAATCCCGTAAGAGGAGAGTCTAACTCCCTTTCACAAGTAGAAAAAAACAAAAAAAACTAAAAATACTTTGTAGTAATATATCAAGCTATATCACGAAATTCAAAGAAATGAGAAACAAGATCCAGGGTGATGGTAGGTCCAGGGACAGGATAAAGGAGAAACACATAGTTTAATATTAATAATCAAAGTTCTGGTCCTCGTGTTGAATGGAGTATCAATAGAGGTATAAATAATAAAAAGAAAATGATTTAATATGAAAGGGATAAGAAGGTCTTTGAGTAGGAAAGAATACAGACATAAGAACAAGGTCTGTATTCTTATGATTTTTTTGTACCCACAGTGTCTTTGATATCCCAAAATAGTAATTTCTTTAAATTATGACACCATTTTCAGAAAAAAGAGAAAATCTAGCTGATCTCACACTTTTTCAAACCCAGCCGTCATTTGAGATGTG
The DNA here is from genome assembly GCF_964194185.1 of Rhinolophus hipposideros. NCBI lineage: Eukaryota > Metazoa > Chordata > Mammalia > Chiroptera > Rhinolophidae > Rhinolophus > Rhinolophus hipposideros. Next base: position 56,880,433 of record NC_138047.1, read on the forward strand.
AAACATTATAATAACTTGCCTGACATGAAATAAGCATTTCTTTACCAAATTTGCCAATGAGGAATTTTAGAAGAGATTCCTTCTAATCAAGAGTCAGGAGCTCTGTCCTTTTAGTGTATCGCCTTCAGGAAATACCTTAGAACTCTCAACTGTATTTTTAAAATTCTCTCTCAGGCAGTACTCACAATAATAGTAGGAAGTAGTCTTTTGGAAGCCTGTATGTTGTATTTGACAACCCATGTGGAAAAATAGAGAAACTTTTAAAGTATAAGTTTAGGGGAAATTTTCTGAAGTTTTTGCAGCTTCAGTGAATTTGAGTTTCCTTCCTTGTTAGTGTCAAGTGATGTGAGGAAATATGGAAAACTCTGTGATCTTGCCTTGAGGCTCTAAACTGCCAACTTAAAAAGGCCCCTGGGGCTAGAAATGAAAACTGACTAAAACCTGCTGCCCCCAGACTGCCCCATATCAATGCGCACATTGCTGACTGATCCAGTACCTCAACGAAGTGTACAACATAGCTGTGAAAATTTGCATTTGAGCGTACACTGAACTATGCAATATTTGTTTCATTGTTGCTGTGGTAAAGTGTAAAGCTCCCCCACGTTCATAACACCTGCTCTAAAAGATGAATGACAAAGGGAAACTTTCCAGGAAGATGTGGCCTGCCTCCGAGGTATTTCCAAAAATATCCTTGAAGGAGTACGAAATTGTTCATTAAGACATTCCGTTTTTGTCCATGTCGAAACACAGAAAGCCAATTTTACTTCTCCATAAACAATGCAGAAAGGGAAATGGTCTTTGTAAGAGGTTCATTCCTGATAAAATGAAACCTGTAAGATTCCCTAAATTCTGTAAAACTTAAAAATTTTATTGTGTAATGTTAAAGTGTGTCATAGGCTGAGCTAAATAATTTCCATTCTTTCTGCATCACAAAATTTTCTTTATCATTGTATTATGTTGGAATTTTACCTGTTTCTAAAAAGCAAACCATCCTTAGAACCTCTAGAAGAAGCCTACAACTATTTTTAAAGATGGCATGTTTCTGACATGCATGAACAAAACATGCATGTTTTGTTCTTCACTAGGTGCTTATAACAAAAACAAAACCTCGTGTGGCTCTTATAGGGTCAGTAGGGCATCTCTGTTTTATGTCCCATGCCTAAAGTGCATTTCACCACTATTATCTTGAGCTACTCCTGAAAGAAGACATTATCAAAGGGACATTTTAGGAGGAATATACTGGGATTTTCATGCAGTTTGAAATGGTATTGCTTTGTCACAAAGGGAAAGAGACTTTATCAATTAGCAGAGAAGGAAGCACCCATGATCTTTAACTACTGGAAGTATTTATTTCTGCAAATGTGCATTTATGTCTTGCCTCATTTTTGCCTGATTAGGATGATTCTTCCCCCGACTCAGAAATCTGGATTCGGTTAAGTTCTCTGCCCATGTATGGTACTCTCTTAAGAACCTCAGGGCCTCAAGTGGAGGAAATCGCAGAGGTTTCCAATTTCACGATGGAAGACATCAACAACAGGAAAATTAGGTAAGTAGCCACTTTGTATTACTTGACAGAATTTTTTTTCCTTGACAGAACTTTTTAAATTGTATTAAAATAGTTACGCAACTAACCAGCAGTTCCCTTGATAGATTATATTGTGTCTGACCTCATTTTTAAACAAAGATGCAGTCATCTTACCCAGCGTGATAGTGTAGGTCATTCATTTGCTTCTTCTCTTTGGCCTCTGTAGGTACTCAGCTGTGTTTGAGACTGACAATCATCTGGTTACTGATAGCTTCCATTTCTCTGTGTCTGATACGGATCACAACCATCTGGACAATCAGATGTTTACCATCATGATCACCCCTGTCAGGAATCCACCGCCAGTCATTGCTTTTGCTGACCTTATCACGGTAAACAATTCTCAGATCAATAAGCAGTGAACGCTACAGAGAGCTGGAATCTGTAGCTATGTACATAAAGGATCTCTACCTAAATTGGCTGCCAAGTTCTTCCCCCAAACTTACAAGGCAATAGTATTAAGATATGCATGGTTTTCAATCATGAGTTTTTCAAAACATAAGAAAATAATTATATGCAGAAAATCAAATCATTATATGCACATTAGTCAACAGATATTTAGGTGCCAGACATAAATGCTAGATGTGTATAGCATTTTGTATACAATGCTAGATATGTATAGTAGTGGAAGTAAAATTAGAAATGGAATCTAATGTTTGTAGCAACTATTAGGTTGGTGCAAAAGTAATTGCAGTTTAAAAGGTAAAAAATAATTGCAAACACCGCAATTACTTTGGGACCAACCTAATAAAACAGGGATTTGGACAACATCCCCAAGTCACTCCTTAAATGAAGTTGATACTTATCACTGTAAACAATGTGAACAATTCCTTGGGGTAGGGAGAGTGGGGGGCTAGATAATGTATCCTAATCATGAAATTACCCAGACCTGAGTGCAAGTGCCAGTTCTGTTACTCAGTAGCTGAGTGACCTTGGACCAATCATGTAATCGTCCTTAGCCTCCGTTTCTTCACCTTTAAAATATTACTATTCCTATTACATAGAGGATTGCTCTGATGATTAATAAAATAGCATTTTTAAAAAAAAGACAAACAAACAAACCAGTGCCGTACATACTAGCACATGGTAGGGATTCCGTGAAAGTTAATTCACTTTCTTTGTTCTGCTCTCCACACATACCAAATGCCAGAAACTTAGATTTTCTAGTGTTGTCGAGCTACTGAAAATTGACAAAACTGAGTTATCTCTAAATGGTTCTGATATTCCATCCATTCTCCCATTTCTACCACTTGGGACCATCATTTGGACCTTCTCCATTCCCACAGTCAGGGTGATCTACTTTGTAACTTGTCAATCTTCCTACATTTCCCCAAGAGTTGTTCAGAGTAAAGGAACTTGGTCATATCCCACAGGCTAACAAAATAACACCAGACTCAGGTTGCAGAGTCAGCATACCAAACAGGGCCCTCGAGGAGAAAGAGCAAGCAACTGCTTTTACTTACACTGATTTATTGTCCTCATTGACATTAAGATCAGCACTAGCTTTCAGGGATGGTGAGCACTTTTCTTTCTGCACACCTATAAATACATACTGGACAGGAATAAATGGGACTTTTATTCGGGGTGGGAAAACCTCTGGGACAGTCACCCTCATGGTATCCGAGGGCAGACTGGATGATCGTTCTCTAACTGTGGGTTTTTGAGTGTTGATGTGGAGGGAAGGCAGCCATCCTTTGATGCAGCCATGACGAGGCTGGTGATTAGAATGGGCCAGAGCTGCTTTATAACCAGGTCCATCGTTGAAGGAAGCATGACTTTGAAGGGAGATCGCTTTGAGAGGAGCTGAAAGATTGCCTGGCTTCAGCCTCCTTAAAGTGGTGAAATTGGAGCTAGAAGATGATTTTGCAATACAGTTCTTTTTAAGGTCCTATGTGCAACGGCCCAAGGACTCTCTGCAATCTTTTCCTTCTTAGGTTGAAGAGGGAGGGAGAGCCCCACTCTCATTTCACCATTTCTTTGCTGCTGCTGATCATGACCACCTCCGGGGAGATGCTGTCATTAGACTAAGTGCTCTGCCCACCTACGGCTGCATCGAGAACACAGGAACAGGTACCAGCAGGAGCTCAGTAGAATTGTTCCAGACCTGCAAAGGAGGGAGGGTGCAGGAAGGGTAACTGCCTCCGATTAAACCTGGGCATGGAAAACTAAGAAGAAATGGAACCATATCAAAGAAATGGAAGGAAGGAAGCTTTCATCTACTCAACAGAAATTTGCTGAGCCGTTTCTGTGTGCCGGGCACTTTTTAAAGCATGAGGGAAATATCAGTAAACAAAATAGATAGAAATCTCTACCTGGGTGGTTCCTTAGATCCTGGTGGGGGGGAGACAGAGAAGAGACCTAACAAATGAGAAACTTGTGTGCGATGTTAGGAGGTAAATCAAGGGGAAAAATGGAGCAGCGTAAGGGCATTTGGAGTGCCAGCAATGGGGATGCAGTGCCTTGTGGATTATACTCGGAATTGAGTGCCAAGGAAATAAAAATTTCTGTCCTTTTATTGTGAGGCAGCTGCAGTTCAGCTGAACCACAGCTTGTGTCTGGACTCCCTCTAAGTATATGACATGAATTGAAATGTGTACTTGTCTATCTGTGACCCTCTCCTCCACATCCCTCCCCTCCACCATCTGCCCTGGACCCCCTGCCCTTGCTGGTTATCACAGAGAAGGAGAAGACGAGAGATATCCACAGGGCCCCTGAGACCACAGTGACTGGCAGTTGAGACAGCTCCTGGCAGGTTACTGTGCTGCTGTCTCTGCAGTGAGATTCCTGAATGCCTTGCTTGGCTCTAATTGGTGTCCAGCTAGCAGCTCCCCCAGAGAGGCCATTCATTGACCGACGATGTCTTTGGCCAGCAGGGTGCCTAGTTTGAGCCTGGTTACAGAAACTCATTTACCCTGTTTCCCCGAAAATAAGACCTAGCCGGACAATCAGCTCTAATGAGTCTTTTGGAGCAAAAATTAATATAAGACCCAGTCTTATAGTAAAATAACACCGGGTCTTATATTAACTTTTGCTCCAAAAGATGCATTAGAGCTGATTGTCCGGCTAGGTCTTATTTTGGGGGAAATACGGTAGCAGTGGTCATGCTTTCCTATAGAAAATCTTCGGTCTTTTCCCCATCTTGCCACTCAGTGTGTGTGCTTAGATTTGTTTATGGCTGAATTAGATTTACCTCAACAAAGGTTTATGTTAGACACAATGGGTGTAAAGGTGAATGAGACATAGCCCTGGCCTTGAGTGGGAGACAGATATGAAGACTGATAAGTTGTCGTGCGGGGGACCCTGCTCGCTGCGTCATTTGTCGTGCAGGGTCTCAGCTCCCACTCGCCGCCCAAGAACGCAGGACACGGTAAGGCCAAAAAGGAACACCCACGGAGCCATAGATAGGGGAATCAAACCAATATATTCTCACTGGCGGCTGGGCTGGAGACACAGGAAGCAGGATCTACATAATCTGCCTAACAGCAGTCCGTGCTTGCCAGCCACCATCTTCTTGCTAGCGTAGCCACAACCGTTATATTAGTGGCCAATGGCTTACGGGTTACAGCTGACGGCCAACTAGCCACAGCTGATGGCCATCTGATCACGGTTGGTGGCCATTTACTACCCGAGCCAGCACCTTTCTATTATGAGGCTGAGAGCCTGGAAACTGTTTTTTGGGGCATTGTCTCCACATAAGTTATGATGAATAAAATGCCAGGACAGGGAAAGGGAAAAGGAATGAGAAAGTACACAGGACAAAATGATTCCTTTTGCCTGGGAAGGCAGGAAAAATATCTAAGGAAGTGACTTCTGAGTTGGAACTTGAAGGGTTAGTGGGAATGAGTCGCCGTGGGCAGACAGAAAATGGCCTTTTTTCGCAGAGGGAAGAGCATGGGCAAAGGTAGGAAATCAGGCCTTTTCTTTTCTCCAGATGGTTTCTCATTAAGCCTTCCTGACATGGTTTTACCTTCACCTGGAATGCATTCAGAGGAGTTTTCCACTAGTCCAAAAGTCAAATTTCTGGCAAGCCTCAGCCCCCCTAAAAATGGTTCTTAAACTTTACTGTGCCTAAACTCACAGGGAGGGCTTGTGAAAACACAGTTTCCTGGGCAGCAACCCCAGAGTTCGTGTGGGAGAAGGTTGGTGAGGCCCATATATTTGCATTTCTCACCAGCTCACAGGTGATTCCATTGATGCTGGTCCAAGGGCCACACTTGGAGAACCACTGCTCTCCGTTAGTATGAACCTGGAGTAAGGAAAAGATGTTCAGGGGGGCAAATAATTGTCCCAAGGCACAGCACTTAAGGACCCCACCCTTTGCTCCATGGGCGGTAAGAACCGAGTCTGTTTTATATACATGAAGCTAGCTACCTAGATTCAGAATCCAGCTGATCAGAAGTACATCTTTTTAACAACATTAGAAGAAGCAGCTTAAACTTCTTACCAGCAAGATGAGAAGAAACAGAGTAATTATGTTGTTAAGTATCAAATCTAACAACATGGCATCTGTATTCATTTAGTACCAGCACAAACAGGACAGGGACCCCTTGATTACCTCCAGGGCATCACTTCGTTCCAGGGCGATGCAGTGGTAGGTGTTCAAAATGACAGCCTGCATGCATCGGAACTATTTAATTTGCACATAGTACATTCTGTTTAAGAAGGCAAGGAAACACATTAGTAAGAATGATTTACCTGAAAAAAATAGAAAGTGCAGTTTTAAAAATGGGAAGGGTTGATGCGGAAAGCTTCAGTAACAGATTCACTTGTTGAATAGCTTGTTTTCCAATGACAGAAAACAAGTCATTATCCTATGTGAATATATATTTAGGCATCCTTTACTTTATGTGGGGACAAAGCCCCAAAAAGCAGTTACCAGGCTCTTGGCCTCACATAGAAAGGTGCTGGCTCGGGTAGTAAATGGCCATCAACTGTGATTGGATGGCCATCAGTGTAGCTAGTTGGCCGTCAGCTGTAACCGTTGAGCCATTGGCCACTATTATAACTGCTGTGGCTACGCTAGCAGGAAAATGGGGGTTAGCAAGAGCGGATTGCGGAGAGGCGGATGCCGCCACCAAGAATATAGTGATATGACTCCCCTACTTATGGCTCCGTGGGTGTTCCTTTTTGGCCTCACCATATCCTGAGTTCTTATGTGGGGAGCGGGACCAGAGACCCCACAGGCCACCCCACACGACCCTTTGCTTAGGCTATTTTTGACCCAAATAAAGAAGCCACATCTCTAATATTTATAGTGATCAATGGAAAGAAAAAATAATAATTTGAAGGAATTATAGCAGTTTCTTCTGGAAAACCTGAACTTAATGTCCTAGGATTAGACCCCTCTATGCTTTTGGTGTCAAGAAATATCAAATCTAAAGCTTAAAATTTAAGGAAATTCATGTCATTGAAGAAGAAAAAAAATATTTGCTTTCAGTTCTTATTTCAAACATATGATAAATAAAACATTTTCATTTCTAGTCTTTCTGTTGAGAGGTCAAAAAAAAAATTGTAGACACTGTCTACAAATCAGGAAGTCAACTGATCTTCTTATTTATGACCTGATTTTTGCAAAAGATCATGGAAGAGAGAAAGAGAAAGCCTTGTTGCTTTCCTATCTTCTATCTTTACTTTTCTTTGTTGGTATATCCAGGAAATGTTCAAAGACACTGGGGTTTCTTTTTTCTCCTCTCTTTAAGAGAAAATGTGGTAACAATTTAAAATCAGTCAATTAGAGAGACTCGGTCCATGCAAGAGGCAAGTCAAACATCACATTGACGGTGCCTCCCATTGGTCATTTACAGTGTTTGGAGTTGGCATGAAAGGAATCGTTAACCAGAGCCAGCACTTCCTATGGAGCTCTGAGTGATACTTGAGCATCTCAGTACCTGAATAGCACCTGAGCTCTAGATGGTTCCTGAGTATCGCAATAGCCCTCTTGGACCATCCCAGGGGCTGAGCTCTGACCCATGCAGAGGTTTCCTTAAGGAACTTAGAGGTCAAATGAAGACATGCTTAAGGAGATAGTTCTTAGATTAAAAAAAAAAAAAGATAGCCTTTTTTTATATAGAGATAGAGGGTTCCTCTTGCAGAATACACCAGGTAGAATGGTCTTGAAATTGACCATAGCTTAAGGTAGAACCTTTGCTATTATGTCATTACTTGCCCCGGCACTTACTTTATCAAAGATTTCTAACAAAAGTAGCAGTGCTTCTATGCTGTATAAAATAAAATGCTGAATTCTTTCATGCATATTATCTCATTGGTTTTTCTTGAAATAACAGGGCAGGTATATCCATTTATAGATGAGCAATAATAGGGAAAATGGGATTCGACCCCAAGTCTTCCAATTCCTGGTCTTGTTCTCTTTCCACACTACCATCTTAATCCTCAAACACATTTTCGTCTTTTGTTGATAATGCTGTCATGTTTTCTAGTGTAGCCTAGTAAGCAGGAATTGATGGATCAAGGTAAAAGTTCTCTCTCAATGTTGACGCAGGTGATCGTTTTGGCCCTGGAACTGCCAGTGACCTAGAAGCATCGTTCCCTATTCAAGATGTCCTGGAAAACTATATTTACTACTTTCAGAGTGTTCATGAAAGCATTGAACCAACCTATGACATTTTTAGTTTTTATGTAAGTGATGGAAACAGTCGTTCAGAAATCCACAGCATCAATATCACCATTGAGGTAAATACTTTGGAAGATGAAAAAGTTGGGCCTTTGATCATAATGTCCAGCATTAGACAGCTTTATGTAAACTCTAAAGCAAAGAAGATTGGATTTGACTTTCAATTTTAGAGGTCAATGTAAAAATATAACCCTGACCTATAGGAAACTTATAGAATGAAGACTGGCATTTGGGGATTGTCTGACTTGGAAATCTGAATATCCATTTTAGGGTAAAATCTATTCTTTCTGTGTGAAAACAATTTGTGAGGGTCAGACAGAAAAATGAGAAAACAATTTGTGAGGGTCAGACAGAAATACGAGCCAGTTTCATATTTAAATGAAAACTAACATGTGACTATTTTCCCCTGAAATTATTGTATATGGTTCTATGTGCATACTTGCCTTTTCTTAAGTTTTTAACTCGTTTATTCATTAAATTGTAACATCAAAGAAATGTGTTCCTTGATGCTGTATTTATTTTCATTGGAGCAACTATATAGGCTTGCTCTACCACCCCAGGGAGAGAGAAAGATAAAAGATAAAACTCGGAATGGAATACCCTCTGCCTTTGAAAAAATAAAACACGCGGTACCTTTGGCACTCTTCAGGGACAGTGATGGAGGAGGGCTGGTCTCGGGGCAGGGAGACAGCTTTAAAAACCCACACTTTCAAATATGGTGTCCTCCCACAGATACTGTGATAGGCTTAGGATTTTCTAAGACAGTTCTGATTTCAAACAATGTGCCTTTATCCCCCAAATCTACTTATACTTGTCTAACTACTTGTCCATATTTTTCATCCTGAAAATATGATCATTGTACCTATGGAAAAGATCTAAGAAGATTTGCATAGATTGTCCACTCATTTATTTTCAAGGGGACATTTTGTTTGTGTGACTTGCTCTCCTTTCAAACTAATTATTTTGATTGGGAATTAAAAATAGTGACCCATAAATGTTATTGCGATAGTGAAAGTTGACGCCATCGATATGATATTACTTTCTCTGACTAATGCGCATGTTTCTTTCTTAAACCAATATCTGTGTGAGACTTAATATTTTATGCTTTAATCAGAGGAAGAATGATGAGCCTCCCAGGATGACTTTGCAGCCCCTGCACGTGCAGCTGCGCTCAGGAGTGGTGATAAGCAATTCTTCCCTGAGCCTACAAGACCTGGACACTCCAGATAATGAGCTGATTTTTGTATTGACAAAAGAGCCTGACCACGGTAGGACACACTGCTATATAAAGCTTCTTAATTGAAATGCCCCATGTGTTATTAGAGGAAACACAGATTTCAGCTGATTATTCCCCTGCATTCCCTGTATATCATCTATTCTTTGCATCAAAGTGTAATCAAATTCACAGCTAGCTAATATTCTTTGGGGTCACAGTCAACACTGGTTGCTCTAAAAGCCTGAATCCTAGGCAAATGGAGTTTTTGAAATTCAATTCAGCTGTTTTTTTGCTTTCCTAATAACCCCAGGCAAAGCACTTTTCAGGGTCTGCATGTCTTCTTCTCAGGGCAGGCATTATTGCTTGGTAATCCTAGTCCATCTCATACAAGGAACAGTGTGGCTGCCTTGTTATTAATTGCCAAAGGTGCTCACTTAAGGTTAGAGGTGTGTTAGATGTCTTTATGAGTTTGTCACTTTTGCCAAAAAAAAGCACTTTTTCATGATTAAACCAGAGGTAAAAGCCACCGTGGGAATCTTCTACCTGCTTTTCTAAGTGCCATCCCTCTGGTGTCAGCTAAAGCTTTGGAACTTTCATCTCCCAAGGGATGTCTTCGTCCATCCCAAGGACCATTGATCTTTTAAAGATGAAAGTGTTGCTGTTGATGGAGAGTTAATAGAAGAGGCTGTTGGTGTGGCATTTTAGCTCACCTTCATTCATTTTCACTTTCTTTAATGAAGCACTTTAACTGTCCAATTACAGTACACATAGCCCTTGAAAACAGAAAACTATGTCTCAACCCAAAGATGCTTAGTATCTTTCTGAATTCAAAAGGAATTCAAAACGTGTTCTTATCTCCCATCCCAGATGCCCTAGGAGGAAGGCAGCAGGTAAACAGTTCTATTTTCACTTTGCGAAAGGGAAAAATAAGGTTTAGATAATGAAATGAGTTTGAATTCATAGAGGGAGATTTGGTTTCTAAGCCATTATATTACCACATCCATCTGGGTCTCCTTAAGAGATTTTTAACCAGGAAAGTGGAACTTTATCTTCTTTATTTGTAGATAAGGCCACAGGGAATCACCCTGTGCTTATATATAAAATGCTAAGCTGTTGGTTATTTATGTGTGTGTGTCCCCAAGAGCCTCTGAGGCAACTGACATTCTAAATAGCCTCAGAATAATTGATAAAATCAGTCAGTGTTTTGGTGCCCTATATATTCTACCATTGTTTCTTTGTTTTTCTTTACTTCCTTCCTCAGGTCATCTCCTACAGAGGAAAAGTGCTTCTGAGCCTCTGGAGAATGGGAGGATTTTAGACCAGGGCTCATCTTTCAGCTACCAGGACATCCTGGGTGGCCTGGTTGGGTACATGCCTGGTGGTCCTCAAGTGGCAGTGGATGAGTTCCAGTTCTCTCTCACTGATGGCCTCCACATGGACACAGGGAGGATGGAGATATACATAGATCTGCCTATGGGTGACACCCCCTACTTGGCTATTAACCGAGGCCTACAACTTTCAGCAGGTACCAAAGGCATGGAAGAGAATGGCTGTGGTTCTTTGTCAGTGTGTAGTACTTCCTTCCATGTAAGTGCTGTGGGAGGATACTGAACTAGGTGTTCAGAGCTCAGGGAGACTGGAGTTGGGGAGAACTGTTATTTTATGAGTGACAAATGTGAATCTCTGAAATTCTTTGGACAAGATGCCTATGTCTGTGAATTTGGGAAAAGACTCAGAAGAGTTTATACTATTTCCAGGGTCCTAAAAAGTCTTAATTTATCTAAACACTATTGGGCCCCAGTTTCTTAGAACATTGCCACTGTCCAACAAACCCCACGGAAAGAAACAACAAAAGAAATCTACCAGGATTTTCGACATGCTTATTTAAAAAAAGAAAAAAAAACACCTGGAGGGACAATTGGGAAGCCATTATGCACTAAAAGAGATTATGCAAATAATTGGGAATCATTAGAAATGGTGTCTGAGGGTCTAACATTCACACTTTTGCCTATGTATAAGCAACAGTGAGAGATCTATGATAAATGTCAATCTTTCTTTTTTTTTAATTAAAGTTTATTAGGGTGACATTTGTTAGTAAAGTTACATAGATTTCAGGTGTACAATTCTGTATTACATCATCTATAAATCCCATTGTGTGTTCACCACCCAGAGTCGGTTCTCTTTCCATCACCATATATTTGTTCCCCTTTACCCTCATCTACTACCCTCTTCCCCCTTACCCTCTGGTAACCACTAAACTATTGTCTGTGTCTATGAGTTTTTGTTTCTCATTTGTTTGTCTTGTTCTTTTGTTGTTTTTGGTTCATATACCACATGTCAGTGAAATCATATGATTCTCTGCTTTTTCTGTCTGACTTATTTCACTTAGCATTATAATCTCAAGATCCATCCATGCCGTCACAAATGGTCCTATTTCATCTTTTCTTACCGCCAAATAGTATTCCATTGTGTATATATACCACAACTTCTTTATCCATTCATCTATCGAAGGACATTTTGGTTGTTTCCATGTCTTGGCCACTGTAAATAAAGCTGCAATGAACATTGGAGCACACGTGTCATTATGCATAAATGTTTTCAAATTTTTTGGGTAGATACCCAGGAGAGCGATTGCTGGGTCATATGGTAATTCTATTCGTAATTTTTTGAGGAACCTCCACACTGCCTTCCATAGCGGCTGCACCAGTCTGCATTCCCACCAACAGTGTATGAGAGTTCCCTTTTCTCCACAGCCTCTCCAACACTTGTTACTATTTGTTTCGTTGATGAAAGCCATTCTGACTGGGGTGAGGTGATATCTCACTGTGGTTTTTATTTGCATTTCTCTGATGATTAGTGATGTTGAGCATTTTTCATATGTCTGTTTGCCATTTGTATGTCCTCTTTGGAGAAATATCTCTTCGGGTCCTCTGCCCATTTTTCAATTGGGTTGTTTGTTTTTTTTGTTGTTGACTTTCATGAGTTCTCAAGGATCCAATTCTTTCCACAAGTTTGGAAAGTTCTCATCGACTGTTTGTTTAAATATACTCTCTGTTCCCTTCTCTCTTTCTTCTCCTTCTGGTATGCCCATTATTCCTATATCGCTCTTTCTGATGGAGTCAGAAAGTTCTTGTAGAGTTCTTTCATTTCTTTTAAGTCTCAAGTCTCTTTCTTCTTCCATCCATGTCATTTCCAGGTTTCTGTCTTCGATGTCACTGATTCTTTATCCACCTGGTCAACTCTACTACCTAAGCTGGCTATTTCATTCTTAATTTCTTCTATTGAGTTCTTAATCTCCAGAAATTCCATTTGGTTCTTTTTTAAAATTTCAATCTGTTTGGTAAAATGCTCATGTTGTTCTTTGACTGTTTTTGAGTTCATTAAACTGCCTTTCTGTGTTTTGTTGCATCTCGTTGAGTTTTTTCAGAACTGCAATCTTGAATTCTCTGTCATTTAAGTCACATATTTCCATATCTTTAAGTTCATTTTCTGGAGACTTTTCACTTTCTTTCTGAGCTGTCTTGTTGCCTTCATTATTCATGGCAATTACTGATATATTATTTCTCGTTCTAGACATCTACAGGAGTGGGTTCTACAACAGGTTGATAGGAAGAGGTCTTTCTTTTGTTTTCCCGTACATGTTGTAGAATGTTTTATTTTCTCTCCAACTGCAGTCCTTTTTTTCTCTCTCACACTGTACTGTTATTTTTTTTTCTGCACTATTCCAGCTTCTCACACAATCGGGCGATTCCCTGGAAGGCTTCTCCTCTGTTAGCAGTTTGCCTGGGTCATAGGGCACCGCGTCCCTGTCGGGATGTGGAGAGCTTTTGAAGTTCCAGAGCTCTTCGTGCACCAGATTCAGAGCCGTGTGTTTCAGCAATTCTGTTTACTCCTGCAGTGATCCGCCGAGATAGGTGGGGAAAGGGGCGGGGTGAGTTGTGAGAGGTGGCCCAGAGCAATGGCAGCGACCACCACCACAGGCAGTCCTGTCTCCACAGCTCCCTCCCCTTTGTTGGCACTAGTTGGGCTGCGAATCTGTGTCTGCGGACCACAATTCTCAGAACTGCAAATATTCTGTTCTTTTGATCTGACACCACTACTGTTCTGCTTCTAGCACTGGGCAGGTGGGGTAGGGCGAGCTCTGGGAGGGTAGAGAGGTGGCGGCCAGTTTCAGTGCCTAAGGCTTCTGTTCTCTGCTTGGCAGTGAGGGCTTAAACCACCCTTTTCATCCTTCTTTCCTCAGTCTTTGCTCCAAGGTCTGTGCTGTGAGCATTAGGTTCTGCCGTGTTATATGCTGCCCCCTCAGCCCTGTGGGCCCCAAGCGGAGCCCTAGTAGTCCAAGTTCTTCCCTCTCCCGCAGCTGCGGTAGTTCCAGGATGCAGCGAGCTCAGAGCACTGAGCTAGGTCCTGGTCCTGCGCCTGCACTGCTCGGTCTCTTCACTTCCCCCTTCCCTCCTCCTCTGCTCACGTGATCCGCCCGCCTTTAGTTGATTTTCGTAGTGGGTCTCTTTGTCTTGCCTGTCTGCTGTGCAGGGAGTCCTTTGTGGAGTTATAGCTGTTTAATTTGTTGTAAATTCCAGGGGAGATTTCCAGAGGCTCACCTCATGCTGCCATTTTGATGATGTCTCGACAAACTTCAATCTTGCAGTAAGGGTGCAGTAAGGAGTTAATTACGAGTGGGCTTTTTCCCACAGAACATCTACATGCTACTGGAGTTCTGCTTGTTTGTCTATTCTTTGTGTCCCATGTATTTTGTACTAAAAAATATATGGTATAATGGTATTTGAAAATTTGGAGATTCCCAAAGGTCCCAAGTATTAGGTCTTGGATTTAACTTTACCCTATTTACAAGCTAAGTTAGCCTATTCTTGTTTCATGGTGGAAGATATGAGATTCCTCAGTCAGAGACAAGGTACTTTGTTACTCATAGCACAGCAGGTGGCAAGTTTGAGTCAGTTTCCTCTGCTCTCCAAGCCTCATTTGGTTGGTACAGAGGGCCCAGGTATATGCCTTCGTGTGCAGTGGGATGCATTACAGGAGAGAAGCACTGAGCTGGGGAAATGCCCCATGTTATAAAAAGCTATAAGCAAGTCTGCTCTGTGTCCCAAAGGAAGATGTCACCTCATCCCTCAGGGCTGCTTGCTAAGAATTACCCAGATAATGAGTGGTCATTCCTTGCATTCTTGACATGCAGGTATACTCATGACCCATGGTAGACTGCCACTCCAAACACCAGGATGTATTACACGTGAATCACTAGGATGTACTTTACCAGAATTTACTAATTTTAATATGAGAAAATGTCTAGACTAAAAAGCAAGGGGCAAGGCCCTGAGAAGAAGTGTTTGCCAGTAACCAGTACCTGGCCTGCATTCCCAATACCTGTGCAGCTTCAGAGTGCCCTGTGTTTGGGTCTCCTTGCTCCGTAATCTCCTTATGTTCTTTCTTCAGGAACAATGATTTTGACTTTTCTGTCTGAGATGGCAACCAGATATGTTTTTTATGATTTGGCATTTCTCAAGAAAGTAAATAAATTAGATCCAACAGGTTTCATCATAGTTCTAGAAGTGAATTACATCACAGAATCAGGAGTTAATATGGAGATCTAGGTACTGACTGATAAATTGCAGGAGTAGAGTGAACATAGGGAAAAGAGTGAAAATGAATCAGAAGAGAAAAGGTGCTCAGATCTAAAGTCAGGGGATGATTAGCAAATTGAAAAGTGAAGACTATTTCATTTGGGGAAATTAACATGTATTCAGCTGGAAACAGAATGGCAATTCACCTGATACTTACTTAGACCCAGAGAATGCATGATAATTTACTATCCAGTCTCCTAAAATCTTTTGACATCCTTTTCAAAAGCAGTGATGGGGAATCACTTACTCTTTCCCATTCTCTTCTAGGGTCTGTAGCACGCATCACAGAACAGTACCTGAAAGTGGCAGGTACTGACTCAGATGACCGTCAGGTGATGTTCATCGTGAAGGAAGATCCTGGTGCAGGGCGCCTGCAGATGGTAAAGCATGGCGACCTGGAGCAAATCTCCGTTAAAGGCCCCATTCGAAGTTTCACCCAGGCTGACATTCGCCAAGGTCAGCCAGTTTTCTTCTGCCTCCCCAGACTTCCATGGACTCCACCCACAGTGGTACAATGGGAGTTAAATGCCTAGTAGCCTATGGCAGTAAACTGTGCACACTTTGTTTTGAGTAAGAGTTGAATTGTGGCTTCGTTTATTCTTTCTTGTCTCCTCAGTTATTTTTTTTTTTCACAATTCTTCTCGGCTAAAATGTGTTCATCCTTTGACGTAGCATTGATGACATTTGGGGCTACTATGGAGGGAGAAAAAAAAATCATTGACTTGCTGTGATACTAAAAAGTGTATGTGAGAAAGGAAAAAGAAGTCAATTGGATGGATTAAGGTGAAAATTATGCCTGCCTGAGGTGAACAATTTATATCTCTTTTCAGCTCCCCCAAGAGCACAAGTTAATGAACTAAGCAAAATGGAAGGGCATAAATCGGAGCTGCCTGGGGCAGATTACATAGCTCATCTCTCCTCCAGGAAATGCTGATGGAGTGTAAAAGCATAAATGTTAAATGCTACATAGTTACTGTACAGTGCTTTCAGGGGTAAAGAAGGGGGGAAAAACAGTTACATGTTGGAGGGAAAAAGTAATCCTACACCACGTGATGAGGTGCAGTTCCATTCAGAGGAGGGATTATGCCTCCAAGGGGCAGAAATAAGTTAGTCCATGCACTAACATTTAAAATGGGTAGCAGCCAAATTCTCATTGGACCTGTCTGTACTGTTATGAAGGGGGGGAATAGGCCAAGGGAATGTAATTCATTAATGATTCCTTGTCTCAGTGTGTCTTTGAAAAACATGAGAGCAGGCACCTCTTCCCAGATCTCTGGTTCCATTTACGTTGCGAGGGTACTTAGAAGTGCTGTGGGTTCACAAAAATGTAACACATTGCACTTCCCCCTTTGGATGCTTTTGACTTCTGTGTAGAGTTTATCCATTTTGTTTATTCGTTGGTTTGTTATATCTCATGCTGTTCCAAAAATGATTTAAGGCTGGAATGGAAGTTGTGAGTGACACGTTCTGGGAGAGTGTGGGCTGCGTCCTCTTGTCCTGTGACATGAATATGTGTCCTCTTGTCCTGTGACATGGATACATACCAGGGTCACACCAACGCTGTGGCCGCGGTCAGTGCACATTTTCCACGTGGGCAATTTTGCTGATCTAGTTATTCATGAGACTTCCTTACAGTCTTTCACAAAAGCTGAGCCTCACAAAACCATAAGCAATGGGACTTGGGGCTGATGTTATTATAAGGTGTCTTTGTGAGGAAACCCACAGTGAAACAGGGAAGAAGGCAATGAAAACTTTAGATTAAAATGTCAAAAGCATTGTCAAAGAGAGGAAGGTGTTAATTGACTCACTGGTGTGAATACCAGATCGAATTCCTACCTCACACTTCAGAAATAAGGGCAGAAAGCATTAATAGCAAATCTCAACCTATTTTTGTTCTTTTCACAGGCCAAGTAGAATACAGCCACAGAAAAGGAGAATCTGGCGGGAGCTTTGCTTTTAGATTTGATGTGGTTGATGGAGAAGGCAACAAATTGGTTGGCCAGTCATTTTCCATCAGTGTTTCGGGTAAGGTGGCATCGCGTTTCTAAAAACACGTCAGCAGTTCTGCGGTTATATGGTCTACACTGTGATCACCGTGAGGCCGAGCCTTCTCGTTACGCAGCTGGTATGGAAATCTGGGATCACATCCCCTCCACTATGTGAAGCTCAGGCTCTTTGAGGCGCTCTTTGAGGCACTCTCTGAGGTTCAGGCCTAAGGACTACTCTGAGCTTATCCCTGTGCATGAAGTGGAGGACGAAATGGTCCCATTTCAAATCACTATTTCTGATATTTTTCAGAAGACAAATCTCCACCAGTCATCACCACTAACAAAGGGCTGGTCTTGGATGAAAACTCTGTGAAGAAAATCACTACTCTGCAGCTCTCTGCCACTGACCACGAGAGTGAACCTGCAGAATTGACCTACAGAATCACCAGACAGCCCCAGCTAGGCCACCTGGAGCATGCAGCATCACCGGGTAAGCCTATTGCTGCTTCATCAAATCAAAAGTAAGCATTCGGGGCAGCCACAGCATATGGACACATACGCCAGGAATCTGCCTTTATTAGTATTTGTTTTCTGCATCACCAATTTTGGCCATTCTATATGACCGTGCATTATACATGGCACACGTAGATGCTCAGTAATTACCTGCTGAAAGTTGATTTTAAAAATTGCCATTTTATATAAGCAATTTTGTCTCCATAACTAGATTGTCAATTCCTTTAGGGCAAACAATGCACCCTGTTCTTCTTTTAAATTCTTTGAGCACCTGGCATGGTATGATGCACTGTGCTTAAAAATCTAATTCAGCAAAGAGCAAGGGAAAATATGTATTGAGCAACATTCTAGTTTAGCTGCTGCTGGGGAAAGAAAAAAAGAGAAAAATAAAATACAACTCTTGGGGCGGCCGGTTAGCTCAGTTGGTTAGAGCGGAGTTCTCTTAACAACAAGGTTGTCAGTTCGATCCCCACATGGGCCACTGTGAGCTGCGCCCTCCACAACTAGATTGAAACAACTACTTGACTTGGAGCTGATGGGTCCTGAAAAAACACACTTAAAATAAATAAAAGTTAAAAAAGAAAAAAAAAAAGAAATGCAACTCTTACCTTCCACAGTTTTCTACTGGGTGAGATAAGGAACCTCTGCAGATAACCATAACTAAGGGAAGAATATGGCAGGTGTTTTTTGATTAAATTTATTGGGGTGACATTAGTTAATAGCATTACATATTTCAAGTGTCCAATTCTATAATGCATCATCTGTATATTGCATTGTGTGCTCATCACCCCAAGTCTAGTCCCCCTCCGTCACCACATATCTGACCCCCTTTATGCAGGTGTTTTAAGAACTGTATAAACTTGGTGTCATAGTAGTTCAAAAGTACATTGGGTAAAAAGCTCATATCAGTGGCATTTAAGAGCACCCTTCAAAGATAGACTTTGGGCAGACAGAAATTGCATTGTTACAAGAGATGGGAACAGTGTGTGGGCACATTCAAAAAACAATGAGTGAGCCAGTTTAGCTACAGCATATACTCTGAAAATAATAGTAGATAGGGCTCCTGGATAGATAGAGACTTTATGGAAGGTCTTCAATGCTGGGATAAGTAATCCCTATGTATTTTGATAGGTGATAAGGAGTCACTTGCAGAATTTTGAGCAGGGAAAGGAAGTCTAATTTATCTAGTGTCCAACAAGATGAACCGGAAGAAAGAAAAAGGAGGCACTGACAATGGTTAGGAAGTTTCACATTTGGCCAGGCAGGAGCTAGTGAGGCTTCACCAGGGAGAGCAGGGGGCAGTAGTGGGAATAGTAAGATGAGAATAACGTAAGAAACGATACTTGGTACCTGGTAAGTATTCAATGAACAATAATTGGTTGAATAAAGGAAGGGGGGAAGGAAGGAAGGAAGGAAGGAAGGAAGGAAGGAAGGAAGGAAGGAAGGAAGGAAGGAAGGAAGGAAGGAAAGAAAGAAGGAATTAAAGAATTTCAGGGTGAGAACATATAGAACTTGGCAGCTGAATGGATGTGAGGAACAAGAGGCACTTGCTGAATAAACAATCTAAAGGGAGAATTGTATTTATTTCGTACATCATAGAGGCAGTGACAGCTTGCAGGCGATTTAGATCTTCATTGCTTTTTCTTGGATTTTAGGTTACAGGTTCTTCATTCAACCAGGGAAATAGCAAAACGAGAGAATTACTTGCCCTGATGGTACTCACCATCTAATGCAGGGAGTCAGACAGTAAACAAGCAACACATCATATGGTGATAGGTGTTAGGGGAAGAAATAAGGGCGTCACCAGGGTGCACAGGGAGCAAGGGGCTGAGGGAAGGCCTCCCTAATAATACGAGGACATGTGAGCAGAGATATGAAGAAGTGAGGGAGCCAGTCAAACTGATGGATGAGGAAAGAGCATTCCAGACAGAGGGATTGGCGTGTGTGAACAGCTGCGGAGAGATCAGGCAGGCAGATCACGTTCCAGACGCAGGAATACCAGTGTGCCTGCGGCAGAGTGAATGAGGGAGAGGGTGGTGGGAGATGAGCTTCCAGAAGTGGAGAGTGATGGGGAGGAGGAGGTGAGGTAGCCAGACCATGTCGGGGTCCACGGTAATGCTGGAGGAGGGAGTGTTGAGTGCATATGGTGGGAGGGCATGGAGAAGGATGGACAGATTGGCCAAAATCCCTAATGCAGATTAAAGCAGGTGGCCTGCCCTTTTGTCCCCAAATTCCTGGGGGAAGTATGCAGATCAGCACTGCTAAGACCTTGGCTGCATGAGATATTTGATAACTAATTCATGAGCTAATTGCTTCTGCCAGAATTCTGTCAGGGTGCTGATTGTATCTCTCCAAAGATGATTGTGTTGGGCAACTGCATGCACACTGTGCAGGGCTTTAAAAGGCTCTGAGCTTTATGCAAGGCACAGCCAGTACCTACCTGCTGGTAAGTCTCAGCCCTCTCTCTTTCCTGACCCCAGGCTGTATTGCATCCTGTGTAAAGCTGCTCCAAATTTGCCTTTTCTGTGTTTCCAGTCTCAGCCTTCATTGGGCTTAAATTCTGTCTGCCAGGAACAAGCCAGCACTCCTTAGGGAGCAACCCACAGGTGGTCACACTTCTCCCTTCCTTTGGGAAAGTGCCCTCCCCAAATAGGGAGCTGGCTTTCTCTACCTGGGAGGCTTCCTTCACCTGCCCTTTTCCACCAGGCTTGACTTCCTAATCTACATTGTCTCCCCGCTCCCACCATTGTTAATCAATCTGCTATTTCTAGTAACTCTAGGTAGACCAGATACAAGGACCCAGTCCCCACCCTATTATTCTCAGGGGCTCTTCCCCATTGCTACTAGGGCAGGGCTTTCCTGCCCCTCCCTCACCACCAAGCCTACACTGAGTCCTTTCTGTAGCATTTCATCAGCATTCTCTCCTTCCCTGTCTCCCCTAAATGAGACTGTTCTCCTGCATTTGATTCTTTTTAAATGTCAAAGGTCTCCCTGTAGAGGAAGTCCATGCTGATGACCGACCTATCATCCTCTCAAGGCAGCTGGCTACAGCTTAGCGAAGAGCAGCAGCGTCTCATCCCATTTGCCTCAGAGCAGGGGTGTCTCTGCCAGGAGCTGGGGTGGGGCAGGGGCCTGGTCTTTCTAAGGAGAGCAAAGCAACTTCTGTAGTGCAGGCACTGAGCTATTTCGGGACCAGATGCCTCTTGGAATGATCACTTGCCACCAGTGCTTACAGACATCCTCTTGATGGTTCAGTATGACGTGGACTTATTCTCACGCTGTCTTTCTTCTTCAGCCGATTATAGATTGTTCTCTTCAGATAGACAGGAAAATCGTGAAGGTCTTCTTTTCTTTCCCTGAGGAGATGTAGGGAGCCCTGTGCTTGTGCGAACTGTGCAGAGGACAGACAGACACGAGCCTCCTCCCACCGAGGAGAGTAACATGAGTGTCGAGTCCCATTTGTGCGCATTTCAAGGCTGAGGGGCCACACCCTCACATCAGAGATCCGAAAGACTTGGGAAATCAGAGTAAGGAATTAAATTATTAGGACAGAAGCTAAGCTGCTAGAATAAAGAGACTCCAAAACACAGTGCCTGAAACCAGACTTTTATTTTCGCTCACAGAAAAATCCAGAGGCCGGTGGCCCAGATGGCTGAGGTTGCTCCATGCTCCTCAGCATGAGGCTCCCCTTTCTGGCCCAACAACTACTGTAATTATTGTCATCCCCCAGCTAGCAGAAAGGGAGACAGTCCAGGGGAGCCCACATCCAGTTCTCTTTTTAGGGGTATTACTGGGAGAGCACACATCACTTTTGATCACATCCTAAGTGGGAAGAGCATAGTCACACAGAGCTGTGAGGCAGCTAGGAAGTGTAGGCCCTAACTGGGGATCCAGTTGCTCAGCTAATAGTCGGGGGTTATATTTTTAAAGTAGGGGAGAAGTAATGTTGGCATATAGCAATCTCTAGCACAGCACTGGTTCTCCCCTCCATCAGACTTTTATTGAGTCACTGCTGCAGGAGAAAAGTTATATTTTAGACGGGGCACCATGTTTCCCCGAAAATAAGACCGGGTCTTATATTAAGTTTTGCTCCAAAAGATGCATTAGGGCTTATATTCAGGGGATGTCATCCTGCAAAATCATGCTAGGGCTTATTTTCTGGTTAGGTCTTATTTTCGGAGAAACACGATAGACATGTAAACAAATGTATGCAAATGTGTTTCAGTAGCTATGACAGCAACATGACAGAGGACAGTGGGAGCCAAAGGGCACTGAGTTCCGCCGAAGAGAGGGGTTGGGTGAGTCAGGAAAGACTTCCCGGAGGTGATGCTTGAGCAAAGCTATCTTTGGTTTTCTCTGTATCTCAGTATTGTGACAGCAGCAAAGATAGAATGCACCTAGTGCCTTAGCTTAGTTCTCCCTGAGAGCAGAGGTGCGTGAGCCTGTGAGGGCTGCTATAACAAGGGACCATGGGCTGTGCAGCTTATACAACAGAAGTGCATTGTCTCACAGGTCTGGGGGCTGGAAGTCTGAGATCAGGGTGTTGGCAGGGTTGGTGCCTTCTGAGGGAAGGCTCTCTTTCCGTGGCTTGTAGGTGGCCATCTTTCTGTTCACATGGCGTTCTCTCCATATGTATATAGCTGTGTCGAAATTTCCCCTTTTATAAGGACAATAGTCATATTGGATTAGGACTTACCCTAACGACCTCATCTTAACTAACTACCTCTGCAATGATCCTGTTTCCAAATAATGTCACATTGTGAGATACTGAGGATTAGAACTCCAACATGTGAATTTGGAGGTGGGGAGGGAGATACAATTTGGCCCATAACAGGAGGATTTGAAGAAAATCTGAAGCAGAAAAGCTGAGCGCCTCCCAGCAGAGCTGGAGGGGGACACAGAGTCATCCCATAGCCATGCTGGAAGTAGGAGGGCCAAGGCAATCTCCTCACTTCCTCTTAGGAAGGCAGTTTCTTCAAAGATGCTTTATTCCCACACCATTTCCCTGACCTGGACTGAACTTTCTGTAACGTGTTGGCCTTCCAGGAGAATTGGAAAACCTGACAGGGTTAATGTGGGTCTCCAGAATACTACCAGATACATAGTTTAGTCAGCAGGTTGCTGACTGCAAACACCTTTGATGGGATTAAAAGCCTTTAAAATATTTCAAACTGTAACTACCTGGTGTATCAGCTATAGGGACAATATGTTAAGAAAGACCATCTTGCTGGCAAGTGAGTAGCAGAAGTCTTCCAATGCCCAATTAGCAAAGGCTAAAACTGAAGGGACAAAAGTGTATAGAGATTGAAAATCTATCCTCAGTAGGGCTTCTTAGATATCGATTACAGTGAATGAAGTAAATTCATTCACCAAACAGGTTTTGAGTACTTACTGTGTGCCAGGCACTATTCTAGTTGCATGTTAGTGAAGAAGCCACAAAAATACTTGTCCTCTTGGAGCTTACATTCTAGATGCAGCTGGTTACCTTCTGGCACTTAATTATGGTTATCACATAAATGATAAATACTCCATCAAGATCAGTATTTCACAGAAGAAAGAGGTCATAATCCATAAAGTATTGTATAAAAAATAATTCAATTCACAAATATTACGATGTGATATTTCAGTGGTAAATCTATGAGTGGTTTTGTGATTCTTTACTATTCTGTACACTTCACATTTTCTCTAATAGGCATGTATTGCTTTTATGTTGGAAAAAAATAAAGATAAGGGTGATATCCAAGAGGCTCCTCTAGACTGAAAGGGCTAGATGAGTTTTACAAAAGGTACTCCTAGCAGGCCTAAACTTCAGAGTGCCAGTCCCAGCTCGTTCCTTGTATTAGCTGCATGACCTTGGATAGGTCACATTGCTTTTCTAATTGTATTACAGTATCATAATCTATAAAAAAAAAAATGGAGGTAATATGCCAACCTTGACTTTCCAGAGTTGTTAAAAGGTAAAATCTAATATATTCAAAAGCAAGCCTGAAACAGTATTCTGCGCTTGGTAGGTGTTCAATGTTTTCTAGAATGAATTGGGAAAGGCCCACTAAGACAAAGCCTGGAGCTGTCATGCACTGATGGTGGAAACAAAAAGTGGTGCTACCACTTTGGAAAATACTTTGTCAGTTTTTTAAAAAGCATACACCTAACATATATTCTAGCCATTCCACTCTTAGAGATTTATCCAAGAAGAATGAAAACTTAAGTCTATACAAAGACTTGTGCACATAGCACAAGTTGGAGGCTATTTGTAATAGCCTCCAACTACAAAAACCTGAATGTCCATCAACAATTGAATTGATAAACAAACTATGATATATCCACACAACAGAATGTTGCACAGCAATAAAAAGGAATGAAATATTAATGCATGCTACAATATGGATGAACTGTAAAATAATTATGTGAAGTGAAAGAAATCAAGCATAAAGTAGTACATTCTGTATGATTCTATTTATTAAAAAATTAGAGAAAATGCCAACTAATCTATAATGACAGAAACAATTCATTTATTGTTTTGGGATAGGGTAGGATAGAAGGATTACAAAGCGTCCGCTGGAAAATTTTGGAGTGATAATATTTTGGTTGAGGTGATGGTTTCATGGATGTGCCAAAGTTTATGAAATTGTACACTTTAAATATGTGTAACTTATTATATGTCAATTTCTTCTCAATAAAAATGTTTTTAAAAAATCAATTCCAGTGCTTCCTTCCCAAGAGGAAGGAAAAAAATCTATCACCTTTCTCAGTCAGTCTTAGACTCTCATAAAGAGAACAGAGAATTAGGTAATCAGTGGATTGTGAGAATTCAGACAAGTATTTCCCCATGTGCTCTAAGGATGGATTCACAGCAGGGAGAGATTTAAAATTCTCACTGCAGCCAGTCTGAAGTTATTAAGTTTTTAAAGAATGGTATGGATTTCCATCCAGAGCCAAAGAAAAAAGCTGTCAGATGGGGGCTACATTTTTTGCCTGTCAAGAGCTGATGTAGCAAGCACAGAAATATAAAATGTCTCATCAAAAAATTAATGTCCCAATATCAGTAGGCTATTGTATTTGGGTGACAAATTTTAGATGATAAAGAGAGATATAAATGTAAACCATGTGGGTCAATTTTTTTTTTATTTTTTATTTTTTAGATAAAGCAGTGATACTGGTATCACAGTCAAAGTAAAATCTGTTTGGGTTTATTGTTTGTTTTTTTACAGAGAAGCTGAACTTGTTTTGCCAGGATTAACAACGACAAATGATAAATCCCAGGCAGCAGCAAAGGAATTTCAGGACCAAACTAAGGGATTAGATTAAATGGATTAATATCCCAATACCCACATCAGAAAGAGGAAATTTGTGCTGAGGGACTAAAAGATATGATTCTGTTTCAGTCTTGGCTGGTACCAGAGAATAATCCCAGAGTCCTAGGATGGAAGCAAGAATTCTGTGCTAAATGTTGTTTTGGACATCTGAAAACATGATGTTATTCACTTGTGGGATACTTTCACATTATTCAAAATCACTAATTTCTTTTTCTTTTTTTTTTACTTTTAAAACAACTGAAAAAAAAATGTAACATGTTTTCAATCATGTTAAAAAATACTGGATTCTAGGTCGTTTTAGAGTTGATATAAAATGAGTGCCCAAAGCCCAAAGTCATACAATAAGGTTTGTTACTGCTAACCAGGCTAACGTAGTATATGAGAAGCTAGAATCGTTGCTTTTGAAAGGGATCCTTTCTTTTTCTTTTTTTTTTTTATTTTTACATCCCTCACACCGTGAACCCCCCTCCCCCCATCCACCACCACCCCGACCTCACACCGAGCCATCACATTATACACATAAAATTATAGTTGGCATTCATTAATGTCCAGCCTCTGGTGTACAATGCCATGACCAGGCATCCACAGCATTGAAAGGGATCTTTTAAGAGAGAGAGTTGAAAGAGACCTTGAAGAATACCCAATGCAATTATGAAGGCTGGGGATGGCTCGCCAATCACAGAAACAAGGCTATGTTTAGCCAAGCCCTGTGAGTCCAGTGTTCAAAAGCTATACCATATTAAAAATTATACAGTATTAAAAATTATACAATATTAAACATTGGGGCAAGTTTTCAGAAAGGACTATGAGGCTATGGGGGAATATAAAATTTGAGAGAGAAGAGTTTAGAGAACAAAGCGATGGTTCTACCTTGTACAGATTTGACCTGCATACATAAACCCCAACAGAGAAGACAGTAACATTTATTGATCACCTGCTGTTGGCTTCGCACATAGTGGAAGACTAGATAATTAAGTTAACATGGGCTCCCACGGAACATATGCCATTGTAGGGGAAAAAATACACAAACAACTCTAACACAACGTCTTAGGGAGAAGCACATAAATGCTAAGAGAAAAATACGAAGGACTCTCTGGTGAGAGTATGACATTGCCCTCGCCTTAGAAGTATGGCTAGCACTTTGGCATCCTGTTTGTTTCTTTCCTCCCCCTCTGCTAGGTATCCAGATTAGTTCCTTTACTCAAGCTGACCTGACATCACGGAACATTCAGTATATCCACTCCAGTGAGTCCGAGGAACATTCAGATGCCTTCAGTTTTACGCTGTCGGATGGAGTCAATGAGGTAGGTGAGAAACTTGATTCCCTCCTTGGATGGGTGTTGATTCAGAGCAGTCTTCTTTGAAATATACAGAGTTACTGGTCCTATGAGGGCTTCATGTTCCTCTGCTCGCAGCCAAGGATAGAGGCAACTTCTGACAGCCCCTCGGGCTCTTGCCCAAGAGAACTCACTTTTGGGTGCCTGCCAGGAATGGTGTAACTGGGAAAGTAGAGGGCACCCACCTACTACTCCTGTGGGTGCTGGGGACAGGTGTCCCACCTGCACTTTTCTGTCATTGTAGGTGACTCAGACTTTCCATATCACTCTTCGCCCTGTGGATGATTCGCTGCCCATGGTACAGAGCTTGGGGATGCGGGTACAGGAGGGCGTGAGGAAGACCATCACAGAGTTTGAGCTCAAGGCGGTAGATGCAGACACAGAGGTAAGAGTGGCTTCTCTGGCTGAATGAGAGGCTGATCAATCTGCTGGCAGAGGTTGCTTTATGACTGTGTATCCTAAAGAGAGGGCAGAGTGATGAGGGTAGTACAACTATCCTTGAAGGATTAAAAACCCGAAGAGACCCACAACCTTCTGGAAAAGAGAAACAAATACATTTATGATCAAACTGTTTTTTAAACCCTTCCTGAAACCCTAAATACATTCACCTTTTCCCCTGATTGCATATAACATTCCTTTTAACATGCTGAATTTTTTCACAATTTATAGAAAATGAGGTGAATGACATTTTACCCAGTGTTTTTATTATTCCTTATTAGCGTGAACAAGGATTTTCAGCACCTATACATGTTTCCCTTCTTTTTACCTCCTTCACTCAGACTTCTCTGGGTGACAGCAAATTATTACAATTGAGCATCCCCAAAGAACTAGGCGTTATAAAGCAAAACAGGGCATGTACACACAGAACTCTTATTCTTGTGATGCTGTCAGGCATAATTTAGCTCCCATAAAAAAGTACCACAGCATTTATTAATTAGTTCTGTGTACACACGACCCTGTGCAGCAGCATTGATTCATTCATTTATTCTTTCAGCAAATATTGATGACCTACTAGTGCCAGCCTGAGCTCTAGATGCTAAAAACAAAGCTGTGAGCAAAATGCATAAAGTTCCGGCCTTAGGGAGATTTCAACCTTTGCTTAGGGGAGCAGACAATAAAGAAAGAAAGAACATAGAATATCCTGTCAGATATGGTAAGTGCTATGTGTAAAAGTAAAGCCAGAAAAAGGAGATAGAGATTTATAGGTGTGCTGTTTGAGACAGCGTGCAGGGAAGGCTTCTCAGAGGACCAGAGTTACCGTGAAGTAAGGGAGTAAGCTACACAGCCATCTGGGAGCATTGCTGTCCGGGCAGAAGTGCCGGAAGTGCCACGGCCCTGTGCTCACGTTTGGGATCTTTGAGTTATAAGAGGCCCAGAGTCTGGAAGGCAGTGAGCAAGCAGGAAAGGAAGAGTGGGCCCAGCAAGAAGTCCTGGGACCACATCACAGAGGCCTCTTTGGCCCAGGTCAGGCCTTTGCATTGTATTCTAAGTTGCTGGGAAATCACTGGAAAGTCTTGAGCAGGGTTTTCTACCTCTTTATTTTTCCTTCTGTGTGTTACCCTAGAAGCAGCAATTAGAAATGGGAAATTAACTTCCATTCTGATGCATATGGGATTCTGTATATGAGTTTGGGGAAAGTGGTAGGAGATGATTGAAAGGAAATAATAGTTTTAAAAAGTCTGGTTCCTATCATCCTGATAGCAGTTAAAGATTCAAGTTTTCCCGTGACCCTCAAAAGACAAATTTAAATGTCTTAGTCTTACAACTAAAGTTACTAGAATACAAGTCCAATGGTAGTAACCAATATAATTTCTCTCTCTCCTTCGCTTTATTTTTGGTATTTATAAAGAAAATGCAGTCCTTATGATATAAGTGTTGGCTACCTTTGACCACCTGTTGGCCTTCACTCCCTTATCTGGTTTCTCTTACAAACTTCCCTTCTCCTCTTGCTTTTTTTCTTTTTTAACCTGCTTGACAGGCTGAGTCTGTCACGTTCACCATCGTGCAGCCCCCACGCCATGGCACCATCGAGCGAACCACCAACGGCCAGCATTTCCAGCACACCTCCACCTTCACCATGGAAGACATCTACCAGAACCGGGTCAGCTACAGCCATGATGGCAGCAACTCCCTCAGAGACTGGTTCACCTTCACTGTTGCTGATGGAACAAATCCTTTCTTTATTATTGAGGAAGGAGGGAAAGAGGTAAGGGTGAAAACAACAGAGAGGGAGGTGCAGCAAAGCATGCCAAAGGTTGTGGAGAGACACAACAGGTCATGTTTAGGCCAAGGATAGCATTGTTTGAGTTCTTATTCTGTCACTAAGGAATGGGCCTTAGGCAAATTACTTACCTTCTCCAAGCCTTAACTTTTCATCTGTAAAATGGGTACAATAATAATCACCAGCTTCAATTAGTCTAAGGATCAATGGAGGTAATCCACATAAAGTACTTAACACTATTGGCAAATTGTGAACACTTTCAATAGAAGGTGATAGTTACTGTTATTATTACTATTATTCCTCCTTCCCTTTTTGCTCACCCTATATTCCTTTCATTTTTCTTTCATCTTTTTTTTCAGTGATATTATATGGTTCTAGATAGTTTTTCTCTCTTATGTGTCCCCTTAGCCAGCCAGAGTTTCTCAGTCTCATGAAGAAGAACAATGGTTAAAATGACATTTGCATCCTACAGACGCTGATTTAAATTCTAACTGTCACTTACTGGCTGAGTGTCTTCATAGGTCATTTAACCTTTCTAAGCCTCAGCTTTCCTATATGTAAAATGGGGATGATATCTACCCTTGTGATGTACATAAAGCTCTTAGCCAGTGCCTTCCACAGGAAACACAAGAAGCATCCAATAAACTGTGGCTGTAATCACCATCTCTTTCATCATTTTAGGACCAGCATGTGAAACAGGTAAAGATGCTTTTCTCTTGAGGTTATGCAGCCATCAAGCTTTACATCCTTCAGAGAATTGCTCCCTTCTGATATCGAAGTGTCTGGAAGAAACATTAAGACAGCCCCTCTACACCCTCCCTTGCCATCTTTACTCATTTCCTCATTCCTTAGCCAGATCTCCTGCAGTCCCAAAACCCTCCCGTGGGAATAACGGCAACCCTGGTAAAAGGTAGGCCTGTGGATACACCTACATCTCACACATCTGTGTCTGACTTGGCAGAAGCAATTTTAGTGAGCTACATAATCACACCCTACCGTACTGCCAGGATAATCAAAGGGTCATCTTCTCGGTCCTGCAGAGTTCCTTCCCGACTTTGATGATGAATGGGAACGATTGCTTTCTGGAAGAAATATCCTCCTGCTTCCTTTAGAGACAGCCAGCCTGTGAGAAGGTCATTCTCAGTTGGCTGAGGTGTCAGTGGAATGGCTCTTGGGATTTCCCTGCAATTTCCGTGTCTGCACGGCATCACCACCTGGCAGCTCATCACTTTTATTTGTTCTCTCCCAGATTGTAGCTGCTCCCCAGTTAGTTTGACTTTCAGAAGAGAAAAAAGATTTCAGGATAAATCAGTAAGGGGGCTACCTCTCTGATAAATGTAAAAGGTCACGGTGGGTCTCTGGAGAACCGTGTTATTTTAAAAATGAAAATAATTTAGAAGGAGGGTTGTAGAAATGGAAACGCCAGCATCTGCTGCCCTGTGTGCCAGCTTGCCTTATCGTCTCAGAAACAGTGAGGTGCTGAGTCACACTCAACATGCATGTGTGTATGTGTATCTGTGTAAAAATGAAATTATAAACCAAAATGTATTTTTACTATTCACCATCATTCTTTTATTCTTGATTTTTTCTACCTCTTTTCCCCATATGGACTGTTCTGGTTAAAAAGAAAGGAAGGACCTGGACACACACATGCAAAGAAATGAAGCTGGACCACCTCCTTACACCATATACAAAAATAAATTCAAAATGGCTTAAAGACTTAAATGTAATGGCTTAAATGTAAGATCTGAAACCATAAAATTCCTAGAAGAAAATATAGGAAGAAACTTCACAGTCATTACCTGGAGTAAGATTTTCACTGATATATCCCCTCGCACAAGGGAAATAAGAGAAAAAATTAATATGTGGGATTACATCGAACTAAAAAGTTTTTTCCATCAATAAAACAAAAAGGGATCCTACTGAATGGGAAAAGATATTTGCCAAAGATATATCTGATAAAGGGTTAATATCACAAATCTATAAAAAAAACTCACTCAATTCAACTCCAAAAAAACAAACAACCCAATTAAAAAATGGGCAGAGGACATGAAGAGACATTTTTCTAAAAAGGCCATACAGATGGCAAACAGACATATGAAAAAATGCTCAACCTCACTAACCATCAAAAAATTGCAAATAAAAACCACAATGAGATACCACCTCACCCCAGTCAAAATGGCTATCATCAATAAATCAACAAACAACAAGTGCTGGCGCGGATGTGGAGAACAGGGAACCCTTGTGCACTGTTGGTAGGACTGCAGATTGGTGCAACCTCTATGGAAAACAGTATGGAGGTATCTCAAAAATCTGAAAATGGAACTATGTTATGATCCAGCAATTCCACTCCTAGGTATCTATCCGGAGAAATCCAAAACTCTAATTAAAAAAACTTCATGCTCTCCTATGTTTATTGCAGCACTATACACAATAGCCAAGACATGGAAACAACCGAAATGCCCATCGGTAGATGACTGGATTAAGAAACTGTGGTACATTTATACAATGGAGTATTACACAGCCATAAAGAAGAAAGAAATCTTACCATTTGCAGCAACATGGATGGACCTAGAGAACATTGTGTTAAGTGAAATAAGTCAGACAGAGAAAGACAAGTACCATATGATCTCATTTATATGTGGAATCTAAAGAAAAGAATAAGTGAATGAACTAATCAGAAACAGTTTCGGCAACAAAGAGGAAAAACTGAGGGTTGCTAGATGGGCGGGGGTGGGGAAAGGGGGAAGGTAAGGGGATTAGAAAACAGTGGGTAACCACAAGATGGCCACGAGGTTTTGAAAATTAATTTGGGGAATGTAATCAATAATGTTGTAAAGATTTTGTAGAGTATCCAATGGACACTTGTCTCATTAGGGAGACCACCTCAGGGATGATGTAGATGCCTAATCACTGCACTGTATACCTGAAGCTGAAGCTGAACAATAATGAATGTCAATACAAGTTTGTGTGTGTGTGTGTGTGTGTGTGTGTGTGTGTGTGTGTGTACTTACAAGAAACGGAGTACAGCATTAGGAATAGAGACAGTGGAAATGTAATAGCTGTGTGCGATGTCAGAGGGGTAGTGGATGGGGGGCGATGTCAGAGGGATAGTGGATGGGGGAGGGAGGTTCAACAGTTTGAGGGATATAAATGATAAACGTCTAAGTATTACTTTGTCTTGTGCACCTGAAACTAAAAAAAAAACAAACGAAAAAAAAGCGAAGGGAAGGGAAGGGAAAGGAAGGGAAGGGAAGGGAAGGGAAGGGAAAGGGGAAGGGAAGGGAAGGGAAAGGAAAAGAAGGGAAAGGAAGAAAAGAGAAATCAAGTCTCTTCCCATGAAACCTCTTTTTACATCTGGCAGAATTCCAACTGGTGACTTTGACATTAACATTTTCATAATGATTTTTGTCTGCCTCTCAGGAAAATTTTAACAAGACTTGTTGAAAGAAAAATATTTTGTTTATTGTTTCACCTCAGGGAAACATTGAAGTCTACTAAAGAACGTGTAGATGTGTGAAAGTCAAATTTCACAGCAGGTGAAATTCCAGCAAGAGTGCTACTTGTTTCTTGCTTTTCTTCTCATATTGTTCCCATTTTATCAATCAGCATTCTCCCTTAAGCCTCATGCCAAGTGGTGATAAGTAATGGAAACTGGCTCAGTTGCCCATTCTGAAGTGTCAGCTGATTTCAGGGATTCCAGCTTTGTAGGTCCTGGACCTGACATGTTTCAGATGTCTGTGAAAGATTAATTATCTTTTTTGGCTTCCCCCACAGATTATGACAGCAGCACCTCAGCAGTTCCAAGTAGATATTCTCCCAGTAGATGATGGCACCCCGAGAATTGTTACCAACCTAGGACTCCAATGGCTGGAGTATATGGATGGCAAGGTAAGGCCTTTCCATCTGCCACATTCACATTGACCAACTTGGGCAATAGCCTTATGCATGACAATAAATTATGAACAGAATCTGAGCTCAGCTCATGTTTATTCTTCCCTAAGTGAGCCGAGTTTGATTAGGATTGTACATAGTTTAAGATGTTCTTATAAAATGGCTCCCAAAATATAATAGTGTAAAGAAAATAGCAGTTTATTTTTTCTCACATAAAGGATGGAAGTAAGTAAGTCGACTAGAACTCCACATGACCTTCAGACATGGCAGATTCCTTCTATCTTATTGTTCTGCCATCCCTGGGTTGTTGCTGGTGACTGGAGCCAAGGGAAGAGGACAAACAGAGAAGTAGAGGGCAAGAAACTTCATTTTAAGCAAGTGGTACAGAAATTAAACACATCATTTGCACTCATATTATTCTAGTAAGAAATTGGCCACATGGCCCCGTCTGCTGCGTGGGAGACTGGAAAATAGAGCCTATAGCTGGGCAGCGAGGTGCTCAGCTGAAACTTTGTTAACTAGAAGGGGAGGATGGATTTGGAGAAACATATGGAAACACCATAAATGGGAAGGAAATATTTTTGAAAATGAGTGTCCTCAAAGGAATTCTACTTTAGAAATTTCTTTTTCCTTCTTCTAAATCTCAATTTGGTCGTTTTCAGATATGGCATAATTCTCACCTGGTAACAACATATCAAGCATTAAATCTCCATCCCCACCCAAACTCACACAGTTCTTCATTTCAGTTTGAGAAATAATTTCTTAATTTTGTGTGTGGTATTCCCTCTAAGATGTGGATTTTCTCATTTCCATGGAGCTGATTAGTTGGTTATGTAGCCATACCTTGGAGATATTGTGGGTTTAATTCTAGATTACTCACTCAAGCGAGTACTGCAATAAAGAGAATCATAATCTTTTTGCTCATGGAAGGTTGTATCTTCAATTTGTAAAAAACACAATATTTGTGAAGTGCAATAGCATAAAGCACAATAAAATGAGATCTGCCTGTAAATACAGCTGTTGTACTGTAGCTTTCCACTGAACGAATTGGGATTTTTTTAAATATACGAAACAAAATCAGTGAAAACTCCTTTTGTGCCCTATTTAATTTTTTGTGTCTTATTCAGAACCATCCCATTCTCTTCTTGACACTCTCCAATTGGTTTCCTACTTCCCATTCCTTCCCTACTGCAGTGATTCTTACGAAAGTCACCAATGATCTCTATTTTGCCAAATCCAAAGGTCACTTACGTGTCCTTATTTTAGCATTTAAAATGTTGACCAGGCCTTTTGTTTTCTCTCAGACCTTTGCTTTCACTAAATCTTTGTTCAATGAGTGAATGAGTGAATTAAAATTTATCCCATATATTTGAGCAATATTAGGGTATCATAAATTTATCTTACTTAATTGCAAGAATTGCACTTGACTCCCGTAAGATATAAAATGGCCATCTTCCCTGTACTGTATCATTCATTCAAAGTTCCAACCTTTTTTAAAGCCCAAATTCAAATTCCACCACCTCAAATCCCTTTCTCCCCAATTCAGATGGAATTCAATCTCTTCCTCTCCCGAAAAGTGTATAACACTCGTTTAGTATCTCTCGTTAAAGCTCTTGCCACAACTACCTTGCTCACGAGCCTTTCATGCCCAGTGAAGTATGAGCACATCAAGAGCATAGACTGGCATGTTTTCTATCCTCATATCCTCTTCAATAATGACACAGTTTCCTATGCAGTAAATACACTCCCTAAATCATTGTTCAACTGAATTAAATCTGAGTCACGGGGTCTTGTTCTTGCTTTATTCCCACATCAGGAAGTAAATTTAATGGGTTTCTATTCCAGGCTACCAACTTGATCACCAAGAAGGAACTGCTGACCATGGACCCGGACACGGAGGACCTGCAACTTGTCTACGAGATTACAAGGGGCCCCAAGCATGG
Organism: Rhinolophus hipposideros; assembly: GCF_964194185.1. Classification (NCBI taxonomy): domain Eukaryota; kingdom Metazoa; phylum Chordata; class Mammalia; order Chiroptera; family Rhinolophidae; genus Rhinolophus; species Rhinolophus hipposideros. The sequence goes on from NC_138047.1 coordinate 56,914,713, forward strand.
CTCCGTGGAGAACAAGCTGTGGCCTGGAAGAGCTGCTGTGACTTTCACGCAGGGTGGGCATTTGGAGAACCAAGGAATGGGAGGAATCTATTCTCTCCCTACCTCTCTGATCTTTCTCACAAGCACTTCCAGCTTCTCACCCCTAAGTAGCCTATTTGCAAACAAATATATCTTGTAGTGTCTACCATTCAACCTGGGAATTTTCCTTCTCCTGATTTGTTTGCCTGTTACACTGAATTTTGGCAATACAAAAAAAAAAAAAAAACAAAAAACAAAAAAAAAAAACAAAGCAAAACAAAAACCACATCATTACCATGCTTCCTCAGCTCCCAAATTGCTTTTGGCTTTGGCCAGGTTTTCTGGAAGGAAATCACATGATACTGCTTGGTTTCCTATTTAAAAAAAAAAAAATCAAAACCAGCCACCCGACTTTATGAAAGATCTGTGAACCTGTGTGGTTTACTTTTTGTTCTCTAGAGTTATGGAATTTTTTTTTTTTTTTAGTCTTCAGCAAAGAAATTAAAATCAACATGGGTAAATTGCTCAACAGGAATATTTTCCTGTTTTGGATCATATCAAATAGAGTACTTTGTATTTTAGTTGCTTATAAGCTTTTTTACAGTCTCCTAGACTTCCTTTGAGAATAGACCTGATTGGGAGGAGTCACTGCAAAACTGGATCTTATAAGTTATATGCCATATTTGCTTTTACTCCTTAACCTCTGTCTTATGTGCTCTTCTGCTCCATTTTTTCTGTGCCTCGTATATGGGCTGTTTTAATCCAACCCCCAGCTTTTCTTAGTAACATCTACCTTCCAAAGAACCTTATTTAGAAGGTAGTGTGGGCATGAGCATATATACACAGAGGATGAGGTTGGAGACTTGTCTCTGTCATTTCTCAGATTTGTCTCTAACATGCCATAGACATTTATTAAAGTGCTTTTTTGCCAGGACCCTGGAATTCTCATTTTACAACAGCATAAGAGCAACCTTTTGTAACACATAGCAATAGGATCTTATTCTTAAATCTGGCAGGAACATTTAATTTTAAGACTACTATCCCTTTTTGTTCTTGGGAAAACGAGTTCTGTCTGTGACCCATTAGAAGAATACACGGGTGTGTTGGTGTGGGAATCTCTGAGACTGTTTTTTACAGCCATGGGCTAATTCACGGTATATTTTTTTCTCACAGAGGACGTGAACTTGGGCTTGATTCGTTATGTGTTGCATGAGAAGAAGATCCGTGACATGATGGATAGTTTTCAGTTTCTGGTGAAAGACAGTAAGCCCAATGTGGTCCGTGACAATGTCTTCCATATCCAGTGGTCCCTCATCAGCTTTCAATACGCCAGGTACAAGTGTTAGGGTGTGTTCTTTCTTGAGAAATGAATTGGGCAAGCAGAGGAAATCAGGAGGAAGCACCCTGTGGCTCAGCGCTAGTCGTCTGATGACACTGGTGTTGATAACAACAATAAAAAAATAATAATCACACCAAATATTTTTTTTTAATTATAGTTGGCATTCATTATTGTTTAGCTTCTGGTGTACAGTGCCATGGTCAGGCATCCACAGTATCCCTGAACACACCAAATATTTTTGACTTCCATATGGACCAGGCACTGTACTGTGTACTTGACCTACTCACCTTGTTTAATAATTGGAATTATGAGATGAATATTATGATTGCCCCTGCAACAACAAAGCAATAGAGACAGAAAGAAGTTAAGTAACTTGCCTGAAGTTGTATAGCTAATCACTAATAAAACCAGGATTTAAGCCCAGTGATTTTAACTATTGTGATTTACTGCCTCTCCTGCAAGTGTTTTTTGCGTCTGTCTCCCAGTTTCAGAAGATAATCCAGTAGTAATCCAATCTTATAGGGAAATAATGTACATTCGTGTTTTGCCAATAATCACTGGCCCACTATAATGCCATCTTTGCCTTACTGCTACATTCTCTCTGTTCTCAAGTTCATTGTCTCCTCCTAGCTCCTTTGGTGTTCATAGGATTGTATACTTTTAGGGGCAAATACATAGCTTGATGCAGACAGCTTTTTTAGATGTTTTCGTGGTCTGTTGGGGAGTTGAAGAGGCGAGCAGAGAGGCACCGACTAGTAAAGCTGGGCAAGCACAGTGCTGATTTTAGAGGTTAAATGATAACTAAGATTATAATTTTTGTGGGGGAAAAAACTTTAAATCTACATTTCAGAGACTCAGTATTCTAAGAAATCAACTTCATGATAAGTCAGATGAAAATTAGAACTTGGGAGAAAAAAAGGAAAACATGAAAATTTGATTTCATATGCCCCAGATTACTCATTCACACTTAGAGAATTATTGGAAAATCAGAATCCACTTGTATAAGTGTAATGTTTTACTGTTAATTTACCACTTTGTATAGCTCCACCAAAATTTAATTAATTGAATCAAATCAATCATGTTTTCTCTAATGTTTAATGGACTAAATAGTACAGAGGCCCCAAAGGTGGCCGTGAGGACTAACCTCTCAGAGGCGCTGCTCTGGTCCACACTGGACACAAAGCCCTGGTCCAGTGGCCGTCCTCAGTGATGAAAACCAAAGCCCAGCTCAGGTCCCACTTACTTGGGGCTTTTCTAAACCGAGACACTTATTGTGAATTAACAGCACATGGATAGTTTCCCTCCTACTTTGCAAAAGCAATATAAATTCCTAGCAGCAAGCTAAGTTCTTAGTCCATTCTGGCTGCTATAACGAAATACATAGACTGGGTGGCTGATAAATAACAGACATTTATTTCTCACAGTTCTGGAGGCTGAGAAGCCCAAGATCAGGGTGCTGGCAGATTTAATGTCTGGTGAAAGCCTGCTTCCTGGGTCATAAGACAGTTGTCTTCTGATTGTAACCTTACACGGAGGAAGGATGAGAGACCAAGCTAAGGGCAAGAATCCAATTTATGAGAATTTCTAATTACCTTGTGATCTAATTACCTCTCAAAGGCTGATCCTCTAATATCATTACATTGGGGGTTAGGATTTCAATATATGAATTTTGGAGGAGGGGGAGACACAGTCGATAGCACCCTGTCACAAGGTATATATGTTGTCTATATACCTTTGTTACCTAGGCCCAATTCTCATTTTATTACCTCTGGCACTGCCCTGACTCCTCTACACACTTTACATACTTCCTATAGATCCAGCCCAGTCAGTTCCCACCAGAGCTAAATCATTAATTGCTTTCCAATTCCCTAAGAACACACTGACCTATTCTGATTACTCTCCCACACTAGGGAGAGATTGTTTACCATTTCTCCATGTTCCAAAATACAAAGTTCATAATGCCTTCGTGCTTCCAACCTTCTGAATGACTTCCCACTCTCTCTGAAAATGAGGCAGATACCACTCTGCATCCGTGGCTTCCTTGGTCACTTGGTCCTGTGACTGTCCCAGGTGAACACGTTCTGTCAATTTACAACCTGGCTTCTAAAAGGAACCAAGCTTCCTGTTCTCTGAAATGCCTGATACCACTAGCCAACCAGAAGAGACTGGTATTAGACAAATGAATTCTTCACAGCCCAGGGGTAGCATTTCAGACTCCCTTTTTGTGTGCTTCTAGCTACAATGTCAGTGAGAAGGCGGGCTCTGTGAGCGTCACAGTGCAGAGGACTGGAAACCTGAACCAGTATGCCATCGTCCTGTGTCGCACTGAACAAGGCACTGCCACCTCCAGCTCCAGGATCAGTTCCCAACCTGGGCAGCAGGACTACGTGGAGTATGCCGGCCAGGTAGGTGGGTGGGGGCCTCTAATTCCTGAACTGCCTGCACGGGCTGTGATGGCTATAGGTACTGTGGCACCTTCCTACTTCTTTTTGTCCCACCTCCCTTTCCATCGGCATCCTTCCTCAAGTAATTTTCCATGTGCCATTCCCATAGTACTTTGTTCTTCACAGTCTATGTAATCTCCATTGTTTTTAGCTGCCAAAGCTTAACTTTTCTAGCTTCTCAGTCTTTCCACTGTGCTTCATGACCAAAATAAATGTCTCTAAGGCATCGTATTCTTTGGAATCCTAACCCTCTCTCCCCTTTATCTGGGGTGACCAATTGGGAAACTCCTGGATAGGCTGGGTGAGAGATGATGGAAGTGTAAGCTTTAATTATAAAGTGAAGGTGGAGAGAAGTGGACGGATTCAACAGATGAGTAAGCCATCAACTGATGGGATTTAGCAGTGGTTTCGTTAGTGGGGTGGAAGGGAAAATGGATGGTGATGCCCCTTGCTAGGAGAGAGCAGGTTTGGTGGGTGATCTTGACTTTGCATCACATATGTTGAGTGTGAGTTGCCTTAGAGACAATAAATTGGTGGCTGTATAGGTTGGTAGGGAGGCCAGAGAGGACTTCTGGGGTAGAGAGACAAATTTGTACGTTTCTGTGTAACAGTGGTGGTAATTAGTATCAGGGCATGAGTGAGAGAAAGAGAAAAAGTAGAGCATGGAAGCAAAAGAGAGGAGGAGGACTTAAAGAGTAAACTCCTTGGCTTTGCTTCCATGTCTTCTCTATAAAAGTCTCATCCCTAGCTCCTGTTGGTGGAGTGCACCTAACTACCTCTGGTTTGGCACTGCCTGATTGGAATCAAATTTTGTTCAAATAAACTCCTAAAATGTTTAACAAAAAAAATGAGAGAAAGAAACTCCTTTATGGCAGGATGCCCTATATTTGTCATCTTTTATTATGGTACAATGCCAGCACTTGTTAGGTATTTATTCAATGTTTTCTCATAGTAATTTCATTATTTGTATGGCAACATAAATCCTAAAAAGAAGACCCTCTCTCTGAGGCATTTCAGCTGGACTAAGTAAAGGCCTTATATGTGAAATTTAAATGAGAAATTAGAAAAGAACAGATAAGCTAAGGAGTCTTTTAACATGATAAGAAAAGGCATGTACTTGTGTTTTTCAAGGAGAGATAAAAGGCAGTGTGTTCTAGATCCCAAGTAGAGATCTGTCAAGAGTTTCGCTTAGTTGGGAGTGTTTGGAAATGTGGAGTTTAGTAACACTTAATTTGATTAGCTGATTAGATATGTAATAGTAATTTTCCATTGATGAAAATTATGTGGGTTTTTTTTTTTTTAGAGGTTTATGACTATTTTTACATATGTTTCAGTTCTCTCAGTTTTCAAAAAGTGCAATCCAGGCCCATTTCCTGCCATTTCAATTTTGAACAAATTTATAGCCCTGGTTCCATTTGAAGATTTTGTCTTTTATTTTCACACAAAGTAAAACCAGAACAAATCCCTGTAAGTTCACAGTTATACATATAAAACAATTTCACTGTTTTGTACCAGGCTAAGTTCACTCACATTATGGATCTAACCCATCTTCATGGTAACGGATTTAGTCAAATATAAAGACTATAATTTTATATATATAATGTGATGGTTCAGTGTGAGGTCGGAGGGATAGTGGATGGGGGGAGGGGGGTTCACAGTGTGAGGGATATAAATGATGAACGTCTAAGTATTACCTTGTCTTGTACACCTGAAACTAATAAATAAATTAATTAATTAAAAAAATATATATATATAAAGTTAAAGTTCAGCCTAGCTTGTTTGCACTGGAACTTTTTCTGAATTCAAACACCATTATTCAGCACACTGAGATTCTTTGTCAATTTTGATTGTACAAGTAATATGATGGTAAGAAGGATAATATCTTGCGTTTGTTCAGTACTTTAAAATAAGCTTAGTGCTTTCACTAACATTGTCTCCTTTAGTCCTCCCAGTAAGCATTGTGAAATAGGAACGTTATTATTATCTGGCTGATAAGGAAAATGATGTTTGTAAAGTTTCAAAGCCTTACCCAGCTGCGAAGTAACAAAACCAGGACTTAGAACTTCATACTCCAAGTTCAAAGATCTTTCCAGTTAAACTTGCCACAGATAGAAAGGGAACTAAGTCACCAAATGACTCTCGCTATCCCAAGTGAGTTAATAAAACAGGAAATGAATAGTTACGTACATATTTTTCCACAGTCACCAAATGACGGGGGGATGTCTTTGCCCTCCATGTGCCAGTGCTGTAAATCAGTCCCAATGTGCAGATGAAGAATGGGAAGAGATAGCCAAGTGTTCCAGGTCACGCAGCAGGAAGTTGGGGGCTAAAAGAACCAGCTATTTCATTCAGTGCTCTGCCCACTGGACTTGGGCCCTCTTTTCCCATGATGCTCTGGGGGAACAAAGCAGGGGAAACAGAGGCACAGCTTAACTCCTTGTTGTTTTCTTTGTAACAGGTGCAGTTTGATGAGCGAGAGGACACCAAATCCTGCACTATTGTCATCAATGATGATGATGTGTTTGAGAATATCGAGAGTTTCACCGTGGAGCTCAGCATGCCAGCATATGCCCTGCTAGGGGAATTCACCCAGGCGAAGGTCATTATCAATGACACTGAGGATGAACCCACATTAGAGTTTGATAAGAAGACCTACCGAGTCAACGAGAGTGCTGGTTTTCTGTTTGCACCTATTGAAAGAAAAGGTCTGTTGGTGCCAAAGGTGACAAGGAGCTACACTAATAACTAACATTTATTGAATCCCTTTTATGTGCCAAGTGATGATGTATCATATTAACTCATGTGTGTAAGTCCTGTACATGTATTCACTAATTTACATCCCTAACATGTCCCTAATAATGATCCTACCTATAGTGAGTACTCTCAGAAAGCTTCTCTTCTTAGTTCAAGTTATTAGCACTCCCATTTATTCCTTAATGGGACTGAAAGACTGGTTACGTTTGGCCTTGCAAATTATTTATGTACTCAGTATTCTTAATCACCCAATCCATAAAATATTTATTAGCCTTGGTCAAGGAGGGAAGTTATGATTTATAAGAACTGGTTCCTCATCTTAGTTCTTGAAACAAAAATGTGTTTAAAGATTTCCCTATGTGAGTGTCACCTGTAGAGCTCAGATGAGGAATAAACTGTGAGAAATAAAGCAATTCTCGAGGGGCTGAAAATGAAAGCAGAGACTATATGGATTTATGATTGTTCAATATTGAGACTGTAAAACATATGGAAATTAAATTTTCCTTCAAAGCCACACAATGACTAAAAGTGAAGATGTCAGGTTTTTATTGAATCTGATGACTGGGTATTAGTGTAACAAACACTGTAGATAGTGCAAACCCTTGGTGACACCACTTAGAAAACAAGCAAGCCCCATTGGTTGTTCGGGGCCAGCAAACTGGGCCCAGAACAGGCTGTCACCCAGTTCTGCCACCCAGAACAGGCAGCACTAATAAGTAAAGTCATTTGGACAGAGAAGAGGGTTTTATTTTGTCTTATCTTTCGTTTTTTTAAACGAGCTTGTTTTTCCCTTGGAATTAAAATGCAGCAGTTTATTCAGAAAGGCAGTGAACTGTGCTCATAGCACTACCTTCAAGATACAATTACTTTGCCACTTAAAGTACCAAATATGTCTCTTATCTTTCTACCCGCTGTGTTCTTAGATGGTGGGCAATGAGTCTTGTGAGTTAACAGAGCACAAAATTCACAGAATAAGAAATCCATTTTAAGTTGTTTGGTGAAGCATCTGGGGTATGTTAAATCCTCAAGGGGTTTATCCCATAGGCTCAAAAGAGACTGCAGTGTAGGAAGATTTCATGTCAGAGTGTGAACAGAAATAGTGATGGAGTGTGTCGGAGGAAACCAAGCTTACCAATTCATCAGAGATTTTAAAATTTGAGAAGCACTCATTCAAATGCTTTGGTTTTCTTGCCATTTTGCATTTCAGGGGATTCAAGCAGCATTGTATCTGCGATTTGCTACACAATCCCTAAGTCAGCTATGGGAAGTAGCCTTTATGCTCTGGAATCGGGCTCTGATTTTAAATCTAGAGGAATGTCTGCTGAGAGTCGCGTGATCTTCGGGCCTGGCATCACCATGTCCACCTGTGACATCATGCTCATTGATGACAGCGAGTACGAAGAGGAGGAAGAGTTTGAGATTGCCCTGGCAGATGCTTCTGCCAATGCCCGCATCGGAACGGTGTCATTGGCCAAGGTGCTTATTAGTGGTCCCAATGATGCCTCCACTGTGTCCCTGGGCAACACGGCTTTCACGGTCAGCGAGGATGCAGGTAAGGGAGAGCATGTCCAGAGTTCGCTCGTCCATTTCCTAATCCCTTTCTCGAATGATTTTCTCTCAAGTTTGACAATGTCCTTAAAATGCTGAGAATTCTATTGTTGTTCTGAGGTGTTATATATGTCATGCTAGTCATTCCAACCTAGAATGGAAAGTAGTGAAGAATAGGGAGTTCCATCAATTTTTCTTGCTTTGGTTACCGATGGCCAGAAGGGATCTGGCCGAGACCTTCATTGACTGATGTCTGTGGTGCAGAAGGAAGGCATGGTGCTAAGCATTTTGGCTTGCAAAGGAGGGGAATGTGATCTGTTGAGAATGGACATAAGTTATTTAGTATCCTTCTAGCTGGTAAAAGAAATAAATTCTAAAATTTCAGTGTTTTCACAACATAATAGCCCAAAGCAGCCAGTGGGCACATTTTTTTCCACCCAGGCTGCTTCCCTCTTCTGGTTGGTTCCATAAGGATCTTAAAGTCTGCTGCGTGGTGCTGGCAGACATACTGTCAGAAAGAGCACAGCTGTGATGAGTATCCACTGATCCGAGTCACTTGATCAAGGCCTTTCACCTCCTCGAAGGTGATACTTTGACAGATAGTGGGAAGTGATATTTTTGAGCTCTTACTGAATGCCAAGTACCATGTGATGGACATTCCATGCATTCTCACTTCATCTTCTGTGGAAAAGCTACCATTATATGGGAAAGCATATGGAGGCCCAGAGAGGTTAAATAAATCACCAAAGATCAAGCAGAGCTGGGATTAGAACTCAGAGCTTTTCGACTACGCCATGTTTCCTTTCCCATATACCAAATACCAAGCCATCACTACATGTCACCCCACAACATAGCTAGAAAAATGTGATTGTGAAATCAGCTAAAATTGCTCATGTATGTCATTAGGACCCTATGAAGTATGATGTCACCATAGACCAGACGGTGAGTTTCATTCCTAAGATAAGCAATAAGCACAAGTGGTTTAAGTAATGATGTGTGCACCACTTGGATAAAATAGGAAAATCAAACCAGTTAGGAACATTTAATTAGAAACATTCAGCTTCAGGCCCCATAGAGTCCCCTCGCTGGTTCTTCCTTAATTGACTGTTTTCTGACTCATCCCTGAGGTGCTAGTCTCTGAGTTTCTTCTCCCAAAATAGACTTGAAATGTTTTTCAATGGATCCTCCCCCCTTAAAGTCATTGTTCTTCTCCTGTGAACAGTCTCCTTTGTGAAACCACAAAACCACTTTCCCCTAGGGTCTATCTCTTCAGCACTGCCTCCTTGAGACCCTCCTCCAAATCCGTTCTTCATCTTAATGTCAAGTATAAGAGGGGTGGTGACACCTCTCAGGCTTCCTCAGAGGGAGCACAGGGGCGTCACTGAAGTTGGAATAGACAAGCCAGCAGGATAATACAGCTGCTGCTGTGCAGGAGAATGTTGTTGAGAAAGCCCCACTGACTCTCTCGTTCAGTGAAATTTGTGAATCTCACTTCAGGCACAGTGAAGATTCCAGTAACCCGCCATGGGACTGACCTTTCTACCTTGACGTCTGTCTGGTGTGCAACGCGGCCCTCGGACCCAGCTTCTGCCACTCCAGGAGTTGACTACGTTCCCAGCTCTAGGAAGGTGGAGTTTGGGCCAGGTATCACTGAGCAGGTGAGCATAGAGCAGTGAAAGGCTGGATGGGTCTGTTAATGTGGTCTGTCTCTAGTCTGTTCTCCAAACTCTCTGGAGGACTCTTAAACTCCCCTTGTGATATTACTGTCGCCCCTTTCTTCAAAAACACAAACATACAAACAAGAAAACAAACTTAGAGGGATCTTCTACAAAGTCTCCAAGTGACATTTTCAGCATCTGATATCCAGCACCACATATTTAGGATAGAAACCACACTAGTTTGATGTAAATATCTAGAAACAAACCACCTAAGGGTGTATAATAAAAAGAGTAGTTTTATGGATGAAGCGAAAAAAAAAAAAAAAAAAAGACTTGAGACAACCAAAGAAAGGCAAGTTGTCACCTTTGTCCTAATCTCCCGAAAGCAAATGAGTGTTATATGTTGGGCATTCTATAAGATTTGCTTTGATTTTTCTTCTTTTAAAATTAAAAAAAAAAAAAATTTAATTGAGATACAACTGACATATAAGTTTATTTTAGTTTCAGGTGTACAACATGATAATTTAATATTTGTATATATTGCAAAATGCTCACCCCAATAAGTCTAGTTAACATTCTGATTTTTCTTCTAGTATTGCACCTTGACTATCTTGGATGACACTCAGTATCCAGTAATTGAAGGACTGGAGACCTTTGTGGTTTTTCTCAGCTCAGCACAAGGGGCCGAACTGACCAAACCCTTCCAGGCTGTCATTGCAATTAATGACACATTCCAGGATGGTAAGAGATTGGGGATGCCTGTTTGTGGCGTAAACTGTAGTTCTATTTTTTCCCATTAATTTCTATGTGTATGCATTGGAACTCATTCACATTTTCATTCAAGAAATGTGTGTGTGTGTGTGCGCGCGCCCACGCGTATATGTGTATGAGCACATGCATGCATATACTTTTACATAGAAATATAGGAAAAAAATAATTTTTCATTTTTGTAGCACTCTGCTAGACACACACAAAAATGTCTAAGCCTTGGCCGTCTGTGTCCTCAAGAAAAATCAACATCTCATTGGGGGATAAGACCTTTAAACAGAAAAAATAGAATGTATTATGATAAATAACTTTACAGTGCTAACAATCCAGTACTGTGGGAGCAGAGGGGACTGAACAGTAACTACGTGTGGAAGAATTGTAGCAGATTTAACAAAGGAGTTGATGAGTAAGCTGAGTCTTCAAGTGTGATAGGAGTTGACCTAATGGAGAAGAAAATAAACCTTCTCAAATGGAGATAGTCTATATGAGGTATAAAATTCCGAGAGATGAATATTTGGAATACAGTGAGATGCTGTCTTTTGCTTTGAGCCTGGCAGGAAGGGAATAGAAGGAAATGAAATGTAAAGATGGGTTTGAGTCAAGTTCTAAGAGGACTTAACTTCTAGCCTAAGGAATTTATAAGCAGAGGGGAGCAACAGACACTGACAAGCCGAGGAGTGGTGTGTGATTTTTGTTTTAGGAAACCACTACTGGCACTCCTGTAGATGGCATGCAGGAATGAATAGAAACAGGTATATGAACAAAATGTCAGTCTCCGCTGAAGATCTAATCTAAGTAACATGAAGATGAACAGGAAAGGACAGTAGTTTCTAGGGGAAAATTGATGAAATTTAGAATTGTCAGATTCTAGAGTTTGGTAGAGAAGATCGAGTCAAACCTTCTACCTCACGCAGGAGGACTCAAATCAGCATCCCTAGTCGTTGACAATAGAGTCCTTAGTCTCCCACTGGACTGGGGGCTTTGTAAAGCAGGGACTGCCCAGCAGACAATCATGAGAAGCTTTCACCTACTTCCTTTTTTTTTCCGACTAGGAGTGAGGGTTCATATCTTGTTAAAGAGAAAAAAAAAAAAGGAGTGTTTTACAGCTCAAGAGAAAGTTGGGTTGGTTAATGCATTTTAAAACCCAAACATTACCACTCTAGCTTTTAACTCTCATCTGACTTGGTGCCTGTCAGGCCAGCGAGAAAAATCAATCCGAACCCTTGGATAATCTGCCATGAGCAGAAAAGCTTCCTGGCTTGTGTTGCTTTTTACCTGGCAACGAGCTTCCTTCTTTTCCTCCTGTGCTGGGTCATGTCCTCGCCACCCTTTTAACAGCACAGGCCATTTTACTGGATGACACAGCCCTAAATGGTTAATGTTGGAGGCCTAATGCCAAAGCTGTTGATTTTCCTTTAGATGTAATGTTCTTTTAAGAAATATTTTCTGGGCTTTTCTTTAGTAATAAATGATAACTGTTAGGCTTAACTCAGATAATGGGTTTGTTTCATTTTGCTAATGCCAACCGTTCTGAGCAGTGGGCAGACTGGAAGCCAACACAGCTTTCTGTATACTGAGTGGAGAATGCTTGAATGCTTACCCTTTCTGTTCCTTCCTTTCGGGTTTGGTAAGGCATATATAGCATATCCAGGATGCAGACAGGAAGTAGAACACTACAGCTGTAACGTCATCTTCCTGCAGCCCCAAAGACTGACATATAACTGGAGGGACTACCTTTTTGTAATGTTTATTAAGAAATTAAGAATGTAGATTGGTGTAGCCATTATGGAAGGTAGTATGGAAGTTCCTCAAAAAATTAAGAATAGAATTACCATATGACCCATAATCCCTCTCCTGGGTGTCTACCAAAAAAACCTGAAAATATTTATCCATAAAGATATATGTGCTCCGATATTCATTGCAGCTTATTTATGGTGGCCAAGACATGGAAACAACCAATGTGTTCTTCGATAGATGAATGGATAAAGAAGATGTGGTACATATATACAATGGAGTACTATTCTGCCATAAAAAAAACATAAAATAGTGCCATTTATGACAACATGGATGGATCTTGAGGTTATTATGCTGAGTGAAATAAGTCAGCAAAAGTCGAGAAACATATGACTTCACTGATACGTGGTATATAAAACTGAAAGTAACAAAGGAACAAGACAAGCAAATAAAGAAACCAACACTCATAGACTCAGATAATAGTTTAGCGGTTACCAGAGGGCAAACGAGTAGGGGGGTGGTAGAAGAGGGTAAGTGGGGTCAAATATATGATGATGGAAGGAACAGACTCTGGGTGGTGAACACACAACATGATATATAGATGATGTATTACAGAATTGTACACTTGAAATCTATGTGATTTTAGTAACCATTGTCACCCCAATAAATTTTAATTAAAAAAAAAGAAAGACATTAATAAGTACCAGTCAACAAAATGTTGGTCGTAGATGGGGACACGCTTTAATGCACAGCTAATTACCGCAGGCTTTGTAGGAAGGAAGCAGAAAAAAATTACCCTTCATATTGAGAAGGCTGGAAATAGGGGGTAATCATCACCATGTGATAATAACTCCCACCAAAATTTGAGTGCCTGCTGTGTGCCAGATACTGTATTGAGCACCACACATACACACTCATTAAATTCAATCCTCCCAATAATTCTCTGAGTTAGATATTATTTCCAATTTACATTAAAAAAAAAAAAAAAAACAAGCCTCAGAAAATCTAAGTCGATTGCCCTATATCACAGCAGGGCTGGGATAGAATTTCAAGCTTATATACTCCGAAACCCTTGTTTTTAACTGCGATTTGGCTCCAGTTCCTCCCTGAAGTCAAATGAGGCCGTGTGAATTATAAGAGAAGTGGTAGCTCTGCAGCAGTAGTCACAGGCCAGGGAACCACTGGACATCTCAGCATGTGGATGTGTTTTGTTTGGCCCAAATAGTTTTGACCTATCTGGAATTTCTTTTTACTATTTTAATTGGTTACTATTTTTATATTTAGGAGATAGCACATAAAACTCCAGATCTCTGGCTTTGTTTAAAAATACGAAGATCTGCCAACGGAAGACTAGACCCCCTTTAAACAGGGCCTCTTCTTTCTTTTTCACCAGTTCTTCCTGTTCTCTCCCTGGCCTCAGGACCAATGTGAATGGCCATTTATCATCAAGCTTGCACTGCTGTGTTCCTTATTGTAGTCTTAGAAGAAAGTGAACTTTTTTGAGTATGCATGACTCTATCACCACTTTCCTTATACCTGGCCCATTTCTTTACTTGCATTACCTCCTTGCATTTGAGATGGCAACTACCCTGAAGCTGAACAGAAACAGATGCAAAATTGATTTATTCTCTTTTATTGGAACCGCACTCACAGTGAAAGCAGTTCCTTTGTCCCGAGAGCAGCAACCATGTCTTGAAATCTGCTTACCACCTGTGATTTGCCAACCTAAGGTTGCCCTTACGGAGCTCTCCTGCCATGTGGGTGCTGAGGGCTGACAGGAGCTGAGGCCACCCGCCTCTGTCTCCCTGTAACAATGCCTCCATCTTTCCTTCTCCTCCAGTGCCCAGCATGCAGTTTGCCAAGGATTTGCTCCTAGTGAAGGAGAAGGAGGGTGTCCTGCATGTGCCCATCATTCGAAGTGGAGACCTGAGCTATGAGTCGTCAGTAAGGTGCTATACTCAGGGCCATTCAGCTCGGGTCATGGAGGACTTCGAGGAAAGGAGAAATACAGACTCTTCGCGGATTACGTTTCTGAAAGGAGAGAAGGTAAGTGGGTGTATGATTGCTAAAAGATGGAATTCTCTTCTTCCTTAATGCCTTTTATTTGTCCATAGTAAAGTAATTTAGACAAGTTCTGAACATCCTAGGAAGTTTCTTACTAATTGATAATATTTCAGTAATATCATCTACTTGTACGTAGCTATCTTCTTGGTCTCCCACTTATAACCAAATACATATATCATTGGTTGAGTTGGGAAATTTAGATGATGCGTAATATTTTTGGAATTTAGCAGAATCAAATAAATGAGGCTCCTCTTATTATGAAACTATGTAAGAAATGAACACACTCCACAAGTTTACCTAGAGGACAAAGGGATAATTCTCTAGTACCTGCGCCCCTGTGCGAGGGCAATATACATCCTAGTACAGGATCAATCGTATGGGATCAGATAGGCAGATGTTGGTTGAATAGATTCAAGTCATATTCTCTTGACGATGTATGTGAAAAGGGATGAATGCACATATGTGCACAGGAACCCCGGAAAAGCCCCAATCGTTAAGTATGACTGCATCAGACTCAAAGCCTGCATCTCAGTGTATGTCAAACGTGTATATTGAATGAGAATCACATTTTTCCATGTTTGGATCTAAGTTATAGATGACTGAGTCAATTGTACCCCGTGGTTCAAGGAACACAGTCCTCCTTGACCTGTTCCAGGCCCTTTTATTTTGTTTATTTATTCATTTTATTTTACATCAATTCTCCAGTCACATTCCCTTCCCCACTTCAGAGCTCATTTGTATTTGTTCTTTAAAAATGCTGGTTATTTTATATGCATAGTTTTTAATGTATACAATTGCTAATGTGTTATTTTTTTTCAAACGTTTACTGCATTTACTCAGCAATATGTTTTGTTCATCCGTGTCATTTATGTGTTCATCCAATCTGTTGCTTCCAACTGTTGCATAGTATTTCCTGATGTGTATCTACTACATTTTATCCATCCACTCTCAGCAATAGGCAGTAAGGAATCACAAGAGCGCCCAATCAGTCACCTCATAACCCTCTGCCACCACTAATAACGCTGCAGTGTATCCTTATATGTGTTAAGTGTGGATTTCTTTGGTAATATACTCAGCAGCAAAACTGCTGGACCATAGGACATGCATGTACTTAATTTGAAAAAATAGTGTCAGAATACTTTCTAGAATGTCACATGAGGGCTGCTATAAGCCCACATCCTCTTCAGCACTTAGCATTAGTTATCTTTTCAATTTTTGCTAGTCTAATATGTATAAAGTTATATGTCATTTTAATCTGTGTTTCTCTAATTAATACTGTTCTATATGCTTGTAAGCTTATTGAGTTTCCTCCTATGGAAATTTATTCTTTTTATCCTGTATTCCTTATTTTCTTGTATTGCTGTCTTTTTCTTACTGATTTGCAATATACACTTTCTTGTATATTCTAAATATTAATTCCTTGCCAATTTTAGACATTTTAGATATTATAAATATATTATCCCTGTCTATCACTTACCTATTACCTTTGACCATGGTATTCTTAGTTGAATAAAAGTCTTCAATTTTGATATAAGCCAGTGTATCAAATTTTTGCCTTGTGATTAGTCCTTTTGAAATTTAGCATAAGAAGACCTTATCCATCCCAGTTTACCCAAGATTCTTCCTCTGTTCATCTTTACTAACCAAAAATAAATAAATAAATAATAGCTTCCTTCTTTGGGACTTTCAGCCTCTTAAGCATTTGTGACTCATAAAAGCCCTGTCTTCATTATGTGTTTTATGGGAATTTTGCGGTGGCAGGTTGAAACACGTGTTTAAAAATACGCACAAATACTACAGATGTAATCTTTAGCTTTGAGTCTACATGTCTGTATTTGTTTTGAGTTCAAAAGAGGATTATCTGCCTATCCAACAGGCAGTTTGTTATTTCATGAAATTATAAAGAAATACAGTCTAATAGTCTGTGTTACCTACATGACAATCTATCTTTCATTATTCATAAGCACCTTTTGGAATCTTTATTTTCTTAGCTTGCTAAGCAATATGTCTTTGAAACTTGTCATTCACTAGAATGTCTTCTTTTAAAGACATCCCGAAGAGTCATTACTAAATTCATACTTTCTATAAAGAAATTCTGATTGTGAGGAAGATGTGGTAGAAAAAAGGAACATTCTTCAGGAATTTAAATTCAGGTTAGCAAGCCACATATAAAAATGCTCACAGGGATGTTCTCCTAACATTTAGTATAATTAGGAAAATGAGAGTGAAACTTCTCTAGACCCACATATCCTGTGCAATACAGTAGTATAGTGGACTTGAAATTGTTCAACTAAAAATAATCCCACTTCTCACATGACTCTACTATCAAGGCTGCTCCATTATCTAAAATGCTGTGACCTTATTCTACATTTTCTCAAGAATACAATCCTCAGTAGAGAATATTCAGTTTGAGAAACATTTGACTTCTTGTCATCAAACAGGGATTTAAATTGTGTTCTGAGACTTTTCCTACTCAGCAATTTTCAGATGAGACACCATTTGGCAGCATATTTGAGAGTTCTGGAGCATTTAAAGGTGTCTTTAGCCTAACAGGAGGACTTTCTAAGTTCTTTATAAGAGTTTTCAATTTTTTACAATGGAAAAGAAACGTTATTCAGCTCTCCAGGAAGTCTAATCCTATGTTAAACCCCCATGTCAGAAATCTGCCTATTATAACATGCGTCAGTGCATTGGTCAGCCTAGGCAAAACATGGGACAGCACACAAATGTTCTACAGATGCTTTTTAGTGGGTTCTTTCATTGATCTTGTTTTTCATAACTCATAACCAGTAATTCAAAATGGTTTGGAATGTTCTCATTGCAAGGCTCCGCATATAGATAGGTCCCACTCAGGCATGAACTGTTAGATATAAACATTGTACTTTATACATTAAACAGTTTGGGATCCTTTGAATTTATGTTGACTCTGATGCTGCAACGAAGAAAAATAAAACCAAGTAAGGTATTGATATCTTGCTGCAAACTTTAATCTATCCTGTGCCATTGGCTCTAGATGAAGAACTGTACTGTCTCCATCCATGATGACTCCATGTTTGAGCCTGAGGAACAATTCAGGGTCTACCTCGGCCATCCTCTTGGAAACCACTGGAGTGGAGCCAGAGTTGGAAAGAATAACATGGCCACCATCACCATATCCAACGATGAAGATGGTAAGAGTTATTCTAATGTACATTTAATGCACATGACATTTACTAATAATGTAATTATATGTGTTTTGAAAAATGAAGGTGCTACAAAAGTGCCTACTGATAGCAATCTTGGAGTATTTATATAAAATGTTGGCAGCAAATGATCACCCTCATGTAGAGCTTCAATAAGTTTATAGGTTTTTTAATTTCATTACTCCCTACCATACTGCCAAGAGATAAGGAATGAGTATGGTTAATAGCTGGGACAGAGATGCTAAGATAGAGAATAGAAACTGTTTAAGTCACTGTAGTTCAGGAGCAGAATTGGAAATACAATCAGAATCAATTGAGTCCAATGAACTGATTTAAACACTGCCACCTTCCAGGAAAAGTCTAATTCCTATTTTCTCTCATTGACTTGGCTTACTAGCCTAAGGGGGAAAAAAAAACTTAAATTCTTTAATCAGGTGTTAGTAAAGAGAGGCCCAGGTGGCTGGGGAAACAAAATCTGTTCCAAATTGGGACGTATTTGTTTTATTAAAGCAGATATTTTAATAAGTGAATGAATAATAATGTTATAAATAATAATAACTATTTTTACTGAATATTTATTGTATGCCAAGAATCATGTTAAGCATATTATCATATTCATTTAATCCTAACAGTAATCCCTTGAGGTAGTTGTTATTACCCCTATATTATAGGTGAAGAAATCAGCAAAGTTATATAATATATGCTCTTAGTTACAGAGAGGCAAGCAGTGAAATTGGATGTGAGCTTTATTTTGTCAGATTCTAGAGTCTACTTGACAGTCAATGAGACTCTTAGGGTTTCCAGTGTAAAATCATGGATGAATTTGAACATTGATAACAAAAGCCAGCCTTAAAATTGAATTACTCCTTTTCCCAAGGAAACTGCGCTTCAAGTCCCTCTGCCAGTCACACAGAAAACCCAATGGTTGAAGCTCAGAGTGGTAACAAATTCACGCTGTTAACAGTGACACTCCTAAGTTTCAAAGAACATTCTTTTTAAAAAGTATGAAGTTGCAAATGAGTCTCATCCTCTATAATTAGAAAGAATTGCTTTCTGAGAAGGAAAGAGGGGAATGAACACAGAGAGTCTAGAAAATTCTGCAAAATTCTATAATATATTAAAATGGCATAATCAAATATATGGTGATGGAAAGAAAACTGACTCTAAGTGATGAACACACAATGTGATATATAGATGATGTATCATAGAATTGTACACCTGAAACCTATGAAACTTTGCTAATAATTGTCACCCCAATAAACTTTAATTTAAAAAATGGTATAAAATTTGTAATTGCTCGCATTGTTTTCTTTGTCTTTTTCTCTCGACCTCTACCACCGTGCCCTCCCTCATGGGAATGTAATAGAAAAGAAGGCATGATTTGAATTTCTTAATAAAAATCATTGTCATGTTGTTAATCATGCCCTACCAATGACAATAGTACCTTAAACCAGATTGTGTTAGGAAGTCTTGTGTTCCTGAATTATCGCAGTAGGTCGTCACTAAAACTTTCCATTCTTCACTAAATAACCTGTAAGAAGTTAGGGAAAGCCAGCAGTGGGGAGGTGAGAGCACTGAGAGGGAGGATCCAAAGGACCAGAAATAAAAAAGATGGATTTGGTCAATTTAAGTCATATATAAATGCAATTAATTATAAACGTTAGAAATTCACACATCATAAATGAAAAGGAGTTGATTCATGAAATCGGTTGATAGATACTTATCAGTTGCCTACTATGTCTCAGTCCCACGATTAACTGTGCAAATTATAGAACAGTGAATTGTAATGCCTAGATGGAAACTTGGACATTATGAATTCCAAAGTCCTTAAAAATATTTTCCCACTATATTGTTTTAAATAAGAAACATGTGAGAAAAAAAACTTCTACAAAATCACAAATAAAATTCCTTTTTCCCAAGCATTGCTCAGGGGTAAATACTGATTGATTTTTATGACTGCAAGCCATTTTGCCTGTACTGTTAACTGAGCACAACTCCTTGTTGTCATTAGAAGGTGTTTTCCTGGGAGTCGCCATCCTTCCTGCTTTTCTCACTTGTTCTTGTTTCCCTACCCATGTTTCCTCAGCCCCCACCATTGAGTTTGAAGAAGCAGCATACCAAGTCCGAGAACCCTCGGGGCCAGATGCTACGGCCATTCTGAACATCAAGGTGATCCGCAGAGGAGATCAGAACAGGACGTCGAAGATCCGCTGTAGCACACGGGATGGGTCTGCCCAGTCTGGTGTGGATTATTACCCAAAGAGCCGAGTCTTAAAGTTCAATCCCGGTAATTGAATGCTAATCCCACCTGCAGATTTTACTTACTAGAGAGCCAAATATCTTACATTTGAATAAAGGAACGAGCAGCAAAAAAATGAAAGAGAACAGTAGTTCCAATAGCATGAAGTATTTGTTAAGCACCCATTTGAGATCATAGGAGTCTTTAAAATCTTTAATTAATAAAAATGCAATGGCAAAAGGAAAAAAATAGGTCCCTTACTTCAGAACACCTTTGGTTCATTTAAAAAGATTTGGTGGTGGTGGTGGTGGTGGTGGTGGTGGTGGTAAGCCTATGTTTTGGTTGAGTGATTGGAGCACTTGTTTTTTTTAAAAAACATATGTGATGGCCATTATTTAAGAAACATTGTACAAACTACTGTGCTGGGTCCTTTAGGCTGGAATTACTAAAATCCAGAAGGCACAATGGCTGTGCTCAAGTGGTTTAACATCTACTAGAAAATGCGATACCCTATTATTGCATTTCTAGAAAAGGATTATCCTAGAAAGAGCAATGGAGACAAGTCAGGAGAGAGCGAAAGATGGGATTGAGATCACAACTAGCTGCTTAACTACGTGATGTATTAATTTGATAGGAGGAGTGAGACAGGGAAGGGTTGAATTGTATACTAGGTTTTCTCACAGAACCTTCTGGAACAGTGAAAGATGTAATGGCTAATGTAGATGATGGCATCATTTATGATGCAGCCAAAAGTGGACAACAGTGTTAGAAAGCCTATTCAGAGATGTCTTGGCAGGTGGAGGGAGAAAATGACTCCCTCAGAAATGACTTTGGGGGATTTTGTATGTCTCTCTCACCCCCCTTGAACTTTAAAGGGGTTTCAGTTCCAGCCTATGTGTGTCTGCTTAGTGTTTGGCCTTCCTCCACATCTGCACAAGGACCTCTCTTCTGAGTGTGTTTACTTTCTCCTTTCCTGCCTAAGGGTCTGGGGGAAAGACAGTTCTTATAAATAAGCCAGTCTAGATGTCTGTAGAAGAGGAGGGAGGGGACTTTAGCTACCACCAGGGATGTTTGCACCTGCAGGGAATCATCTCACAGAAAAGGAAGGGTTTTTTTTTTTCAAGTTCTAGCCCTCCCTCTTTAAGAATGCCAAACTTTCACAGTATTGTCTTTGCGAGATTGGCCTGGTAGGTCGCCTTTGAGCTATTTCTTCTCAGGAGACAGCTTTGAAGGACGTCTGTGTGTGCAGGCGCTCACAGCCACATAGGAGCTCATGCGTAAGTGTAAAGGGGAAAGAAAAATTAAGCAAAACAAAAACTCATAACCAGGATGGAGTGTATTTTGGATCATAGATTTTTACTACTGCCAGCTAGTGTCAGGCAGGGACCATTAATCCTCATATGGAGTTGAATAGTAAATCTACAATACTGAGCTTCTGCCACAGGTGGAATTCGGTCTATAAAACAGATTCCCCGCTTGAGATGGGGTTAAAGTGATCGGCAGCCCCTGCATTTATAGAAAACCTCTAAAGGAAAGGACATATTTAACACGAAATCTAGGGAGTGCCAACCTGTACTGTCTTGGGGAGGTCACCTAACAAGAAGGTTTGTTTTCTTTTTGTTCTGTCCTTGGCAAAGGTGTGGATCATATCTTTTTTAAAGTCGAAATCCTGTCCAATGAAGATCGGGAATGGCATGAATCTTTCTCCCTGGTCCTTGGCCCAGATGACCCAGTGGAAGCCGTTCTTGGTGATGTGACCACTGCTACGGTGACAATTCTAGACCAGGAGGCAGCAGGGAGTCTCATATTGCCAGCACCACCCATCGTGAGTTGCTTGACCTGAAGGATTGCTGCTTTTATGTCTTAGTGACTATTAGATGAGAATTTGAGAGAAGTAGGACTTCTGGTGCTATACGTCTTCATTCTTCTAACACAGTGGCCCTCAGCTGGGGGCAATCTTGTCCCCTCCCCCTAGACCCCTGAGCTTCACCCACCACCTCCCTGGGACATTTGGCAATCTCTGTTGACATTTTGGGTGTTACAACTGTAGCACTAGATACTATTAGCATGTGGTGGGTAGAAGCCAGGGATGTTGCTAAACATCCTACAATGCACAGGACAGCCCCAATGACAAAGAATTATTTGGCACAAATGTCAATAGTGCCAAGGATGAGAAACCCTGTTCTGACATAAGAATAGGATCAAACCATGTTGATACCTTTGTCTGATACAGACAGGAAGTACAATACAATTGATCTTCTTGTTGCTTTGGTGGGACCCGGAAGAGTAAAACAAAGTAATACTACCCCACATACATCATCCTACATACAGGCCACACACATAGAATTAAGTGTCTGTAGAAACATAGTATCCTGATTACCGATTTGGGGATGAATAGAATGAACACACTGACTTTACAGTTAGGAGGAAAATGCCTCGAGGTTGCCAAGGGGATCTTAACCCATAACAATGAAGCGGTCAGAGTAACTTCCTCTGACTAGTCTCATATAGGAGAAGGATCATTTCAAAATGTGGCTCTTATTTGACCATGGAAGAAATACACTATCTTTATTTACTTTTATTTTGCCAAACTGTGTACTGTTAACAATTTAACCTAGTAACCATCATTCACGATATAGCTTTGATTAGAGTGTGCAGGGAAATGAAAGGTTGGTTTTTTTCTCACATGAGTGATAGAGCTCTGATTTAGGAATAAGATTAATACGATAATAAGACTTTAGTTCAGGCAGTAGGAGGATCTTCTGTACTGCTAAAGGTCTGCAGTACCTTTTAGGGATGCCCAGCAAGGTCTTGTAAACTTCTGTTGCATTTCCAAGAATCCCTGGAAGTTAAGTGATCTTGTGGAGCGTTAGTTCTGACCTTTCCCAGACCCAACCGGGCTGAAGCTTTGTCGCTCCTTTGCAGGTTGTCACACTGGCCGACTATGACCATGTAGAAGAAGTTAACAAGGACGGTGTCAAGAAGTCCCCCTCCCCAGGCTACCCGCTGGTCTGCGTCACCCCCTGTAACCCTCATTTCCCCAAGTATGCCATCATGAAGGAGCGCTGCAGTGAGGCTGGCATCAACCAGACATCTGTGCAGTTCAGCTGGGAAGTGGCTGCCCCCACTGATGGCAATGGGGCCCGGTCTCCCTTTGAGACTGTCACCGACAATACGCCTTTCACCAGTGTCAACCACATGGTAGGTCTAGGGGTCTGGGCCTGGCTGCATAGGGGGAAAACTGGTATTTCTCTTTATTTCTCTGACTCTATCAATTTCCCTAAGGTCCATACATGGCATTTGGAACAAAATAAACAAATGAGCAGGTACACACAGTCTTTTTGTCCTTATATATAAGGAAGGTATATAAGGTGTAGTAGAAAGAGAACTTAGACAACCTGTTTACAAATATAGATTCTGCCTGTTTTTACCTATGTGATGTTAAGAAGTTACTTAACCTCTCTGAGTCTCAGTTTCCTGATCTGCAAAATCATACCTCTTCTACTTAGCCAACTAACAAGGTCATGGACAAATCAGATATCAAAGTGACCTATAAATGGTAGAGTAAGTCAAAGATTCCAGGTAGGTACAATTAATGATCACTATTTTTTTCTCACATCTCTTCAATCATTCAATAAGTAGTAGGATATAAACTCCTTAAGGACATGGAGCAGGGGTTCTGCCACATTTGTATATCCCAAAGTGGCCAGCACATTGATGGCACATAGTAGGGCTAGTGATTAAATGAAAGGACAAAATTCTTATTGAGCAATCGGCATTTTAGAAAGCCCTGTGGGAGCACATGAAAGGAAGTTCACAGTGTAGTTGCTGTCATCAGAGAGTTAGAGACCAGACCCACACCTCTGCCACCAGCAGAGAGCAGAGGACAGGGGTGGCTTTCCCAGCCTCTGGAAACCATGCACTGCAGAGACCGCTCATGACACCAGTGCAGTTTATTCTCTTCAGAAAGAGCTAAAAGCAGTGGAGATTCAGGCCCAGCCAGTATCTGGCCCAGAGTAACACTTAATGAGTTTTGACTGAAATTAGTGCACTTAATAATTTTGGAAATCAGAGATTTCTTTCGGACTGAAATTTCTCTTGATTTTTCCTGTTCATCCTACAGTTTGTTCTCACTTTAATAAGTACATCATTTGAATGGGCTAATGGTGGAGGAAAGTTATTAGACACAGATGGGAGGCTTCGAATCAAGTGGGGTTGTTCATGCCCATTGTCTTTGGCACAACATATTCAGAAAGGCCGGAAGATCCATGCTTTTGCAACATAACCTACCTCATTTAAATTATCTTCTATATTATTAAAACAATGTAAATGCCAAGACTTAACAGCTTATTATTTCACAAGTATCTAATTTTCTATTCAACAAAATCATGGTCTGATTTGAGCCAAGTATACATTTTTAACAGGTACCAAGTTTATGAGGTTACATTATATTTCAGTTTTTCTTTTTGCAATGAATTGGCGACTGATACTTTTACCCCAGTTTCCTTTGCTCTATCTTTATTTCCTCAATTATTTACTTAACATCATTGCATTTTATGCATTTTGGTAAGATGCCTCACATTCCTTTTGAACTAATTCCATGTGTAAATAAATAAATAAAGCGTTGGCAGCTAATTAAAGAATTTTAATGGAAAACTCTTCTTTAATCTTTAATGGACTTCAGTGAAAATTGTTTTCACTGGGGTAGAATATATAAGTTTATATGTTTGCTTTGTGGGAGGTCTATGGCACACAGAACTACGAATTAATTACTCCTGTTATGTGCTTCCCTATATGTTTGCATACATAACCTAAAGGGTTCTGGTGAGCTACGTTGCCTCTGCATAGACTGAGTTAAGCACTCTATGGCTTCTGTATATCTGGGAGTGTAAAAGCGTCTGTAGAAAGGTCTTCAAAGGCCAGTAAGTATCAGAAGCTAAGTTCTCAACTTCAAGCTGCATGTTATTGTAACCCTGGCGAGGTGTGTAGTTAGGGCTCGAGAAGGGAAAGCACTGGGCAGGAAAGAAAAACAAGGGTGCTTCCTGGAAAGGAAGCACCTCTCCTCTATATCCTGACACGATGCCCTCAACAAAAATGACTTGGAGACCAGTGACTCTTGCTGGAAGAGCTGAAAACCAGTTGAGTGGTCCTTATGCTGAACCTAATATATAAGGAGAATAGCATTGTCCCTGGTACTCAGTCATCTCTGGGCTCTTGCTCCATATCTGTCTACTTACTCATTGTCTGACTTACTAACTTAGGCTAGAAGTACTCACTGCTCTGTCCGTAGTGCCTGGTTCCTGGTAGAAATTCAGTATTTATGGGGCAAATGAGTGAACAGATGGATGAATGGATGATGGGTGGTCTTCAGAATTACCTTGTATTGGGAACTGATTATGTTATATCCCCCAGAAGATACAATGTAAAGAGCTGTTTAGTATACACATGTCTGAGGTGCTTTATTCTTCCCGGTAGGTCCTGGATAGCATTTACTTCAGCCGGAGGTTCCATGTACGTTGTGTGGCAAAGGCTGTGGACAAGGTGGGCCACGTCGGGACCCCTTTAAGAAGCAACATTGTTACCATTGGAACAGACAGTGCTATCTGTCACACCCCAGTGGTGGCTGGGACAGCAAGAGGCTTCCAGGCGCAGTCCTTCATCGCTACCTTGAAATACTTGGACGTCAAACACAAGGAGCATCCAAACAGGTCAGACAGGTGGTACATTCCACAATGAGAGGGAGGAGTGAATCTCATGCTATTCTTTGTGCATTTGCTAAGTGGGACAGATCAATGAGTGATACTTTGGCAAAATAACAATAGTGGTAATGAATGTTTCAGAAAAAGTTGAACTTCTTTAAAGGCACCCTAAGATCTGGCCCCTTGCCTATACTAGCTTCATGCCCCTCACCTTGTCATTTTCACCTGCCAGTCCTCCCAGAGATCCACATGTAACTTCCCCAGGGCTTCAAACTCTTATAGGTAGCATGTCTCTGCCATGATGCTACTTCTGACTCCAATTCTCCCCCATCCTCTTCCACTCAGTGTAGTGAAATCTGACTCTCGTACTACACCTAGCTCATGGCATCTCTTCCAGGAACTTTTCCATCATTTCCTCCAATGTAATTTGGAAGCTCCTCCTTCCAGTTCTGTGACACCCACGTTCTTCTTTCAGAGCATCAACATCATTCATTCTCTCTGTCTCCATAGTAGATGGTGAGGGCACGGACCATGATTATTTATTTTGCATCCATCCTCTCTGCCTAGAACAGTGGCCCTTAAAAGTAACTCACTGATTATCTAGTGAACAAATGAAGAAACTAAGACACTGGGCAGATGTGCTTTAATTTTTTTCCTGTGCCACCATGATGGTGGAAGGTGGATACTTTCATTTTTGCATAGCATAAAAAGAACTCATGTATGTCATATATATTCACTAAGCCTCACAGTATTTAAATGTTTGCCTTTTTGAGCAACTGAGTTCAGAGAAAGCAGTTTGTTTGCATGGAAAAATAACCAAATTTGTATATGGAGCCAAGAATATGCAAATCCTTTTTTTGTTCTAACAGAATAAAATTTATCTTTGTTCAAAAGCAGTAACAGAAGTGCCCAGGGTGCTACTGACCCCTTCCTTGCAAAAGAGCCATCTTGTTCATATTCCCAAATTCTAATTCCTCTTATAAACATGGTCTTTGTTCGGACAAAGAAGCTGTAAAAAATCAAAATGCATCTCAATAAACATTCTGAAATTTTTAACTTATGCAATGAAAAAACATGCAGCCTGTAAGTACAGTTCTATTGTGGTGCAGTCTTAACGAATATTTATTAAGTTTATATTTTATTTAGAATTGTATACTACACACTCTAGAGAAACACAAGACGCGAGGGAAATGGTCCTCGGAGTGGGAGGCAAGATACACATAGTCTGAAAACATACATGAAGTAGTAGCAATGTAAATAAGTTACAGATTTCCTGGTGCTAAGTGGTGAGGAATGCAGATCGGGGAGAGCATATTGCAGACCGAGACCAGTGAGGGCCAATATGTAGTGTTTCAGGAACTTGAAAGCAAAGAGAAGAAGGGTCTTTCCATTGGGTAGGGACAGTATGAGTAGTGGGATATTACTATTTCTAAGATATTGGTCTGGGTAGGGATATTGGCCTTAGACTTTAAGAGCTCAGTGATGTCTTTTTGGCACAAATACTTAAACAAAAAAACAAAAAAAGAAAGAAAAGAGTGTCAACCCTACCCAGCCCCCACAGACATCACTGTGACAGCAAAGGAGAGCAGCACCTAATCTGTCACTCAGCTTGAGCTCACAAGGAACAGAAGCTTCCATTTAAAGCAGGGGTGTCCAAACTACGGCCCGCTATCCATTTTTTATTGGCCCGCAGCAAATTCCCCAAATATATTTAGTTTACTTAAATAAACCAGGTGAGGCAATTCATACTTCACCTCGAGTGAGTGGCCCAGCTGTTTGTGTATTTTACCACAAAGGGCCCTTGGTAAAAAACATAGAAAAAAGTTTGGACACCCCTGATTTAAAGCAAAAGAGAGCTTTAAAATAACGTGTGGTTGTGATGTTATTTTTTCTTGTGTAGAAAAATAAATCTATGACTCTTGATTGCTATCAGTCCTGAGTCTGGAGGCCCTCTTGAGAGGAAAACCAACCCTGCTTGTTTGTCAGACCTTCATGTTCAGAGAGAAATCTTACATGGAAATCTTTAGGGGAGAAAAAAATGGTAAATTTATTGGTGAAGACAAATTGGGTTTTGAGAAAGAAATATACCATGTGAACTATTGATAGCATGCACCTAAACCCTTATTTCTGCCCTTTTTTCCCGTAGAATTCACATTTCAGTGCAGATCCCACACCAGGATGGAATGCTGCCCCTTATCTCCACCATGCCTTTGCACAACTTGCATTTTCTATTATCTGAGTCCATCTACAGACACCAGCACGTCTGCTCTAATCTTGTCACCACCCGCGATCTGAGAGGCATCTCAGGTGAGTGATGAGTGCCACACTGGCTTTCCCATTCCAGCCCAGCACAGTGGCCCTTAGGGATATGACTAAGTGAACTCTGGTTTTCATGTTTTCTAGTGCTCAAGATCTGCATGATTAGTGGGCTTCCTTCTTAGCAAGCAACCAGACTTAGGCAGCTCAGACCATGACATGAATAAGAAAAAAACAGCAACTTTGGAATCAAACTGACTTAGGTGCAGACCCTTAGTCCACTAGCTATATGATGGAACAAAAATAGCTGGGCCTCTCTGAGCCACTCTTTCCTTATGTATAACATGAGGAAACAACTGATACCAATGAAGGTGAGGATTAAACTCGTTGACATTTTTAAAGCACCAGCCGTGGTACATTTTAGTTCTTTTCCTCCCCGCTAGTGAGCATGTTTGGATATGTGCCTTAAAACCCCATTGTTGCAGCATCTTTAGAAGGCTAACGTGCACATGTTACGTTATAGGACTGGTTCTCCAGGAGCGGGAGCAGAGATGGAGTTGGGGGCACAAGATGGTTATTAGGGATCAACATCTGTGCAAGGGCAGGAGAGCAAGCAGGATTGGGCAGAGGGAGAAGTCAAACTGCATGCAACACAGCCTGACAGAGCTGCCACCGAGTTTTCAGAGAGCTTTGGAGAGAGCCCATCAGTCAGACTCCGTCGTACTTCCAGTCCCAAGTGACAGACCTTTCTACCCCACCTGGCTCAGTCACTGATGCCAGCTGCTGGGGTAAGGCTGCGACCTCAGGCCGAGCAGCTCTGCAGCTTATGCTGACCTGAAGGAGCTATCACCTAAGGTGGCACCTCCCTGTGTTCACCATAGCAGACAGTTTACTTTACAAAGAATCCCGTCCGTTTCCATTTGCCTTAGCAAGTGCGCATTAAAGGCGGGCTTCCTCCCTTCACAACTCATGAGTCGTTTCATAGTGTTTTTGAAGATAGAACAGTGTTCACGTGCTTTTTCATATTTATTAAGCATCACTTTAGGTATAGTAGAAATTAGTGGAGTGTAAACTATTCGTACATCACCGAACTACACATGAAAGTTTAATTGGTCCACAGATACAGCTAATGAAAGAAACACAGTACTATGTGTCATGCAGGGAGTCACGTGGGGTCTCTGGTCCCACTCCCCACATAAGAACACAGGACACGATGAGGCCAAAAAGGAACACCCACGGAGCCATAGATCGGGGAGTCATACCACTATAGTCTCGCTGGCGGTTGGGTTGGAGACAGGAAGTAGGAGCCACACTATCTGCAACCTGCCGTCCATCTCTCTCTACCAACCAACCTCACTTGCTAGCAGCAATCCGCTCTTGCTAGCTCAGGCACCATCTTCTTGCTAGCCCCCATTCTTTCTGCTAGCGTAACCACGGCAGTTATATTAGTGGCCAATGGCTCACTGGTTACAGCTGACGGCCAACTAGCCACAGCTGATGACCACCCAATCACAGTTGATGGCCATTTACTACCTGAGCTAACACCTTTCCACGTGAGGCCGAGAGCCTGGAAACTGCACTCCTGGCTCTGTCCCCATACTATGTTTATAGGCTGAAAGTGTGTACCTCTTCCTACTGAGACACAGATTCAACACATGTTAATTGAGATCCTAGCTCTTGTGGGGCAGAGGGTTGGGTGCTGCTGTCAAACATTCTAAGAAATGCATCAGCTCTTTCAGAATTCTCGAGTTGCTTATAATACTATAAAAGTCTTAACCCTTATATTCTAAAGTTGTGTCTGTATTTAGCTCTCTGCTGCATAAAGGTCTTCCTTAATTTAAAACAGTTCAGTTGCTTGGCAGCATTTGATCCAATAATTTTTTCCTGTAGCAGGGAAGGTTTAGTCAAGCATCATTAGTGAGCTATTTACTCATTAACACCAAATTAAGATTTTTTTTCCCCCCAAGTGTTCAGAAACGTGGGGGGGGGGGAGGTGTGTGTGCATAGACTGAGGTTTATTTGTTGGCTTTCCATAAAAGCTATTTAAAAAAAATAGATCTTAAAAAAATAATAACTCATCAACAAATTAGTCACATAGTAAATCCATTTCTTCAAGGACTGATTGTGAAGCATAGAACCAGACTTGCCAGGTGCGACAGTGCATTTTCTGAGGTATACAGGGCCACCAAGCTCTGCCATCTTCATTTATGGTGTCATTTGTTCACCTTTTCTTCCCAGATTCCTGCATCCTTTAAAGTCTGTGAGCCCAGTCATTAAGAACATAGGGCAATGGGCAGTTAGCAAGGTCCTTTCTCCCAGTGTTGCCTGCAAGTGTTAGGAGCTTTGGCTTGTTTTATTAATAGTCTCAGATGGAGAGAGAGCTCTCTCTGTATCAAAAGGACATGTCTCTTCTCCCCACGCAGCTTCTGGGCAGCCAGCAAGGGCAAGTCTGCAGACTGAGTTACCATTCCTTGTCACTCCCTCCCCCTCAGAGGCCGGGTTCCTGGATGACTCAGTCTACCACAGTGCAGCCCTGGGGCCTGGCTATGATCGCCCCTTCCAGTTTGACCCCAGCGTGCGAGAGCCCAAGACCATCCAGCTCTACAAACACTTGAACCTGAAGAGCTGTGTCTGGACCTTCGATGCCTATTACGACATGACAGAGTTAATTGACGTCTGTGGGGGGTCAGTTACTGCCGACTTCCAGGTGGGTCTCCAGGGACTTATGGGAAGAGTGCGTGTACCTGGGTGCCAGGTAAAACCCATTTATTCCGGAAGCACTTCAGTTAACATTTCGCATCCAGTGGCCTCCAGAACTGGGCCAACCAACTAAGGGAGTTTTTGTTACAAGTCCCTCAGGTGAAATCTTTGCAGCATTGTGGCTAGTGAGAGCCTCTCAAAGTCCTCTAAATCAGTTATTTGGAAAATTAATGTAGAAAATGTTCAAATTAATATGGAAAAAATTACTGTTTGGCATTTATATAAAAATCTAGTATTTACCTCTCTGGGTATATATATTCTTTCCTCTGGATACATTTTGAAAAGCCAAAGCAATTTACTTAGATTTATTACTTAGTATATATGTTCTTTTCCCCACCTGGAGAAATGAATCAAAATGACAGGTGGTGAACCCTGGCTTTCAGAAGACAAGTAGGGCACTGTCGTCCTAAGCATTATGGAGAAATAATTGTTTAAAACACATTCATTTCATATTTATTCCAAGCCGATAGTACTTGTAAAAATAGACACTTTTTAAATAGACATTAAACATAGTCACAAATGAAAGTGTTATAGCAAGAAGCCATTGTCATAGGAGAAGGGCAGTTATATCAAAGGGACCAGGCTAATGCGCCCTCATGGAAAAAATAACTTTAAAGCAGGTTCTACCCAATTATGAGCAGTTATCAAGGAAAAAATTAGATGTTTGGTCTTCATTTCAAATTAGATTCAACCACACTGAAAGAGGGAACTTGTAGAGGGACTTAGATTAATCATTTAGGGAAAGTGTATCCGATTAAAATTTGTTTTGGTTCTTTGTGACACCTCTCCTTTTGGTTAACTCTCATTCTGTATACACTACTGCCCTCTACTGAGTAGAATTTTAAGGCGCTCTTAAGTTTTCTTTCCATCTCTGCAGTTGTGTACTTTTGAAAATGCAAAACTAACTCTGGTTCTTCCCCTGACTCCTCAAAAGTTAGTATTCTCTGTTCTCCAGGATTTTACTTCAATTACATTTTTTTGGATATTTTTGTTTGGAATATGCTTAAAAATCTCAAAGACAATGGTCTTATTATACAGAGGGTGCCAAAAAAAAAAGGAAAATTGTATTAAAATTGAAATACTCAATATATACCAATAACAAAAGATGAATATAAGTCATGTGTATATATATTTTTGACAGCCCCAGTATATGTCCCACTTTTAAACCAACACAAAAGAATATATATACAGAAATACTTCATCGTTTTCTGTTTCTTTGAAAATAGTTGAAATAGCTGATGCATGGTAGAAAAAACCCAGAACTTAGAACCAAGGTCTAGTATATATTTTTCTCTGTCAAATGTCAGTAGACTTAGATGAGATTGTAACCTCTCTGAACCTCATCTGGAATTGTCACTAATAATCTCAACGTAGGAAGGCATCTAACACATTGTCTGGCACAAAATAGGGATGCAGCAAATATTTGTCAGTGTTGTTTTCCTTTTTTAAGGATTAGTAAGTAACATGAAGGTTAAAGGAAAATAAACAGAAATAGTGGAGGGAAAATTAATTTTGCCAGTCAATTAGAGAAGTCATAGAGTTTCTAATATCAACAATTGCGAGATTAGAACAAGTGCATTTAGAAAAGCCTATATAGTAAAGGAACAGAACATGGTGTGAGACCCAGATAAAATCTGAAAATTTTCTAAAGAAAACAGAAGAAGGCATTCCAAAAAAATTTTAAATGAATATGGAATTAGTAGTCTTTAGAAAAACTGGGAATCAAATTTTAAATCCCTGACAATATTGAATATGAAAAAATCCTTTAGAAAAATAAAATGTTGATGTACTAAATATTGATAAAGCATTTCGCTCTTTCCTTCAGTTCCCCATGGAAACACTTTACATTGTATTTTCAAACAAAAGAAAAATATAAGTTCCATAGAGTATTGTGGTATTTGGCCAATGAAAAAATAACATTGTTTTAAACTAAGCTTTTTGTTATAAAGAATATATATTTATGAAGGAAAATATAAAATACATTTAGAAATGAATAAACCAACTCATCGACTCATGTACATGTACAGTTAGCTTCCCTATGAAAGCTTCTGCTCATATTTTATCTTTCCATCCAGTTTTTGTTCATTGCATAGTAAAATAAAAATTATTGAGCCAAATTAATAGCACTAACAGAAACCTCCTTAGAAGTGTTCTTTAGGAAGTATGATGTTCTGTGTTTTCAAAATTATTTCAACACAGCATTGTATTAGATGGGAAGTTATCCAAGCATATGCAGCTCTGGGCTGTCGTTGGTAAGTTCCCTAAAAATGATATCCAAACCCCAGGACCTGTTCCTGGAGCAAGAGTTGTGAGTACTCACTGAAACGTCCAAGTCAGCCATACATTCATTCCAGGGATCCAGATTTGCACATCTTTCCAACTAGGGTTAACTTAAACTTTCCTACAGGTCACTAGAAAGTCCAGTCAGTACGGAATGTACTGATGGTAGATGGATCCCAGGTCTGTCAGGTCAATCCTTTAGGAATAGCTGAAATCTCAGCCAAGACTTCCAGCAATTGATCAGTGGAGACGAAGTTCCTTCTCACTCTTCAAAGGTGTTTTTATTCAAGTGTCACCTCTTCAGAAAAGTCTTCCCAGATCACCCTACCTAAGAAGCATCCTGGCCACTTGCCATTCGTTTATTGACTTTATTTTTTAAATGTATGTGTCTTCCTTACTAAACTATAGGTTCCATAAGGGCAGTGATTTTGGCTTTTTCCACTGCTGAGGACCCACTCCTAGTCTGGTACCTGGCATCATCATGGGCATTTGATTAATAATTATGAATGAGTGAGTAACTAAATGAGTGAGTGGAGATTGAACCAAGATGTGACGATCATGTGCCTTTTCATCCCAGGGAAGAAATAACCTCCCTATGTGTACTCCACTTGCTTGGCAGGTGAGGGACTCTGCTCAGTCGTTCCTGACAGTGCACGTGCCTCTCTATGTATCCTACATCTATGTGACAGCTCCCAGAGGCTGGGCCTCCTTGGAACACCACACCGAAATGGAGTTTTCCTTCTTCTACGACACTGTTCTCTGGAGAACAGGTATACCCATCCACATCTTACCTAGTCCTCCTACCTTTACTCCAGCAAGAGTAAAAGAAAAATAAGTGGTGATTTTTAACAGTAGCTGCATTCTTCATCCTGTTGTCCTATATACAGTCCAAGGACAGTTGCCTGAAGTCTGGAAAGTGTATAAATCTGTGGTTCCTGCACAAGAACGATGTCCCTATATGTGGGTGCTGGAGGACCTGTAAGGATGAGGAATTCAGCCCAGATAGCTAGGAGCCTAGAGTAGAGGAAGGCCAGTGACGATGAGGCCTATATTGCTCATTAGGAGTTCAGGAGAGTGTGGGTTCTTTGGGAGCATAATCATGTTCATTGTCTCTTAGCTAAAAATGCTGTGATTTGTGTTGTTTAAGGAGCAAGAAAGGGTCTTCAAATCAGATGCATGGAAATGGGAAACTATACCAAGAGCCACTTTGCTCTCTTTATTCATTTGGCCTAGAGTTTGCTCTTTTATTGCATTCTTAAAAGTAGGGACTTTAATCCTACTATTACTTCATGCATTTCAATGCTGAACTTTTTTAATGACCTTCATCTCAGGCTAGTCTCTGGATTGGTGACAGCCCCTCAGCTGGCTTACACCTCTCATGACTCCTCCTACCATCTTCTCTCACTGCTCACATGAATGCACCTTACATCTCCATGATTCTCCCCTCCATTCACTCCAATGAATCTGAGTTGTTGTTGTTGTTTTGCTTTTTTCCCATTTTCAGTGTTCTATACTTCAAAAATTACCCCCAACTCATTTCCCTACTTCTATTGCTCTCATTCTCCCTCCCGAGAGGGAATTTACTGGATCTGAGGCAGAGACTAAAAAGCTGCAGGAATTTTTTTTAAACAGGGCCTCATCTCTAGTCATGG
Organism: Rhinolophus hipposideros; assembly: GCF_964194185.1. Taxonomy (NCBI): domain Eukaryota; kingdom Metazoa; phylum Chordata; class Mammalia; order Chiroptera; family Rhinolophidae; genus Rhinolophus; species Rhinolophus hipposideros. Next base: position 56,949,108 of record NC_138047.1, read on the forward strand.
AAGGTACAGTCCTTTCTTCTATTAACTAATTTAAGCTCAAATCATTTATTTCCTTTATATCTCTCATAGGAACATATATAACTTCAGAAAGATTTCATACTTTGGGTCAGATAATTCCTTGAGCTGTGGTTTTTATTCATTTTTTTTTTAACTTTTCCCCTCTTTTGGTTATCCTTTAATTTTTGGTCATACTGAATTCACTGGGTATCATGATTGTAATTGATCTTACTAAAGCTACAGTTTACTCATGTCATGCCATTATAGCTGGCCCTCTAAACTAATCTTTAATTCTTATTTGGTTTGAATACTAAATGCAGTCACCAGGACTTTGTTTAGGGGTTCCATTAAGTCCTGACATGTGTCTTGGTGAAGAAAAGAAAATGCACTATGAAGCAGATCTGCTAAAGCTACCTCCTGGTGTAAAGTTGATAGTAAGAAGTTTTAAGAACCATTTTTTCCCCCAGTCAACGGGCTGTGACCCTGCAGCTGTGCAAGTGGCACTTATAAAGAGACTTGTGTCAAGGAGAATGGAACTGTAAAAAAGAATGAAGTAGAACCAGCTGTCCCACAGTTTTAACTGGCAAATGTTCATGTGAATATGTAAATTTTTTCTTAAGTTACATTCAAATAAATGTGTTTTTCTCCCTAGAGGTGTGACTGGGAGAACTTACTTGTAGCTCATGTCTGGGAGGTCTTCTCCATGCCCTAACTTGGATGTTTTGTGTGTGTGTGGTTGCCTGCCCAGGAATCCAGACAGACAGTGTGCTCTCTGCAAGGCTTCAGATATTAAGAATCTATATTCGAGAAGATGGCCGTCTTGTCATTGAATTCAAGACCCATGCCAAATTCAGAGGTAATGTTATAAGTTTTTTCCTCAATTGTTTTATTAAGAAATATTTCAAACAAAGAGACAAGTTGAAAGATAGAACAATTAGAAACAAAGTCAACAATTGTTAACATTTTGCTATGTGTGTGTATAAATATACACACATGCATAGCCATTTTTTGTCACACCTTTTGGAAACAAGTTGCAGGCTTCATGTCAAGTTCCCCTAAGCGCTGCAGTAGCCATCTCCTGAGAACAAGGCCATTCCCGTCCAATAGCATCACCACATCCAAGATATTTGAGTTGATCCAATAATGTCAAGTCCCTATTCATATTTCCTCCATTGTCCCCCATGTGGCTTTGCTACTTGTCTTATATTAGTTTATATTTACTTAATATCTGTTTATATAAAAGGAAGCATCCAATCAAGGTTCCCAGGTTACATTTTGGCTGTTCTAGCTATCTCTTGAGTCTCTTTTAATCTAGAATAATCTTCCTATATGACACTATATGACTGCAGTCTTAAAGAATAGAGGTGTCTTGCTGAGTAACCATTAGCTTTTTAATCATGTTTATAATTGTCTCCCTCCACCAAACACTTGAGTGGTACTAAATGAGATTTTTTAAATCCAAAATTGGTATTTCTATTTATAAACTACTGAGATCTTTTTACATCTAGAAACATGTTGGTTGGAATTCAAAACTGAGTTTATTCAGTGCTGATTGTCACACTGGAGGCCCCCTGTTATTATGAATACATTCATTAGCACCATTTGCACAAGGCACATTCATATTGTTTATAAATTGCTATGATTGTAACGACCATCATGAGTAAGATGACGGGCTGAGGTGAGAGGCTATGCTATCCCAACCAGTGTGGAATACATTCTAAGGACGAGAGGGGAGGTATAACTTTAGTTGCTTGATTAAAGAATATTAATTCAGTTCTAAGGCTTGTAGAGCATCACCACAAGTACAGTCAAACTCACAAATAAGTGTGTATGCTTCCCTTTGAAATAGGACAGTTTGTGATGGAGCACCACACCCTGCCTGATGTGAAGTCTTTCATATCGACTCCTGACCACCTAGGAGGAATTGAATTTGGCCTGCAGCTCCTGTGGAGTGCTCAGACCTTTGATTCTCCATATCAACTCTGGAGAGCCACAAGCTCTTACAACAGGTGAATACAGGGTGGGGCCATGCAATGGTAGGTCTGAAATGTTTGAAATTTATTTCAGGAGTTTGAGAAATAGGGCTTTTATTCAAAGGTTGGAGTTCTATTTTAAAAGAAGGAAATATAGAAACAACACTCTGGCAAATAGGTAAAGAAACAAATGTAGCTCAGAGCAGCTTTGGATGGATAAACCCGGAACCTAATTCCCAGGATCAGACCAGGCAGAGTGCACATCATTCTACTTACATCCCATTGGCTAAAACTTAATTATTTGCCTCCTCTACCTGCAAGGGAAGCTGGGAAAGTTGAGTATAATAAAGAATTTGCATTCTAATTACCACAACCATGGAAAAATCTAAGATCTCTGGCATTTGGTCTAGATGTCACTCCTTATGGCCCAATGTCCTATAAAATAAATAACCCTCAATATAGAGATAGAAGAGAAACTGGATAAATAGAGTAAAATATCCCATTGTAAGATGGAAGGCTAGGTAAAACCAAATTAAAACTATTACCATACAAAGAATAATGGGGAACCAGGAGTCTGTCATAAATATTATTATCCCCATATTATAGATCATGAAATTAAGATCTATGTTTAGCATGAAAATCTTACTCTAGCTTTATAGTGAAGAAGTGGCACGTTGTCTTAAGAATCATTTCAAAAAGTTTCTTTAATTATACATTTTTGGTCTCAGATACTTGTTTATATAGTGACTCCTTTGAAATTGATACGTAATAATCTTTAAGGCTGTACCTCCTAGAAGATCATGAGATTTTGGATGTACTTTGTCCCAATTTACTGGCAGAGAAACTGTCCTCTGCAATCCTCTATTGACTCCCTACACCCTACCGGATGAAATTCAACTCTTTATACAAGACTCATCTCCTCCCCTCTAGCCTCATTTTAAACCAAATTTCTAGCCACATTACATATCTCCCCAAGCCCTGAACCCCAGGCCATGGTACCTCCGTACTTTTGCAACTCCCTCTGCCCTTCCCACTTCTTTCCTCTTGTAGAACTCAAACTCCTCTGGGCTGCAGTTCAAATGCTGACCTTCCATGACACCTGTCTTGACTCCTAGAAGCTCCTCAGTATTAGAAGCTCCTCCTCCCTGCTCCCACGTTGTCCCAGCATCCAGCTTCTACAATAACACAGCTTATTATGTTATCCTGCTCAAAAGAAAGCCCCATTTTCCACTAGATAGTGAGCCTCCACAGGGTAAAATGCATGCCAGATTTCTCTTGAATCCCCAGAGAACTACAGGTTTTAGCATATAGTAGATCCTGAATAAACATCCTTTAGGAGCTTACTTTTGAGATACGGAGGTAAAATACAGAGATAAATGGCAAGTGAAGAACAACAATACAAGTTCCATGCTCTGTGCTTTGTGCCCTGTGAGAGGTACCGAAGGAACCCTAAGACCATAGCTGTCCAGGGAGGAGAGAGACTGCCATAGCCTGGGGAGTTGTGCAAGATTTCCTGTTGGGGCGTGGGGGGGGACATACGGGAAATGTCTAGTTTTTAGAAAGAAGGGAAGAACTACAGGATTAAACACCTGTATCTAGGACTATGTTTGGCATATTTGGAAGGATAGTGAGGAAATCAACCTAAATTATATTCAGGAATAAGGAAAAATAGGACTGTAAGCCTGGGAGACCATGCAATTTGTCCTATATTTATTTGTTCAATACATATTCACTGAGTATTTACTGTGTGTCAGGGAAGGTTCTGAACACACAGAACACGTCAGTGAACAAATAAGATCCCTGCACACAGCGCTTAGAGAAAGGAGACCCAAGAGTAGGTATAATCAATAAGAATAGTATAACATGTGGAAAGGTGATGAGTGCTGTGGAAAAAGAAACCATATAGAGCAAGGTAAGGAGAATTGGGACGGGGGCATTGTCATTTTAATTAGGATATTCATACTAGGCCTTATTAAGAATGGAATTATAATAGATATATACTATGTCAGAGGGGCAGTAGATTGGGGGAGGGAGGTTATCACTTTGTGAAGCATATGAATATCTTACTATTACATTGTTTTGTACACCTGAAACTAATTTTAAAAAATGTACCTTTGAGCAAAGGCTAGAAGGAGGTAAGGGAATTTGTTATGCAGATTATCTGGGGAAGAGGTTCCTGGCTGAATTCCTGAGGTGGCAGCATTTCTGGATGATGGAGGCGGGAGGTGGGAAGCAAGAAGGCCAGGGTAGTAGGAGTGGAGTGAGCAAGGAGAAGGATCATGTACAAGGTCAAAGAAGTAAAGAGATGGGGTAGGGCCATCCTGCAGGCCAGTGTGTGTACTTTGGCTTTTACCTAGTGCAATGGGAGCCATCTCAGGGTTTGAGCAAAGGAATGACACGATCTCACCTGACTTTTTGAAAGCAAAGGTCAGGCATGGACAGTTCTGCCTAATTAGGGATTTCTATTAATTAAGGGTTACTGTTCACATTATACATGTCAATCTTCATGTAATTCAAATATAATGTACCAAGCCTCATTTTCTGCTGGCCTGAACTTTGCAGGAAAACTGCAGACATACAGACTTTCAGGGCCCAACGGGGTTCAGAAACTAAGCCCGGAAAATTTGCATGGTTTGTCTAAAAGCATACAACGATGAAAGAGGCAAAACCAAGCCAGGGTTAGACTCTCTCCCAGTTTCCATCCTGTGCTATTTCACTAAACTGACGCCAGGATGTGCCATAGAAGTTTTATTTAGTTATATTTTTACCAAATTTTTACTATCATGTTAGTAATAAATAGCTGTAAATAATACAAAAGAAGTGGTCAGAGAATGAACACAGTGGGTGTGAGAACTTCACAGATCTCTCACAACAGTTATAATTAAGATTCAAAGCCCTGTGCTCTTTATTCAATGGATGGCAGCCTCCCAAAGCCCTTGAAGAATCTTCCTGAAGTTTCTGGATGTCTGGCTGCCTTCCAGGCAACCTGCCAGGGTTGGGCTGCTCCTCGATGACAAGTGTGGGAAATGAAGTAGGTGAAGGTTACAAGGACCCCATGCTCTCGGTGTCATGACCAACAGTCTTGCGCCCCACCATAAACAGGGACGTTCCCAGCCAGTAGCCTCCTTTGAGAAGTGATATTGTTCTTCAATTTCATAAAGGGATGAGGCTGTGAAGTTTGGGAGAGGACCCCCAAAACTGAATGCTAATGAAATGGGGGTCTGGGCTTTCTCTGAGGGGTGTTGTTTAACCCTGACGCATTTGCTACCTCTCCTGCGAGAGTAGCCGCTGACACAGTCACATGCTAATAAATGAAAGCTTTTGCTATTGAGAATGCATTAAACAGGGTGTCAGTCAACAAGAAACAGTAAACAGAAACTGTCAAACAAGTTTCATGGAAATCTGCAGGAAGTGGCTGGTTCTGGTTTGCCTTCGCCTGTGCCTTTTAGGTTTTTATAAACAGTGTCCCTTTCTCAACTTTCTTCATGAAAAGAACTTGAATAGATGAAAATAGCTCTACTTAACAGGTCTGGATAATACTCTGAGAGTTAGAAAATCAGTAATGAAATTCGTAAAATTTATGTTTGCAGACTCATAAAGTTCTTAGATGCGGGGCACAAGTACCATCTGAAAACTGTTTAACAAAATCAATGTGTTTCCGGGTAAGTGAATAATCTATAAATCATTCCCTCTAACCACAGTCCACTCTGCATGTTTCCAGGAAGGACTACTCTGGGGAGTACACCATCTACCTGATTCCTTGCACGGTGCAGCCCACCCAGCCATGGGTTGACCCAGGAGAAAAGCCTTTGGCCTGCACTGCGCATGCCCCAGAAAGGTAGGGAAACAGTTGATCCTCACCATTTATGAATTTGTCTACTTGGTAACATGTATTTGTAACCCCAAAACTATTCTTTGTGGTACTTTGATGGTCATGTCCAGACATGAAGAATGGCAAAATATTGAGTCACCTGACACACACGTTCCCAGCTCAGGTTGAGCAAGACAGTGTTCTGCCATCTTGTTTCAGCTCTCATACTGTAAACAAGTGTCCTTTTTTTTTTATTACGGTTTTTTATTGTTGTTGGTAGTAGTAGTAGTAGTAGTAGTAGTAGTAGTAGTAGTAGTAGTAGTAGTAGGTTCAGGTGTAGAAAGCAACGTAATAGTTAGACATTTAAACCCCTTATAAAGTGATAACCCACGCTCCAAGCTACTACCCCTCTGACATCTTATATAGCTGTTACAAGTGTCCTTTTTATGGTCTGTTTAAATTTTTTTGCTTTCATTGGTGATTTCCCTGTTTAAAATGGCCCCCAAGCAGGTTGCTGAATTGCTGTCTAGTTCCTAAGTACAAGAAGGCTGTGATGTGCTTTATGGAGTGTTAGATAAAGTTCATTCAGGCATGAGTTTTAGTGCTGTTATCATAAGTTCTATGTTAATGAATCAACAACATACATTAAATAAGGTGTCTTTAAGCAGAAACATGCGTAAAACAAGGTTATATATTGATCAGTTGATGAAAACGTGGGGACCAGAGGCTGTCGGAACTCTACCCTGTATTTCCCCTAAGAGCAATGGTTCAGTCTTCACTAATTCACTGCTTGTTGCAGCTTTATAGAATATAACTACCATGAATCATGAGAATCGGTTGTACATCAGCCCATATCTGCCTCAGACCTGAGACTGTCTGCATTGTGCCAGTGTTTATTTATTCAGCCAGTATTCAGTCAGCTCTTACTATGTGCTTTGCTCTGACTTAGGCATGGAGATTGTAACAGAGTGTTAAAGTAACCTCTGCTCTCAGACAATTTATAGTCTAACACTACCTTTCTAGGATCTGAGCAAAGTGAATAGAAAACCTTTCTGAGAGAAGATGCTGAGAACAGAATCTGACATTACTATTAAGAGACGACAATTTGGAAAATGACTTTCAAATTAAGAGCCTGAATTGGCTATCGGATTTGGTGATACGGAAGTCATTGATGATCTTGACAAAGGGCAGGTTCAGTGGATTCAGGGGATAAAGCCTGATTGGAGTGGGTTCAAGAGAGAGGTAAGAAAGTGAAGATAACAAGGAAAAACAGTGCTTAAGGAGTTTTGTTATAAAGGACGTCAGAGGAGAGGACATTAGCTGGAAAGAGATAAGGGGTCAAAGGAGATTTGTTTGTGTTTTAGGGTAAAAAATATTTCCAGATGTTTGTATGCTGGTGGGAATAACCCTTTAATTAAAAGTAAGGAATGGTCAAATGGACTCTATTGGAAGAGGAAAACATTGAAATTATCACTCATCATTATTCTTTAACAAATATATGTGTCTGGAGCTTGGCTAGAATTGAGGATACAATGATGAGCAAATAGATATGGGACCATATGACCACAAAGTCTAAAATATTTACTATTTGGCCATTTGCAGAAGAACTTTGCCGACCCCTGTTCTAGGTGCTTATATCCAAATTCTTAAAAATATTCTTGACTCCTCTCCTACTCTGGGTCTCTTATGCCATACATCTAATTTGTCAACCAAGCTTATGGGCATCCCCTGTAAAATATATTAATCCCGTCATTCTCACAGCCATTTGGCCACTATCCTGGTCAGAACCACTGTTACCATTTACCTGGAGTACCGCAGTACCTCCTAACAGGTCACTCTGCTTCCACTCTCCAGCCCATTCTAACTAAACACAGTAGACCCCACTTACTTTCTCAAAACCCCCAATAGTTTTAGTAAAACTCCTCACTCACTTTGTTTCAGCCATTCTAGCTGATTGACTGTTCCTCTAACATATTGGGCACACTTGTTACCCCAAACCTTTGCTCTTGCTGTTTCCTCTGTCTGGAAAGCTTTCTCCCCAGGTAGCCATACGACTTACTCCCATGCCTCCTTCAAACCTTTGCACACATGTTTTCCTCTCATTGAGGCCTTCCATGACCACCGTATTTAAAATTTCCAATTGAACCTCTTCCTAGCCTTCCCTTTCACTGCCTAATTTTTCTTCTAATGACCTCTTCTTACCTTCCAGTGTACTACATTATTTTTGAACTTATTTATTAACCATCTCCTGGTTAGAATACAACCTTCCTGAGGGCTTTGTTCACAGATGAATTCCCATTATAAAACCAATATCTATCACATAACAAATCTCAGTGAATAGTTGTTGAATAAGGGAGTCCCAAAGCCGCAGAAAGTATGGAGTAGGAACAGATCAGGAGAGCTAAAAAAGATGAGTCAGTCTGATAAGACCAGAGGCAGAGAGGAAAGAAGCAGACTCAAAAGACTGGGAAAGGAGGCCAGCGAGGCAAGGGAGAGGCAAGAGAGTATTGTCTAGCAATGTCTTGAAAAGTGGGACATAGGATAAAGAGTTTTTATCAGGTTGAAAGAGTCAAAATCTCAGCACATGTGGATCTGGGAAGGAAAGGTCAAGGCAGGGCACTGTGACAACGAGTCCTTTAGCAATCAAAGAGCGACTTTGGGGGCCTTCAGAAAGAAAGGGCCAGGGAACGCCAAGAGTACTGAAGAGGTCTAAAGAGGAATTAGATTATTTTTGTTCAAAAAAGCATATTAACCTCATAATGACCCACACTAATAAAGTCCCTCTCCTACACATAGCTCTTTATTTGGTAAATATTAGCACTGTTTACAATCCTGAGAAGGATGGGAAGGAGGGGGCAGCTCAAATGACGCATGCAAAGTTGACCTGCTCTCAAGGAGCTCTTGTTTCTCCCACATTTAGATTCCTGATACCCATTGCATTCCAGCAGACCAACCGCCCCGTACCAGTTGTGTATTCTCTCAATACTGAATTTCAGCTGTGCAATAATGAGAAGGTGTTTCTAATGGATCCCAACACATCTGATATGTCACTGGCAGAAATGGATTACAAAGGAGCCTTCTCAAAAGGTGAGTTGTTTCCTTTGGCTGCAGAATGAGACACTGGCTGGACTTGAGAAGTTTTCGGGTAAATTCCTGGACTAATATCTCTGCTCATCAGCTTTCCGTCAACTCTCCAGCGAAGATTCCCTTGAGGTTGGTTCCAGGGCAGCCAATGTTTAGGCAAGGAACAGACTCATATTCTTCCTTCATATTGTTTCACAATTAAGATCCCCTACTTGACACTATATTGATTGGCAGTGAGACACTGTAGAAAAGCACTGGTCTGCGTAGTAAGACTCAGTAGTAAGAAGTAGAGCTTCCAACCAGATTCTTTTGTTGTTGTTGTTATTGATTTATTTTTAATTTATTGGGGTGACAATTATTAGTGAAATTACATAGATTTCAGGTGTACAATTCTGTATTACATCATCTATAAATCCCATTGTGTGTTCACCACCCAGAGTCAGTTCTCCTTCCATCATCATATATTTGATCCCCTTTACCCTCATCTCCCTCCCCGCACCCCCCTTAACCAACCAGATTCTAATGCATTAATTTTGGGTAAGTTACTTTATCTCTGAATTCCTCAGAGATTGCAAAAGGACCCCACTGCCTGCCAGCCTCCAAGGTATGTCAAACATATATGTATATATACTCTCCATCATGCTTTTTTCTACTTGAAATGATTCCTCGGCCTGCTCCCCGCCCCAAACATGATTCCCTTTTCAAAAGACTAGTTCTTTCTTCTCCTTTAGTATTAACCTCCTCAAAAAGGCTTTCCCTGACCACCCCAGAGAATCTAACATAGGCCTTCAGATTTTTCACTTTCACAGAACACTGTTCGTTTTTTATAGTACTTATCACATTTTTGAACATTATATAATGTATATTACATATTCCTTTACTTATTTATTGCCTAGCTCTACCATTAGACTATAAGAACAGAGACTGTGATCAAATATCAGATTTGTACACCATACCACCAGTGTCTATGTGCTTAACAAATATTTGCTGAATGAATAAATTAATCACTATTCTGCCTTTCTTCTCATGATTACCCCTTCTGCCTTTTTCTTGCCTTTAATCTTTTCCTCATAGCTGAGTTATTTTTCTCTCATCCTAAAAATTTCATTGAAGTCCTGCCATAGCAGAAAACAATCCCTTGACCCCTCTTCCCCTTCAAACTTCAGTCCATTTTCTCCTTTTCTTTGAGAAACTTCCCAAAGGAGTGGTGAACACAGTGTCTCTATGGCCTTTCTTCACAATCGATCCTTCATCCATCTGTTGCAGGCTGGGTTGGTCCCTCCAGGATTCAGAACTCTCTCTTGTCAATGACACCACGTCCATGAATTTTGACAGTTTTTCCTATTTGCTTTCCTTTACACAAGCCTTCCCCAACATGTTGCCGCTCTGAAAACTTCTCCCACTTCTGCCCTGGATCTCCATCCTCTGCCCTATGTGTGTTGTTGTCCCCATGTTCTAAGTTTAGCTCCTTCTGTTCTCATTTCAGTGCTACCTCCGGCCTTCCCCAGCGCGTGGCCCATCCCTTAAATCTGAATCTCCTATACTCTTGCTATTCTGCAGCCATTCTGTAAAAGTTGACCTGATCCGTGATCTCACCTGACCTTCATTTCCTTATTTCCACATGCAATCTGGAACTACCAAGCCTCTCCAAGTGGATGTCTTTTAGACAGCTAGAGATGTCAAGAACTGGACTTATCTCCCTCCAAACATGCTTCTCCCATATCCACTGCCCCATTCATTGACTATATCACTGTATTCTAGGTGCCCCAGGCAAACACCTCAAGATTATCCCCCACTTCTCCTTCACCTCCCACATCCCATCTGTCATTAAAATGAATGGAATCCAACTCCTAGTTATTTCTTGAATCCATGCCTTTGCCTCACAGCTATATTTTAGAGACCTGTCTCTCCCTAGAGCATTAAAATGGCCTGTACTTGATCTCTGTGATGCTAGTCTCTTTGTATTTCCTCCATTCTCTGTTTTCTGCAATCCCGGTGGGTTAATACTATGCCCCTGCTTAAAACCTTCCCGTATTCCCTATTACATATATACCTAAGTCCCGAATCCTCACCACCATCAGTCTGTCTTCCCAAGAGTCTCCCCCGCTGGATCTTCTGTGCGTTCTCCAGTCCATCTACCAACACAGTAAACGCTCTGTCTGAACCAGCATTTGGAGCCAGACAGATTTGTGCTCAACTCCTGTCCCTCGTGTCACAGATAGGACAATTTGGACAAGTTATTTTAAACGGGGATAGTCGTTGAACCTATCTCTTGGGCTCCTGGGAGGATTAAATAAGGTAATGTAGGTGAAGAACTTGTTACTACAGCAGGCACAAAGGAAACACTAGCTACAGCAGGACTCATACCCTCTGGCATTCGGTATTTTGTTTGTTTATGGACTTTGTTTTATCTAGAGTGCTTTCTCAGCCCCTTCCTCCCACCTCAGATGCTCTATCTGACAAATGCCTACTCGTGTTTCAGGATACGGCTCAAGTGTCATCTCCTCATTAAATCCTTCCATACCTCTCTCGGGCAGATTTCTGTACTCAGCTTTATGCTCATTTAACATCAAGTACCTTCCTCTGTTGTGGATCATAATGGTCTTGTGCTGTGGCGCTTAGTACTGTGGGCTTTAGAGCCAAAGCACCTAGACTTTGAGTCCTATACTCACCACTTACCAGCTTTGTGACCATCAGCACATCACTTAACCACTCAGTGCCCTGATTTCCTCACTTGTAAAGTTGTCAGCACTACAGGAGTTTTTACATGGGAAGGACTTAGTACAGTACCCAGCATACAGTATGAGTTTGATAAATGTTAGCTCTTTATAGCAATTACTTAGCTTTTAGTTCTGTCTCCTCAACTACATCTCATTCACCTTTGTGTCCCTTGCACATAACAGAGTGCTCAACACAGCTTAAATGCTTAATTAATACTTACCAAATAAAAGAAGCAATAGATAAATGAATGAGTATTTTAGGGGCACATGGATTCATAGAGCTCTTCATAGAGAGGTACGCGTACTTTTGACTCTAAGGGAGCGTGTTAAATCCCTTCTACCGTTGACATTTCTTTCTCTTTAATCTTACAGTCGGACCTAATTAATGCCTCTCAATCTTTCCAGGTCAAATCCTTTATGGCCGAGTACTTTGGAATCCAGAACAAAACCTCAATTCTGCTTACAAACTTCAGCTGGAGAAAGTCTATCTTTGTACTGGCAAGGATGGCTATGTGCCTTTCTTTGATCCCACGGGGACAATCTACAATGAAGGGCCACAGTACGGATGCATTCAGCCCAACAAACACCTAAAACACAGATTCCTACTGCTGGTACGCTAACATTAGTGTTCAAGAGCTGACACTCAAGTAGATTTTTCTCTGCTATGAATTCTGCCTAAAGCAGATAGAACCCCTCTCCTGATGGTTCTCTCTCTCTCTCTCTCTCTCTCTCTCTCTCTCTCTCTCTCTCTCTCTCTATATATATATATATATATATATATATATATATATATTCATTGTTGTTGTTTCTTTCTGATCAGCTAAATTCTAGCACATATTACCAAATGTGATGGTTCTGGTAGGTAACAAGTATAAGCTATTATTAAGGTCCGAGGAAAAGGAAACTCTAGGCCAGTTTCTCAAAGTATGGTCCAGAGACTCCTGGATATCCCCTATACTCTTTCAGGGAGTTCACAAGGTGAAAACTACTTTCATAACAAAGTAATGATACTTGCCTTTTTCACACTCATCCCCTCATGAGTGTAGAGTGTATGAAAGGTTTATAGATAATGGTTTCAGAATCTATATTGTAACTAATCTTTTAAAAAGTTCAACTTATCAAGTTTTGATTTAGTATCAAAAAAGAATATTCACAATTATCTGAAAAACCTATTAAAACATTCCTTCCTTCTCCAACTACATAGCTGTGTGAGGCCAGATTTTCCTCATCCAAAAAAACATATCACAGCTCATTGAATACAGAAGAAGCTATGAGAATCTAGTTCTTTTCCAGAGCTTTACAAAAATGCAAAACAATGCCAGCTCTCTTTGGGGGAGGTGGGAGTGAATATAGGTATTTTCTCTAAAAAAGTATGTTACTTATGTCAATATGTAATGGGTTTTTCATTGCCATTTCAAAATGAATTCATTAATAAGTATTTTTTTTATTTTTCAGTGTTTGATTGTCACACAATAAATATTGATAAAAAACCACATAAACAAAAGACTTTTGGTGTCCTTAATTTTTAAACATGGAAAGGATCCTAAGACCAAATAGCTTGAGAATTATTTGTCTAGGCTCTCCCACTCTTTGTGGTTTGAGACACAGAGGCCACCAAATGTCCCTTCTTGAAGAGAGGCCAGTGGTGTCCATAGGCAGCAGTTGCCCTAAGAAGCAGACTTCTGCCCCACATACACTCCTGACCCAACCTGGCAGGATGGAGAGCACCTTTTTCCTCCCAGTGACCACCGTCTACCAGTTCAGTGGTTCCAGCTTTCTAAATCTTGCATTTCGTTTTTCTGAAATTCTAGGACCGCAGTCAACCAGAGGTAACTGATAAGTACTTCCATGACGTCCCGTTTGAGGCCCACTTTGCATCCGAGCTGCCCGATTTCCATATGGTTAGTAGCATGCCAGGTGTGGACGGATTCACTCTGAAAGTGGATGCACTCTATAAGGTGAGCGTGGTGAGCGTGGTGAGGAGAAGAGAAGCATGGGACCAAGGGCGCTTTAAAAGTTGCAAAAAAGAAGACGACATCACCTCTGGACTGTCAGTGTCTTTTTATAGCATTCTTGGTGGCAGGTCTTTTTTTATTGTTATTAAGCTTATCGTTCAACCAAAATTTTCACCACCGATTCCCAATACAGCAAATAATAATATAATTCTTTAATTTACATATAGTCACTTGTCATTCTGTGCAGCGGGGTACCTAGGATACTGTAACTTTTCCTAAATTTTTCTTATATTGCCTCCTTTTTTGCCTATATTCTGAACTAGCTGATTTTCACAGGCATGTGGAAAACATTTAATAAATCCATAAATACAATATAGCAATTTAGAATGGCAAGAATTGGGGGAGGGGAGTGGTAGATGAGGGTAAAGGGGATCCAATATATGGTGATGGAAGGAGAAGTGACTCTGGGTGGTGAACACTCAATGTGATGTGTAGATGATGTATTACAGAATTGTACACCTGAAACCTACGTAACTTTACTAATACTTGTCAGCCCAGTAAACTTTGATAAAAAGAATGACAAGAATTACTAGTGTTTGATAAGCAAAAATAAGTCTCAGTGATAAATAAGAACTTCCAAGATCAAATTCCACCTTTTTCTCTCTCCAAATAGTAACCAATGACCTTGTATTTCACAACTATTATTACTCTTCAGAAGTCACTTCAAAACCATTGAGGGTTTTAATAGGGGCAGATGACACAGAAATAAAATACTTGCTGATATAACCACTCAGGGGATGATCCAGAAAGTATTCAGATTTAGTAAATTTTTGATAAGTGTCTGCTTATTATCCACAAAGTAGGTGTTTAGTGAGTATTTGTTGAATGACTCTATTTTAACTAAAGTTCATTAAAAAATAGTAAAGTAGCATAGTATACAATTAAACTTCACTGAGAATAAAGGTGGTTAATATTAGTGTATCATTGTTGTCAATGAAGACCAACAAATCATGAACATTTACTTAGCTAAAGAGACCATGAAAGATAAATTATTAGGGCTACATTATAAACAGATAAGGAAAAAGAAAAGAATGTGTATAGCTGGACCAAAATCACCCTAATTTGGAAGTAAAGTGGAATCCATAATATTTGGTTCAATTCTCTAATAGTAGACACCAACCATTGCTAACGCTTTTCTTGAAACCATTTATTTATGAAGGTTTGTGGTGGCAACTGTCTTTCCAATCCTTTCTTCCCAGGTGGGCTGTGGGCAACAATGACATGTTCAGTTCGTCTCCTGTTTTCCTCCTCCTGCAGGTAGAAGCGGGACACCAGTGGTATCTCCAGGTGATCTACGTCATCGGCCCTGACACCGTCTCAGGGCCCCGGGTCCAGCGCTCGCTCCCGGCCCCTCTGAGGCGCAACCGAAGGGACCTGGTGGACCCTAGTGGTCGACTGACCCTGGATGATTCCCTCATCTATGACAACGAAGGGGACCAAGTCAAGAATGGCACCAATATGAAGTCCCTGAATCTGGAGATGCAAGAGCCAGTTGTAGCGGCTTCTCTATCCCAAACTGGGGCATCGATTGGCAGTGCACTGGCTGCTATCATGCTTCTCTTTCTGGTGTTTTTGGTGGCTTGTTTCATCACCAGGAAGTGCCAGAAACACAGGAAGAAACTGCCCATAGAGGACATTTTGGAGGAATACCCTCTGAATACCAAGTTGGATGTGTCCAAGAGGAGCTCGGACAGGGTGGAGAAGAACGTGAACAGACAGTACTGCACTGTGCGGAACGTCAACATACTGACTGACGCTGAGGGGGCTTACGCGTTCAAAGGTGCTAAAGTGAAAAAATTGAATCTGGAAGTCAGAGTACACAACAATTTACAAGACGGAACGGAAGTTTAATGGAGGACACCATGTGTATTTTTTTCTAAAATCATTTTTATAAAACAGGGGGAAATACTGGTATTTTTATAATCTTGCAAATTAAAAAGGGAAAACTGTAGCTTTAAGCGGTGGAAGGCACACATCACATGCATCAACTCACAACTGAGCTACCTCATTAAACAAAGAACCACTGAGACCCCCAGGTTATTGGAGTAGTTGTTTCTGTGGATCCCTTTAATAGGCTCAGCAGCTACGATTGCTCCTTCTGTAAGGCCGATCTTTTACTATTAGCACAGACGTGTGACAATTAGGTTAGCGGAGGGAGTTCAGAGGACAGGAATATACCGTGGCAGATCTCGGGGGTTGTGGTTCAGGTCCTTTGGTTTCCTCCCCCACCTCCTGCTTGCTTCTACTTGGATGTTTTCCTGGGCCTCTGGACAGCAGAGTTCGAATTGCTGACACCAGATTCCATTCAAAATTCTGCTAATCAGCACAGCAGATGTGTTTGCTCATTGTGTCCACTTGACAACCTGTCCTCCATGACCTCTAATTGTACTTTACTTTTCCAGAATCCTTTTAACCTGGGGGTTCAAAGTGCTCTAGAACAGAGCACTTCTTCATAACTCATGGGAGAAACCTCGGGCCTCTCCTGTCAGACATCAGATATCAGACATTAGGCATAGCACAACACCCCTTACAGATGGAGAGACCGAAGCCTGGGGAGCGGAGGGGCCTGGCAAGCACTCAGAGCACGTTAGTGATGCACTGCACCCCCGGCCCAGGGAGAGGTCCTTGTGCCTGACTAGTTCATGCTGCACCAAGGATGTGGAAGACGTCCTCGAAGGATACTGCAAAACAAGATCGATGCACTGTGGCCTTCTTATTCTGCATTGCCATGGATGCTGAAAACACCTACCACGCTTCCTGCTACCCCAGGCTTTGCCCAGTCCAATAATAGGCAAGCCTGTGTACTTCGCTAGCTGTGGGGCTTTTATTTTGTTAGGCCTTCAGGAAAGTAAATGATTCATTTGCTTTTTTCTCCAAATCAAATTCGGAGAAAGCCCAGTCCAGAGTGAAATCAGTTAATAGGTGCCTACTAGTACTCACAGCAGATGAAGTTCTGGTCCTCACAGCAGATAAAGTACTAGTGCTCACAGCAGAGAAAGGCAGCATTCCTGGTACCGCATTTCAGGGATTTCTCTTTTGAGGGGGGTTCTTTTCTGGTAGCTCAGGCACTTATTTCACCATATTAGCACATGACAAAGGCCATAAACACATGGCTTTAAAATGATTTAGTGTTCAAATAGCAGCTTGATGATTTTGCACGGAGTGTCCACACAGCTTGCTTTTGTGTTTCTTTTTGGTCCCTGCCTTACCGGCAAAAACATAAGCATGCATGTCTGTTGTTTTGAATTGGAAGCACAATTCCATTGTTCAGGAGTAAAAGACACACTCTTCTCGATGCATGGCACACCATAATCACTGAGCAAATAACAGAGCATTCACGTTGTGTAATATTTGTATTAGAATGACCCAAACTCTTTGAGAACATTCCAAACTGGAAACACTTTGGTACTAAAAGCCACACAGAACGAACTGTGAAAGGTTTTAGGCATCTCTCCCAGCTTCCAAACTCCTTGAGAGAAGGACCTATGTGAGCCATGCCTTTGCTTATTCAGCAGTGCCTTGCACATAACAAACACTCCAGAAATATTTGTTGAGTGAACAAATGACTGGTGTCATGGGTGAGTGATAGTGGAATAAATTTAGGAAGGGGAGTTGAGCCCATATGGTGGCGATATTACACGGGCAAGTAAAGAAAAACAATAAAAACTCTCTTCTACTGGATTGTGAAATCCTCTTCTCATTGGAAAAAAGAACACCGATTTACACAGGCATGACTCTGGTAGTCATTCTGAGGAGGACTGAACAGAAAAATCAGAATGTATTAGCAGGAGGGGAAACTGTAACTCGGTCGATTGAGCAGGACATTGAGAGGAACGTCTGACTTAGCATTCTGAGACGAGTGTCAAGTTTCCAGGAGAGGATGAATTGGGGGAGCCCAGAACTGGAAACCTGGCTGGTCAGGGGGTACTTGAGACCAGCTGGGCAATGCGGGGCAGAACTGTATCAGCCTCATAAGTGTCTCGTGGCTGGAGAGCTCGCCAGCCAGGCATAGAATCTTCTCCAGAACAACCTAGAAGGTTAATGCTAATTCTACAAGGACAGGAAGCCAGTCATTTGTGGAGCAACTTTTGATTTGGCCCGTTATTTATAACTGCTTCCAGTGCTATACATTAAAGCAGCAGCTTTCCATTTGCTCAGATATTCTTCGTGTACATACATCCCTTCCATTACTACAGCATTGGACACATGCACAGAAGAGCACAGACAGGGGGCAGAATGAAGCTAGCGTGGGAAGCAATAGAGCCAGGTCTCCTAGTGCTCCTAGCAGCCTCTGTGTAGGTCTGGCATGACAGGGCAGCTTCCCATGAGGACCTTGAAACAGGAAACCATCTGTTAGAAAGGCAAGCCCTTGGAATATTCCTGCCTCCCTTCCTCTCTGCCCTCCCGTCCGCCCCCATGACAGGGGACCACTCCACTGAATGTGGTACTTCTCCAGTGGATACACACTTATTACATAGAAAGTGTTCTGAGATGCGAAGTTGAGATTGACTCCTTTGATACAGAATTTTTCATTTTGTTTATGTTTTATACTTCATGTTAGGGATCAGATCATTTGGTGACTGATGTGGGATTATATTTCAGTCAAAACTGCTTTCAGTTTCTCTGACTTGCTCACTAAATGCCTGTGTGTGTCTTACTAACCTTTTATACCATGCTTTTAGGTAAGAATGAACAAAACCCCTCGGGTTGCTATTTGTTATCACACGCTGTGAAGGTTAAAAGAAAGAAGAGTCTACACCTTTGTGTCTGCCTCGCTGCCCTTTTATTGTCCCCCAGGCCTCCTGGAGGACTCCTGCAGATTTTAATTGGTGGATGGGAAATAACATTGGCATGTGTTTGCACAGTCTTATGACATTCAGCCTCAGTGTCCTATAGGAATTTTTGTTCTTCTCAGATACTACACACCTATTCAGACTGAATAAAACATTTGTGGTGCTGTCAACCTGATTCCTTGACTCTCAAATGATTTTTGTATTTCCAGTACCAATTTGTGTGTTACGAATTTCTGATTTCTCCAAAAGCCTATGTCACTGTATAAATTTGTATTAATAAATGACAGTGTGGTTGCGCTTTTTTTGCTATGTTCTTTTTGGATTATTCATCTAGTTAACAGAAGACAATGTCATTGAGATGGCAAAATCATTCCGAAATTTGAGGCAAAGTTTTTTTGGAGAAAACCCCTCTGACAAGATTGAATCTCAGAAACATGTGCTAAGAGCAAGATGAAAAATAAATTACATGTCCCGAGATCATCATAGCTCTTTTTTTGTAATCAGTTGAAACCCCAGGACAAAAAGGAATAATTAAAAATCTCCATGAACAATACTGTAAGGTGAGTATTCACACTTTATTTACTATCGTCAAACTTTCTCAGGATACTTGTGAAAATGGCTATGTCCTTTTATGTACCCACAAAGATTTGTTAAGTGTCCATAACAGCCTGGAGATGACCAAAGCGCCAAATAAGAGTTTATAAGGGAAAAATGGCAGAGTCAGAGTGGGACTGAGCCCAGGCAGTGTCGGCATTCTGCAAGCCTGCACATTTGTGTACCTTTCCCCTCTGTGGTATTGGTGTGTGTGCGTGTGCGTGTGCGTGTGTGTGGGGGGTGGTATCTCAAGGACTGTGATCAGCAGGGCTCTGTTGATACCTTTTCATTGTAAATCTACCACTTCAACAAGACTTGAGAAAGCATGTTTTCATAAAAGCTGGGAAAAGACACCACAACCAAGCCTGGGATTTCCTTACATGCTGCCAGGGACTTAAGGGAAACTTCATTCACTTCCTCACAATCTCCCATGATTGTCCTTTGCCTCACAGCAGGTTCTAAGCCCTGGAGTGCATTTCTCGTAGGCCTATAGAGAAGCTGGATCAGATAGCAATCTATGAATTGTTAGGAGTGGCTATGAAAATGCTTCCTCGGACCTGAAATTTCATAACCATAGCATTTAGGAAACTTGGGACTAAGTGGTAGAAAATGAGTTCTCATTTAGATTTTGCAATATCTCACAAACTAGGGTTTTGAAGCAATACTGAGAGAAGGAGAGGAAGACTACATCGATAATATTTCACTAAGTTCAACCCCATATAGGTGTTGAGTTCATAGGTTAAAAATAGTCCAATATCAGTAGTGTTACATGTATTAACCTAATATTAAGATGCCAGTAAACGTCAATGAAAGAAGCATCCAAACCTGTGGAAAGCCCCGTAGTCACACAGCAACCTAGCAGTCTGTCCCCTCCAATCTTTCCTTAGGGAAAGGTGACCCTGCGGGATTGTCCCTCATTGGGGTTGAGTTTATGCTACCCTAAGTCTCCATGTTTGGTCCTTGTAAGCAGCGTCTGCAGTCAAAGACGGGTAAGATTTCTCACGGGAGAAACAACCTAAGCCAGACGGGACCCCCCTAGGACCCCCATGAGCTAATGTAAAGTTAGGAGGTAGCTGTGCCCCTCCTCTTCTGAGAAGCTGCTGACGCATGCCTCAACTGTTGTCCTTTACCCTCAGGTGTAATGGACCCATTAGAGCAATAGCATCTGGCCCCTCCTGTTTGGCTCATGGGATAATCTTATCTTGTGAGACTTGTTCCCCCAGGGGTTGTATGTATCACACCTTGGTCATTTGGGGGATGGGTCGCTTTGGGACGATTATGGGATTTGGAATGAATGATTATTGTGTGGTGTAAGAGTTTCGCAGACCCTGCCCCTAATCATGTGATCTCTATTGTAAAAAAAATCAATAAATACCCACGTGACCAATTCGGGGCTCCAGTCCCTTGAGGCTGTGAGTCCCTTGGTCCTCGGTGATATAACTATATTTGAGTCTCTGTCTCTTTATGAGAGTTTAACCCTCGCCGCCTCCCTCGCCTTCCCACGGCTTGTGTTGTGCAGGACGCAACAAAGCCCTAGTAAAAATTTATTTAAGCCAAAATTTTGAGGACGTGCCCAAAAGCAATATCTCAATGGATTGAGAAAATGCTCCAGAGAAATGCAGTTTTATAGTTTTTAAAATACATTTAGAATCAAAGAAGCAAAAGTGTAGGAAGGTTACATGAAATCTATTGGTGGTAGATTAGGGAGGTGGGAGAAACAGTGGGGAAATGTCTAGGATTGGATAGGAAGGAAAATGAAGAGATATGTACCTTTTTTACACTGGTGGGCACAGAATAGTTAACATTTAACAATTACAGCACATAGAGATGGTATGTGGGCAAGACTAAAACCATGAGGAGTCTGGGCACCTTCATGC
The DNA here is from genome assembly GCF_964194185.1 of Rhinolophus hipposideros. Taxonomy (NCBI): domain Eukaryota; kingdom Metazoa; phylum Chordata; class Mammalia; order Chiroptera; family Rhinolophidae; genus Rhinolophus; species Rhinolophus hipposideros. The sequence continues at coordinate 56,969,972 of NC_138047.1, forward strand.
TCTGTTGCCTGTTTTTGAAGAGTATAGAAGAGAAAAACTCTGCTATTTCAAAGGTATGTTATCCTAGATGCACAAGAATAGACAGGGCTCCCTTAAGGTAAAGATTAACCTTTTACTAAGGAAACCACAGGCCTGGGATGTGACGACCCACTATGACCTTCCCGGTCAGGAGTTAACGTTCAGATCATCCCGTGTAGTTATTTTCGGTCACTGGGCTTGTCAGGTCTGCGTAGTCCTTTTTTGTTTATACCCTAGTGTGTAATAGAGATTCTGTCCCCAAGTGAGCCCGAGAGGACTCTAACGAGGAGCCCTTTAGATTGGCATACTAAGAGCCTGGTAAAAATATATTACTTGACAACATCAAGTAATATAGTGGTCACGTCTGGCAATCAAGAACAATGACTCCTTTCCATTCACTACTTCATTCACTCCTCACATCCACCCTAGGAGAGAGTTAGTTCTAGGTGATTGTCCTGAATAATTTTCTTGGAAAGTTCCTTATGAATCTCAGGATTTCAGATCCCTGCCAGAAGGCCTTCACAAGTACAAATGGGTATTGCTTAAAAATAGTCCAAAGCCCCTATAACTTGGATTTAATGCTTATCATGAAAAAATCAGTCACTTGACTAATATCACAAAATAGATCCATGCTGCAACTCTCTAAAACAACTAGCTGTTATCCCTGAGCTGATTTGGATTTAAGGCCGCTTAAGTTCCAAGACCAGTAAGTTATAACAGTTTACTAGAATCCCAGTCTCTGGGAGAATTTCCATAAATTGTTAAAAACCAATTTCAAGATGTCTCCCCTAAGCATCCCACTAAGGAATGTGTCCAAAACAAGCCAACGCTCTGTAACAGTGACTCACAAAAGTCCCGGTGCTGCTTCCTTCGTCTCCACACAGATTCTCTGCCCTGTTTATGCTCCAGGAAACTGATTTTCCTAACTGCTTCTCCAAAGCTTCCTTGTCCCTTGGCTTTTTGTTGGGAGAGAAGTTGGAATGTGTCTATTGCACAACACCGTCCTCCCCATGCTTTGCTGTGGTTCTGGTGGTCCCTGCATCCCTCCTGGGCCACGGGTCCTGTTAAATGTCCCCTCTTCCACAGTCCAGTTCTCGAAGACTCTGATAACACCATCCCTCCCTTGTCCATGCAGGCCTAAAGATCGTAATGATTTCATCCTGTTCCTAGTCCTTGGAGCTTCATCCCCTCTGTGGATTCCTTTAATTTAATTAATCCTGCCCACAGTCTGTCACAACGAAGTCTGACAATTATGTTCGTGAACTCATCTTAGAAAAAGTGCTACCTACCTCATTGCTGAATATCATTATGGTCACCTTTGAAGTACTCCCCTTGGGAAGCTATGCACTGATACTAGCACCTAGGCCACCCTTCAAAGCAATTTTGAATCTCTTTTTCTGGAATGGCCATCAGAACTGTTGTCATATTACCCTTGATGTCTTGAATGTCATCAAAATGTCTTCCTTTCTATATTTCCTTTATCTTAAGGTAAAAAAAGAAGTCACTGGGGACCAGATCAGGTGAGTAGGGAGTTCCAATACAGTGTGTTCCAATTCAGTTATTTGTTTGCTTGCTAAAAACTCCTGCACAGACAGTGTCCTGTGAGCTGGTGCATTGTGATGAATGAATTGTTGGCAAAAAGTTCAGGTCGTCTAAGTTTTTCATGCAGCCTTTTCAGCACTTCCAAATAGTAAACTACGTTAACTGTTTGTCCAGTTGGTACAAATTCATAATGAATAATCCTTCTGATATTAAAAAAGGTTAGCAACATCATTGTAACAAGTTCACGAACTTGTCACTCCTTGTAGTCCCTTTTTAAAACTCATTTTTTAAACTTTTGTGTATGCTGTTTCTCTTCTGCCAGAACTTTTACACAGTCCTTAAATTCCATGCCTTTTGGTTATAATTTCTAATATAAATCAGAAACAAACACTTGACCTCAAACCATGCATTAATTTTAAAGTTGCCCAGGGTTATAATTAGCGGTGTGCTGATAAATGTTTCACAACCGGAGTCAAGACAGGCCTGATTTTGTCACATTTGCTAGTTTTCTAGTTTTCTATGCCCTGCCATGCCAAATTAACCTACCTGCATAACATTAACGTCACTGAACATGGAGCTGGGAAGAGATGCACAGGAACACAACCTTGTACAGTATTTCTACCGCACAGAGATAATAGACGTGCACGACTGCAAGAGCATCGATAATAGTAAGATACAGTAAAATAATTAGGGAGCGATTAATTTTTAGGACTTTTATTTTTAACATATTTATTCAACTGTGTTTATTTAATAATATAACTTTAATAATGGCTGTGTTTAATAACTGGCTTGCAAAATTCCTGAAAACTTAGCAATCAGCTCTTGTATGCCAAGCCAGTTCAGCACACCACTGTAAGAGCAAACATAGCTAGTATCCACAACCACTTGGTCAATTAAACCTGCTTTTGTTTGTTTTTGCCTCACATTTTACCATGTATTTTAAATATACCTCAATAATTTTGCTCTAAAATCTTATATTTGACTCTCAAATTATTCCATTTAGCAGAGAGAAAAGGTGATATAAGAAAATTAGCTTCTTAGAAAACTAAAAAGTAGTTCTATATTCAGATGGGTGAAAATTTTATCAAATAATCTCTGGATTTTTTTTTTTTCTGGATGACTATAAACCTGGTTTCTGGGATCTTAACATTTATCACTGTTACCATTATTATCATCTAACATTTCCTTCTGAGAAAATGTATCCTTAGAGGGAAAAATATTAGTTTTATAATCATGCATGATTCCAGTCTAAATGGTGGTAACTGGGCAGTTGTTACAACTAGAAAAATTCACAAAATATACTTAGAGTGTGTTTTATTTTAATGGTGCCATCCTGACACCAAAGATCGTAAACTCTGAATCTGGAACAATTAAAATAAATCCTATGTAAACACCACCTGTTACTCATTTCCTTCTGGATATAAATCCAGGTCTATTATTTCTTGGTTGTGTGGAACACAACCTGTGGAAATTACCAAATTGCTCTGAGCCTGTCTCTGTATTTGGAAAATAGAGGTAACCACACCTCATTTACGCTGATTAGTAAGCATTACATGAGACTATGATCACAACGTGCATTCCTCAACATCGGGCATAAATAACAGGTTCTCAATAAATATCCCCTCATGCCCATGTGTTGCTAATCCCAGAATTTTCCAGGATGAGATAGGACTTAGTCTATTGTGGCAATCTCTGAACGAGTGTCAGGAATTATAAGGCAGAACAGAAGGCGGAAGACCATTTTATCTTCTCCCTTGGCAGAAAGCTCATCACTTTAGATTTGTAAGTTTGGTGTAAAGCTGATAGGCTCTGGCTTTTAAGCAAGACTGTCTCTCTGCTTTCTCCATGGCAGCAACTCTTCCATTTAAGGAAGGATGTTTTCTTAAACCAGTGGTTCTTAAGCTCTAGGGTCCATCAGAATTACCTGAAGGGCTTATTACGACAGCAGTATGTCTGGGATAAGATCCAAGAGAATTTTCTCTTCTAACAGGTTCCCAGCTTGGAAAACCACTGTTCTAGTCTCTTCAGCTCATGCGCTGCAGTCTAAGCCAGTGATTTTCCTCTAATCCCAACAAGTCCTGAGTTGATTAAAGGGGCATCACGTATTATCTTGCTGTAAGACAAGAAAAAAATGCATTCTGATAGTTTAAGTAACTGTAGATAAACCAAATCAGAAGTTTACAAACATCTAAATGACAGTTCATTAGTCCTAATCCTTTTCTTCAAGTTAGTATTTTCACTAAAACTTTTCTTAGGATAAGTGCAGTGGCAGAAGGCTACGTGACGCCACGACTGAGAAACATAGAGCACACTAATTTAAAATTAAAAAGAAACTAAAAACTGACTGAGAAATATGGGGCACACTGATTTAAAATTAAAAAGAAACTAAAAACTGACTGAGAAATATGGGGCACACTAATTTAAAATTAAAAAGAAACTAAGAACTCTTTCAAATAATAATGTTCAAATTTTTCAAATTGCATTGTCTTCTTCTCTGATTGTCCCAATCTTCCTGGTGTCCCTTTTATCCTAAAGCTAAAATGTTTCAAGTCATTTCTCCAGAATTTAGTAGTATATATAAAAATTATAAATCATGAATTACTGAGTTTCATTTCACTTGAGTTTGTGTTGACCTCAGTTAAATTGTAGACACTAATATCCAAACCACATTTCTTTTTTTCTTTTTTGTCTTCCATAGCACTTAGCACAATGCTTTACAGGTAATGTGCAGTCAATACATATTTACCAATGAATTTTGATTAAAATAAATCCACACCGCTGTTTTGATCAATAAAATAATTGAGAAAAACAAGGTACAGAACTGCAAATAATGTGCTGTCTTTTGTGTGCTAAAGGGAAGAAATAAGATTGTGTAATAAACTCTTTTGCTTGGTTTTACAAGCAACAGTGGAAGGAACATATGTAAGAAACTAAAGAAAGAGTTTATCTAAAGGGAGAAACAGAGTGGGACAGGGTGGGTGGGAAGAGATATCAGGAGGACTTTTGATGTACATCTTTTTAGAGTTTAAAAAAAATTTTTTTTTACCATGTGAAAGGTTTATCAACTGAAGAAGTTGAATTGCCTCATTTTCTCTTTTAAATTTTTCTTAGTATTGACCATGATATTTATTCAATTAATGTTTGGCTCTACAGGATGATTGAACTGCATTGCTTGGAGGGCAGCAGCAGACAGTGTGGCTCATGCCCAGAGAAGTGTTGTGTTTGTTTCCAATTGCTGCTCTAACAGATTACCACAAACTTAGTGGTTTAAAATGATACAAATTTATTATTTTACAGTTCTGGAGGTCAGAAATCCAAAATGGGCCCACCAGGCTGAAATCAAGGTGTTGGCTGCATTCCGTCTAGAGGCTCCCGGGGAGCATCCATTTCCTTGCTCTTCGGTTCCTAGAGGCTGCCTGCCTTCCTTGGATCACCCTCTCCTGGCCCTCTGTCTTCAAAGCCAGCAATGACCAGTTGAGCCTTTCTCACTGTGCCATCTCTGCTCAGACTCTCTGCTTCCCTCTTCCCCAATTAAGGACTCCTGTGATTACATCTGGCCCACTCAGATAATCCAGGATAACCTCTTTATATTAAGGTCAGCTGATTAACAATCTTAATTCCATCAGCAACCGTAATTCCTCCTTGCCCTGTAACATAACATATTCACAGTTTCCAGGGATGATGTTAGATATCTTTGGGGGCCATTGCTCTCTGTACTACATATGCCTATCGTAATTTAGTATAGAGTTTTGAATCACACAAACCAGAATACCCAAACCACCTGCTCCCTCTCCTGCTGCTACATATAAACCAGCAGATGAGTCTTCTTTGTTGAATAATTTACTTCCTGAAATGAAAAGGGCCCACTCAAGGAATGCAGCCATTTAGTTTATATTTCTTCCCTGTCTACTGAGCTAACAGGGGTCATGAATAACGCCAATTTTTGTGGTTAAAAAATATGACTACAACTATAGAACTTTTGAATTTAAAAGAAAAATGTTGTCACCTAGATCACTGGCGAGTCCTTTCTCCTCTCCCTTATTCCTGAGGCAGACCCTTGGGTCAGCCTCTTGGCATTATGTGTAGATTTATAGGCAGTATATTGTAGTGATTAAGATAAGCTTTGGAGCCAGGTTGCCTGGGTTTGAGTCTCAACTACATAATTTATTGGTCAAGTGACCTTGGGCCAGAGTCTTACTCTGCACAGTTTATGTAACTCCTAAAAATAATATATATTAGGACTTACCTACTGGTTGGGGTAAGAAATAAGACGATGCTGCAAAGCATTTATAACAGTGCTTGGCACGTAGTGGGTACTTAAAACACGTTAGCTAGTATTGTTGATTGTTTTGTAGTTCCAAATACCAAAATAATATGTGGTGGTTTATTGAGTTCTCTTTCCTAGGAAATTCTTATTTCCATGCCTAACACTCTCCTGGGATCTTGAGGCCTTCCATGTTTCTACCTGTCCCCCAGTCCTGAATATTGGATGTAGGGGTTTCTCTAGTTGTCCTTGTTTCATTTGACAAAGCTTGACCATGTTGCTGGCTCCCAAGTCCCCACAAAACCTCTCTGCATACTGCTGAGATGGATTAGGTGATTGTTCAGAACTATCCCCCCTGCCCTACCCTCATGGGCAGAGTATCCTACTTCCTCCTTTGTCTTTCGGCTCAGTCATGTTACTTGCTTTGGCCAATAGGCTGTTAGCAGCCATAATGCAAGCAAGCGCTTGAGAGGTACTTGGCAGTTGAATGTGCCCTCTTGTACTCCAACAGTGCCAGGAGAAGAGCTTCCTCCAGGTAGCTCAGGCCCCAGGCAGAGCCATCTTAGCCATCCTACACATCTGAGAGAATAAATGAATTTTTCAAGCCCCTGGGTTCTGGGGTGGGTTGTCACATAGCATTATGGCAGCAGTGACTAACTGATACATTTGTCCATCCTCTTAAAATTTTTCACACTACTGACCCATTTAATAACTAATCTTTGAAACAACCTAATCTGCAAGCCTATTTATTCATGACTTCTCCTAGTAACCAATCACTCCCTATGCCAAACATTCAAGTGTTTTCTCCCTGGTCTTTCCTTATTTTATTTTCAAAGGGTAATGTCATCAACTCACACACCTGTGATCAAGAAGCTACAGACAATAATGTTCATTGCAACATTATTCATAGTAGCAAAATATTGAAACAAGTAATGACCATCATCAGGAAAATGATGAGTAAACCATGATACAGCCACACAATGGAGTATTACACAGCAGTTAGAATGAATAAACCAGAGTAGCTACTAGAGTATCTAGAGTTGAACAGAAAGAGCCAGTGGCAGAATATACATACATCATACTACCATTTACTTAAAGTTTAAGAACCTGCGAAATAGTATTATGCAATATTTATGGCTCTATCAATATTTTGAAATGAGTATAACAACATGTACAAGAATAACACTGAATTTATTGTTGGGTTGTGTCTGAAGAGAGGAGGAAATGGATCAGAAAGGACACAAAAGGAATATAAATTATATCAGTATATCTTTTTAAATATCTTGAAAATATTCAAAATAAAAGCATTATGTTTAAGATTTGATAAAACTGGGTTGTGAGTATGTAATATTACTATATCATTTATTCTTGTGGGTATCTTTAAAATATTTTACAATTAAACATTTTTTAATAGCAATATTTTTAAAGAAAGACTGTGAGAGTTATTGTAAGCTGCTTGCTGTGGTCTGAATGCTTCTGTCCCCCTGACCCCCCAAAATTAATATGTGGAAATCCTAATTCCCAAAGCGATGGTATTGGAAGTGGGCATCTGGAAGGTGATTCAATCATGTGTGGGGAATCCTCCGGAGTGGGATTAGTGCCCTAATAAAAGAGACCCCAGAGAGCTCCCTTGTCCCTTCAACCTCAGGAGGACACAGCGAGAAGACAACTGTCTATGAACCAGGAATCAGGCTCTGACCAGACAAGAAATCTGCGGTGCTTTGACCTTAGACTTCCAGCCTCCAGAACTGTGAGAAACAATGTCCGCTGTTTATAAGCCACCCAGTCTATGGTATTCTAGAAGCCAGAAGGGACTGGGGTACTGCTTTTCTTCATTTCTATGTCAGGCTGTTCCCAACCCTCCTGGCTGTTCTCTAATTTGGATTCTGAACAAATCCGAGAATTTGCTCCACCCTACAGCATCGCTTGCTTCTCTTTTGCTCTCAGATCTTCATTATGGACTTATGTACTTTCTGCCACATATGGAGAACCCACTAACGTGAAAGGCAAGACACAGAACTGTGAAATCTGACCTGGAATAACCTATAGCCACCACAATTGCCCCAATCCCACTTCGAATTAGCTCTCACTTTTGAATTCCAAATGGGACTCTACAGTGTCTCTCACTAGGACTTTAATTTTCTCTTCTCTGACTTATTTGTTTTTTGAATGGAACATGCAGAACTATCTTTTTAGAAGATGGATCAGATCACCATGCCAGCCTCCCTCTTAAACTTTCAATAATTCCCAATTACTGCTAAATTTTGCCCAGATACCTGAAGCATGTTATACAACATTCAGCCCTGCCCAGAGGTGAGGTAACATAAGGGCTGAGGCCAATGTTGATTGAGTCCCAGTTATGACACTTTTTACTTATGTGACCTCGGGTAAATCACTTAACCTTTCTAATCCTTAGGTTCCTCTGCTACAAATTCTGATAAAAATAGCACTTCCCAGAGTTTCCTTGAAGATAAAAGAGGTGATGGTGTTACCAGGAATGATGACGTACTTCGGCTTCAGCTTTCGTCTTTTTGAAGGAAAGAATTCAGTCAAGAGACAGGATTTGTACAAAGTAGGACAGCAAGAAGGTTATTAGTAAAAGCAAGTATGAGGTATAATCGAAACATACAGTGAATGTTTATATTGTAAAGAATTTATTACAGTAAAAGACACATTGCCATTAATCCCCCTCAAAATACTCCTCCTCACTTCAAACACACTTATCCCACGGTTCTTGCCACTTTCTGAGGCAGTTCTGGAAGTCTTTAGTTGCACTGTTGTGGCTGCCTCGATGTCATGAATTGATTCAAAAGGTTTACTTTCAGGGTCATTTTGATTTTGGAAAAGAGCCAGAAGTTGCACGGTGCCAGATCCAGTGAGTAAGGTGAATGAGGACACACCATGTTTTTATTTGACAGAAATTGCTTTACCAGAAGCGATGTGTGACGTGCAGCATTGTCATGATGGAGGATGAGGTAAAGACACTCACAAAAGAGGACTTCCAGAACTGCTTCAGAAAGTGGCAAGAACAATGGGATAAGTGTGTTCGAAGTGAGAGGTTGTATTTAATGGGAATTAATGGCAATGTGTCTTTTACTATAATTTTTAAAAATTTAAACATTCACTGTATCTTTTGATCATACCTCGTACACTCCGTGACACGGAGCCCGCCGACCCAAAAGAGGGAAGCAGCCTTGCATTACATTGTGTGAGGGTTTTTGTCTCTATGGGTAGAATTGTCTCCCCCTCTCCCTCTCTGTTATCTTTCTCTTTCTCTGCTGAGGTGCCCTGTTCTCCCCTCTGGTTCTCAGGGCATGCACATGAAGGTTGTTTCTTAGGGCATGCACATGCACCTATTACTATCCCATGATTTATTTGAGAATTCATTAAAAAATGGTCCTGAGAAGCAGGATGTATATTCTGATAAGCAGAGTGGTTTCCCTCTCTCCACCATTTTTTTTTCTTCTAACAACATATCTTGCTGAGCAAGCAAGGTGTTTGTGCCCCAAGTGACAGCAGCTGCAAGGGGCCTTGACCCAAGTAGGAGCAGCTGCAACGGGGCCTCCTAACCAGGGCTAGTTCCCTCCTTTTCCTGCTCATTTCTACATTTCTCCCTACCCTACCAATGGCATCAAGCATTACTTCAAAGCTTGATACCCAATAAATGGTAGCTTTTCTTATCTCTACTCCATCCTTCAACACACAGCTGCTCATAATTCCCTCAATACACGTATGGCTTTAATGTTTAGCCTCCTTTGTTCCCTTTGGTTGTTCCAAATGCCTAGAATGCCCTTCCACCTTGTTATCTCCTGGAGTCTTTGGTTCCAAACCTCACACTAGAAAGCAAATAAGCTTAGCAGAGGGATTACAAACTACCTGGGTTCAAAAATCTAGCTCTGCCGTTTACTCTCTGTAGGACTGCTTAAATTACCTAATCTCTGTCTGTTTCCTTATTTACAAAATAGGGATAATATTAGCATCTACCTAATAGGGTTGTTGCAAGATTTAAATTAGTGCACATCTGTAAAGAATTTAGAACAGTGCCTGGCACAAAGTAAATGCTAGATAAACTTCACGGGCTGTTACTGGAGTGAGGACTGTCTAATCTGAATCCACAGTGCCTAGAACAAAATAAGCGCTGCAATAGATCTGAAGAATTTAGTGTAATTGAAGTGAAAACTGAGGAAATGGGTTTCAATATGAAGATGGTGGAAAAGGGGTCAGGAAAGTTTAGAGAATTCGAGGGGACCCAGGGTGAGGGGCAAATCTGTAAAGAACTGGAGATTCAGCAGCCGATGGGCGTGGCCTCGGGTGGCTTTCAGGTGGAGTCGGAGGCTGGAGCAGGGGCGGGAGGAAGGGGCCGGGGGAAGGGGTGCGGTCGCAGTCGCGGACCAGGAACCAGCAGCTCCGAGCACCAGCCTGCCGGACGCACACCTGGCTCGCAGGGCGCAACACTGGCTCGAGGTTCTCAGGCACACGGGTCCCAGCGGCCGAGCTGCAGGGTAAGTCCAGCCTCTCCCGCCGCCCGGCTGCCCCGCGGCGAGGAGCGGTCTGCGCGCCTCGCCCAGTTCCGTCGCGAGCGCTGCGCTGTCCCCCGCAGGGCTGACCTGGCGCCTTTGCTGCAAACCGACTGTGCCGCGCAGGTTCAGGGCCCGAGGGGCCTCCGCGGGCACAGAGTCCACGTTCCCCATTTCAGAGTAGAGGACAATGAGGTCCTGGGAGCAAAACTGCCGTGCCCTGGGAGGGCCACCCAGCTATGGTCACCGCGGGGCACAAGCTTACACCCAGCTGTCTGGGCTCCCTGGACCCTTCCCTTTTCATCAGCTAGCGGAGTAGGGATCCACTTGGCCATTTCTCTCTCCCACTCTCCTATTTTAAAGGTCTTGGGGACAGAGAAGAGTAGGGCATCGGAAGGGTCCTCTGAATCCTCCCGGTCCAGGGCGTCTCCCAAGGGGTGGGGCTGCCTCCAAACTCCGTCCTGAAGACTCGGAACCCCACCCATACTTGTGAGCACTTTGACTTCTTCACCTAGGCAGTTTATTTTGTTTTTCTTAATATTTTTAGGAAGCAGAAGAAAAGTGTGTTTAGATATTGGGCACTGGGAGTCCAGAAGTTTGCTTTCTCTTGAAAAGGCTCACCCATTCACTAGACATGAATCATTCCTCTGGCATTTGGCATTTGAGTCAGCAGGTGGGGCATCTTGAGTACTTGATTGCAAATGACCTTATATAGGAAATTGTGGCCTAAGAAGTTCTGGGTTCCTGGGGGCCCCTCTGGCTGTAGATAAGAAGTTGCACCCCAGAGCTAAATTCTTTCCAAGGATTTGTGATCTATGCAGACCACAAGACTATCCTCAGGGAGAGCTCATTTACAACTTTTTTTAAAAAAATAATCAACATAAAAAAGTGTAATTTACTAAAACGTTATTCTGCAAAGATGTCCCCGTTGGCTTTCAGGAAGGCAGAAAACTTCAAACTGACAGAAAAGGGAATTTAAAGATGTAACCAGAACCTTGTTCCCAGAGCCCTCTGGTTGTGTAATCTGTTTAGAAATAGGCGTGGAGGAGGAAGTACAAGGAAATGATGTAGCCCCTCTAATCCCTTTCAGGAAAGGGTGTTGAAAGTTCTATTGTTAGGTCATTTGGCCTGCACTGTGAAGTAGTTCTTTACTTCTTAAAACTTAAATCAGTAATAATTGTTAATTTACAAATTATACTGGATCGACACATATTGAGCATCAGCTTTGACCATGTCTGGACCAGGCACTTGGGTGAGGCAGAAGTCTGAGGTTAATTAAGTTCATCCCTTTGGAGAGGGGCTGCCTGGATGTGCAGGCCCTACTCACTAGCTGTGTGTAAGAACTCAAAACGCTAGCTTATGTGATGATACATATTACATATTTTATTCAATGCCAGCAACAACAGCCCTGCTGTCTCCTTTTTACAGATGAGGAGACTGGACTCAAAAGAAAATGTATCTAGCTTCAACAGGCAAAATCTGAATTATCGATCCTGTAGAGAGAGAGGGAAGTAGTGTTAGACCAGGGGGGTCCAAACTTTTTTCAACGTTTTTCACCAAGGGCCCTATGCGGTAAAATACACTAACAGCCGGGCCACTCACTGGAGGTGAAGTACATATTGCCTCACCTGGTTTATTTAGGTAAACTAAATATATTTTTGGAATTTGCTGTGGGCCAATTAGCAATGGATTGCGGACAACAGTTGGCCCGCGGGCCGCAGTTTGGACACCCCTGTGTTACACCCTGTAAGTAGAGAGCCGACTGCACTAGGGCTACAGAGAGCTTGAGAACATTGGGAGTGAATATTTCCGGGGACTAATGGTAAGATTTCCTGTTGAACTTTGTTCTGGGGCTGTCATTGAATTTTTAGAATATTTTGTTCCCAGGATGGGTGGGAGTCACTTGGATTTCTGAATCAACCCGGGACATCTGCCAGCATGTTTGAATAATGTCTGCTTATGGAAAGCATGCCTGGGATCCACCAAGGAACTGTCCTTTTCACCTCTGCGCCCTACCGAGTACTGGACCGCCTCCTCAAAGAGCAGGTGTGTCTGTTTTTATCGGGCTGTAGGCTCAGCCTTGTAAAATGTAAATGAAGATCTCACAGTCAAACCCCAGGAATCAAATTGAAGCCAGCTAAAATTTGTGTTGGGGTGAGGAGGGCCACAATTTCCTGTGTTTTTGTTATTGTTCCCTATGATGATAGTCTGTCCTCGTTAAAAGAAGTCAGCCATCAACATAGTTCTACTCGATTTTAAATGAGTCAAAAATTGGTTTTCCAGGAAACATATTTGTAAACCTTTAACTTCGAGGGGGTTTTCTTCCCGTCTTGTTTGAGCCCTTTCCAGGTCTAGCAACACCCCTTGTATAGAGCACGTGCTCAGTAGATGTTTGCTTATTAGCAAGTGGGCTGCTTGATGTTAAAAAACATCCTCTTCTTGAGGTGGTTCCTTTTTGAACGTTGGGTTCTGTTTTCTGGATTAAAGAGTAAGGGTTGGTGAGATTATTGTGTTTGGAATCCTAGCTTTATACCGTTTAGTAATTTTTTTTTCTTTTAATAGGTTAGAGTGATCTGAACTTAAGGCAAAGGTGGGATATCATGGCATCTCTCTGGGTAAGTAAAACTGAAGCGTTCCTAACACTGTAACTTAACTGAGTCAATCAAAACACAAAAAGTACTTTTTTTGAAAGTTGATAAAAAGTTCATCTGAAAAAGTTCACGTGCCAAAAAAGCTAGAGGATGTCTAAAAATAATAAAATATAAAATGTGTTGTAAAAGTACAGAGTTAAAATAATTTATGATCACACCAAATCAGAGAGGTCAATAACAGAGAATAAATTTAGTATTTAATTTGGAGATTTATTATATGATAAAGATGACATTTCATAGCAGAGAGGAAAAGATGGCTTGTTTAATAAATAATGTTAGGAAAACTTCTAACCATTTGGGAAAAAGTAAATCTATATTCCTTCTCCCTTTTTGCATTAAAATAAATTTGAGATGGATAAAATACTGAAATGAAAGAGATGAAATATGGGTGAATTTAAAAAATAATCTTGCTGTGGGGAAGGCGCTTACAACCAAGACACAAACCAAAAGCCTAAAAGAAAAATATTGAACTACTTAACTACATAGTATAAAATTATAATTTATGGTAGCAAACAATACTATTAGTAGGGTCATAAGACAACCCACAGGAGAAAAATATTTATAGTGTACCAGACAAAAGACTTATTTCCTTAACACACAAATAACTTGAAAAATCAATAGGAAAACTCAATGGAAAAATTTGCGAGGGACATGAAAAGAATTATAAATGTTCAACAAACATATGAAAAGATGACACATCTCACTGAAAATTAAAGAAATAGAAATAACACAACGAGGAACCATTTTCTACCTAAGAAGCTGGTAAAGGTGAAAAATATGTAGTAAGACCAATGTTGCAGAGGATGTGGGCAAGCCAGGTTCTCTCATACTTGGCTCATGGGAGAATAAACTTGGCATGCTTTTGGATTGTATTTTGGCAATAGCTATTAATGTTTAAATGTACATACCCTTTGACCCAATAATTCCACTTCTGGATATTTATTATTTAGGTATATTAGTATAAGGTTGAAAAAATAGGGGCCTAAAGACTTTCATTTGTATGAATGAAAATATGCAGACAGCATAAATGGCCATCCATGAAGTTTGAAATTAGTAAATTACTCATTTGTAACTTATAGCCATTTTTATGTAATCATTAAAAAGAATGGGAGGGGAAAGTGGTCAGCTCTGTATATCCTGACAAGAAAATGTCCAAAGCTATATTAATCACTGAAAACAATCAAGTTACTAAATAGTACGTACAGAGTGATGCTGTTTCAAAGAATATACACTGTATCACATGAAAACTTTCTGAAAAGGTGGAACTGTGAACAAGGGTACTCTTATTTTTTAATGCATCACCTGTGCTTTGATTTTTTGTGTGTGTGTGTTCCAGTAAACCTTCATTTATAAAAACAGGCAATGAGGTTTTAAAACTAGACAGAGGGGGTAGTTGTACAGCATTGTGACTGTATAAAATACCACTGAATTGTTCACTTTAAAATGGTTAGTTTTGTGGTAGTGAATTTCACCTCAATAAATTGTTCATTACCAGCATATTTTTATTAGATGAAGGATTGGCTCAAAGGAAAGTGGTGACAATTGGCAGCCATTCCTCCACAGAGGAGAGAAGGAATTCCTGGCTATTGTGATGTATACTTATGATATCTAAGGGTCAGGGTTTCCTTCTTAACTTTGACCACCCAGGAAGCTCTCCCCGTTGACACTCAATATGTCCAATGCTGCCATGAAAGAGTCTACAGTGAGCTAGTTCAACTTGGCAATCAGTTCTTCCAGCTCTGGCCGAGCTTTGAACCGTCCCTTGAAGTCTTCTTCAGTGTGCTCCTTCACTGACAGTTTGACTCCTTCAGGAAGATTGCTTTGGATTATTTCCAAGAAAATCTCTGCAAATGTAGCACTCAGATCGCTGATCTGCACCATTCGCTCATGGGTGGTAAGAACTGAGTCCAGGAACATTTTGCTGCCTTGGTCCTGCAGTTGCAACACCTCCATGGTTTTGGTGGGCATGGCATAACTTTCCTCGACTTTAATGGAGAGACGATTGCAGAGATTGTCAACATATTGGGCATAACTCTCTGCCAGGGCCATGTCATATGCAGTTAGGTGATTGTTTAAAACCCCATATTCATAATCTGTCCCCAAATTAATGGGTCTCACTTCCACTTTTGCCTTCTTCTTCTTGGGCTCTTGTGCTTTAATTAGGTGCTTGTATCTTCCAATGCCATGGGTGGGCTTTGTCTTGTAGTGCCGACTCGTACTCATCACCATGCCACCTGCAGAACAGATGGGATTCTCTTCTGAAGTTTTAAACCTTAAGAGAGGAAAGGCTTGCTTAAAAATGGTATGGTTCCTCAGACACAGCACCTTTACCAGAGCTCTGTTCATCTTTTGCTGCGACGACCTGTTACTGCACAAGCTGAGGATTGGCCCAAGCAGCCGCAATCCCTAGGCGGCTGAAAACACTGACGGAACTAGAACTGGTCCAGTAACAATAACCGACCGAGACTCACTGAACTCCCGCAGCAGCTTCTGATTTTTTTTTTTAAACAATGAACAAAGATTCTATTTTTATAAGTAAGGGGCAGAGGAGGCTTAAAGAATAGCTTGTATGGAGATGTGACCAGCTCTTGATATGAGAAGTGCCAGAGGAAAGTGTGCTGTTGCAAGGCTTTGCTTGGTCCCAAATTATTCCCTTATCACTAGCCAGGATGCTGATCTCCCCTCTTTCCAGGTCTGAAATTCCTGCTGCTTTTGTAGACTCTACTATCTGACTCTAGTAGAGTCAGATGAATAACTCCATCTCTCCAAAATGCTGGTATTAAAAAGAAAAAAAAATATATAAACAATCTCCTTCTAGCTTTTGTCTATAAATAGATGTGGAATTAGTTGGTCAGGCTCTCCAGCTGACACCTTCAAAGTTGTGACACATTTCTGAAGGGCTGGGAGAGACAGAGAGTGTATTCGTTTTCTATTGCTGCCATGACCAATTATCAGAAATTTAGCAGCTTAAACAGCACTCATTTATTACCTCACAGTTCTGTATGTTAGAAGCCCTAAATGGGTCTCAGGGCACTAAAATGAAGCAGTTGGCAGGGCTACATTCCGTTCTGGAGATTTGAGGAAGAATCCACTTCTGAGCTCGTTTAGGTGGTTCAGCAGATTTAGTTCCTTACAGTTGAAAGACTGAGGTCCCCATTTCCTTGCTGGCTGTCATCAGAGGCTGTCCTATCCCCTAGAGGCTTCCGCCAGTCTTTGTACGTGACCCCCTACATCTCAGAACAGTAGGGATGCATTGAATCCTTCTCATGTTTGCAGTCTCTCTGACTTTCCCTTTGGACCATCTCTCTTCTGCCTTCCTCTTCTTCCTCCGGCTGGAGGATGCTCACGTGATAAGATTGGGCCCACTCAGATAATCCAGGATAATTTCTCAATTTTAAGGTCTGGAAGCTTAATTATATCTGCAAAGTCCCTTTTGTTATATAACGTAATATTCACAAGGTCCAAGGATTATGGTGTGGAGATTTTAAAAGAGAGCTATTATTCTGCCTAATATAAGGGGCTAGGAGTATGGAGACATCAGGTGGTGATAGCATTTGTCATTAAGCAGCAGGAAGGAAAAGGGGGAGCAGATTAGAAAGGGGAAGCTGTGCTTGAGAGGAAAGGGGGCCCTTGACTGAATAAGGAGGCTCTAGCTCCTGCAGCCTTTTCTTTCCTATTTTCCTCTTCTCAAATTAAAGAACTAACATTTATGAGTGAGATCTCTGAGAATAAATAATAAATACAACTCAGAACTACTGTGGAAAACAGAATGGCAGTTCCTCAAAAAAATTAAACATAGAACTACCATATGATCCAGCAATCCCACTTTTGGATAAATGTCCAAAAGAACTGAAAAAGGGTCTCAAAGAGATATTCGCATTCTCATGTTCATAGCAGCATTATTCACAATAGACAAGAAGTGGAAACAACCCAAATGTCCATCAACAGATGAATGGATAATCAAAATGTGGTCTACATATACAATGAAATATTATTCAGCTTTAAAAAGGAAGGAAGTTTGGGGCATATGCTATAACATAGATGAAGCTTGCGAACATAATGGTAAGTGAAATAAGCCAGTAATAAAAAGATGAAATACTGTATGATTCCATTTATATGAGGCATCTAAAATAGTCAAATTCATAGAGATAAAATAGAATTGTGGTTGCCAGGGTCTGGGGGAGGCAGAAAGGGAGAGTTGTTGCTTTGGGTACAGTTTCTGTTCTGCACCATGAAAAAAGTTCTGGAGAGCTGGTTCACACACTGAACAGTTTTACAACTACTGAACTGTACATTTAAAAAGGGTTAAAAAGGGTTAGTGGTAAACGTTAGGATACGCTTTTTTACCACAATAAAAACAACACCCAGGTTTGTATAAATATTTATATCGCTAAGTTTTATCTATTCTCTTTTTCCCTCTACATATAAAAGTGCACGTGCGCGCACTCGCGCACACACATGAGTAATCAAGTCCATACTTTTCTACAAACTGTAGATGGGTCTGTGGGTCAGTGTATGGTGAGTTGACTGGAGAGATCTGATCAAGAGTGAAGACTTCAATTTCAGTGGTTACCGTTAATGATGAAAGAATGGCTGGTTTGCTAGGTCTGTAGAGTCTAGGAATATTGCAACCCTCCCATTGTTTCATAAACGGTATGTTGCAGTACTGCTTCCTTTGTTTGGAAATGTTGAATATCTCTGTTCATACATGTGTTCTACTACTTAACCCTTGATGAAAGGGTTATACACTTTGATTCAGGGTCCTTGGTCTTATGTTGTCTTTAGGTCAGAGCAAGCACTCAGGCAACCTGCAAATTAGAATGTCTTAGAACATGACTTTTTATTAAGATACCATAGTAGTATTTTTTTTCATATTTGCCTTCTATTCCGGCTTTCTCATGCAAATACTCTGAGCTCTTTCCTTCTTGGCTAATTCCTAACTTACTTTTACAGAATAATAATAAATGCAAATTACTAGTATTTGTACTCTCACATTAGTATTTTTATTATGCTACTGACATTTTTCAAAATTAACTTATAATCACTGTAATCACCATGAACTACTCTAATATTAACTTGCTATACCTTCTCCCTTCCCCACTCCACACTCTAATTTGCAAAATGAGGAAGGGAAATATAGGGACCGTGGACCCAAGGGATAAAAGTTTTACAAAAATATAACATCTCATAAATATGATGCCTACTAACTTGGTCTTGTAGGAGTTCATCCAAAGGGTAATTAAACAATCAAAGCAGCAAGTACCTACTGCAATAGGCTCTACCAGGAACAAAATAAAGACAATCCAGCCACAATCCCAGCTCTCCTTTTCATAAATCTCTAATGGTTAAAAGGCAGACTCTTGAATATGACCTTGAGCAAATTACTTAGTCTCTCACTATCTCAGTTTCCTCATCTGTAAAATGGGTATAATATTAGTACCTACATCACCTAGTGTTTGTAAGCATTAAATCAGTTCATGGGAAATGCGTTAACAGTGCCTGGCATGTATTAAGTATTCAGTAAGTGTTATAATCATTATCATTTCAATATATTGTATTTTTCCTAAAAATATATTCCTTGCTCATTAATATTCCTGCCACGGTTTTAGTTAAAGAGCTTCTGCCTGTTTCCTGGGCCTCAGTTTATTACAAATCTGCAGCTTCCTCCCCCATGGAATGATTTTGTCTGAGCTACCTGAAACAGATGGAGTCTCCCCAAATAGTCTTTTTGACTGGTCCTATTTTCAATATTTTCTAGTGTTTTAAATATATATAAATATATTATTAAGACTTTATTTTTTTAGAGCAGTTTAAGTTCACAGCAAAATGGAGAGGAAGGAAGGTACAGAGATGTCCCACAAATCTCTGCCCCTGCACATACACAGCCTTCTCCAGTGTCAGCATCCCCCACAGAGGGGTACATTTGTTACAGTTGATGAACCTGCATTGACATATCATTATCATCCAGAGTCGATAGTTATAATTCAGTTCACTCTATGGGTTTGGACATTTATATATTTTTAAAGTGATATAATGCCCCATTCTCACTGCAAGTGGGTATGCTGCAATGCAGTTCAGACACTAACTACCAGGTTTAAGGGCTCAGCCCTCACTTCAGGTGCCAGCTGCAAGTCTTAGAGCCACCTGCATTTCTGACCAATTAGCTATAAATCTGGACTTTCCATCACCCTCTGAGGTTCCATAATTCTCTTCCACAACTTACAGAACTCACTGAAAGTGCTATTCTTACAATTACAGTCTTATTATAAAGACTGTATAAGTGAATAAGGAGGCTCTAGCTCCTGCAGCCTTGGGTGAGTTCTGGAAAGGCTCAGGAGGCAGAGATTCTGTATCCTCTTCCCATGGAGTCAGGCTTTGTCACCCTGCCTGCACATCACCAGCTAGGAAGCTCCTCCAACCCTCAGTGTCCAGAGTTTTTATGGGGGTTTCACTACATCGGTGTGATTATGTCACTGGCCAGGCCTTTGAACTCAATCTCCAGTCCACTTCCCTTCTCAAAGTGCCAACCCTTTACTAAAGTGAGCTTGTCTTAGTGGTCAGTCCTGATCCTAAAGCTTTCTAGGGGCCCACCATGAGTTACCTCATTAGCATCATAAAGACACTTCTATCAGGAATTCCCAACGATTTTTGAGCTTCTGTGTCTGGAACCCAAGACAAAGACCAGATGTAGTCTTTATTATACCACACATATATAACTCACATCAAGGTCTACAGAGTTTCCAAAACATCATATTCATTCATTCATTCATTCATTCATGTATTTATTTATTTACTAAAATTATATTACCACTAGCACTGGTTATCTAATGCTAATCAGGAGCCCTGATTGCAAGTTATATCTTTAATAATAAGTAATGGGGAAATGAGTTAATGTTCAGTAATAAATACAGATTAGCAGGCAGAATTACTCAAAACATGGGGTCCATGGAGAAGAAATAATAAGAGGGATTCTTCATGGTGGAAAGGTTAAGAAAGGCTTATCTAAAGCAGAAAGTTGCTAATAGGAAAAGCTAATCCATGGTAATGTGTTCATGGTGAGAAATTAGCAGAGCTTCCCTTTCCCACCTGACCCTTCTTTCCTGTCTTTCCTGGGAACAAGATTGGTGCAGTTTGATCCCTGAGGACACAAAGTTCCCATTTCTGCTGTGTAATCCAAAGGAATGACATCAGTGGTAGGGCTCCCAGGACAGGAGCAATGTGCTAACATGAGAGAGAATTTGGGGAGGGTAATGCCTTTCAAATTCTGTTCCATGGATGACGCCAGCCCTGGCCACTTATTTTGATGCTGTTGCTCATGGATATAAGGAGTCTCTGAGAGCCCTGTCCAGTTTCATATGTGTTGCTTTGATGGAGACATCCCATCAACCCTTTATTTCCCGGTGTGTTTGCTCTTCCTGGCCATGCAAATTTAATATGTATGTGGGGAGAACACCTGTGTTACATGCATGTGGAAGTGCTGAATTTCTCCTCTGGTCTTCTGTCTACCGCATCTCAGGGCTGGAAGATCTAGCTTTCTGACTATTTCAATTGAAATGGACTTTTAACACCCCAAGCAGAACAGGCATCATACCTGATTAGGTATTCTTCAATATGATTGCAACTTCCTGTCTGATGTGTGTTTTAAACCATATTCCCTGAAGCTTATTTAAATAACTACTGGCACTAGACAGTTAGTTACATAAATGGGCCTCTGCAGGAAATTAATGAAGAACAGGTTAGACCTTGATTTCAAATCAAAACATGAGAGCTTTGTTTCAGGACAAAGCCTGGAAAGAATTCCTGTATAACCTGAGTGAGCACAAGAGAGGCTTCCTGGGAATGAAGGGAATGAAGTTTAAAGAGCTGTCCCTTGCCACTCCCTGTCTGACCCAAGCTCAACTATCAAGGAGGGAAGGTCTCTCTCATACCTAATCATAATAAAAAGTGTAATTTGCCCATCTAATGAGTGGCCTTTGAAGACGTCTAGTAAACCAGAGGCAAAGAGGAAAAGTTTTAGATTGAGAGCAAGGAATGTGAAGGGGAAACGGTATGATTTGATTCTCTTGAAAGTATTTTTTGGAGGATGCAAAGCAGTTAGAAAAATATTTTAGAGTACTGAACAAGAAGAGTACTACAGAAGTCTCACATGAATTAAAAGAGAATAAGTCAAAAAGCAAAAAAATCTTAAAGTCCCATGATCAGATCTTTGTTCCTTTTATTTTCAACTGTTTGCATTTGATTAAATACCTCCCCTAGGTTCTGGACGCATGTTTACATAGGAGTAGTGATAACCCCATGTGCACAGGATTGAGAAAAGGTGGAGACTGCATTTGTCAGATTTTTTTTTTAAAGATTTTATTGGGGAAGGGGAACAGGACTTTATTGGGGAACAGTGTGTACTTCCAGGCCTGTTTTCCAAGTCAAGTTGTTGTCCTTTCAATCTTAGTTGTGGAGGGCGCAGCTCAGCTCTAGGTCCAGTTGCCATTGCTAGTTGCAGGGGGCACAGCCCACCATCCCTTGCAAGAGTTGAACCGGCAACCTTGTTGAAAGGACGCATTCCAACCAACTGAGCCATCCGGGAGCTCAGCGGCAGCTCAGCTCAAGGTGCCATGTTCAATCTTAGTTGCAGGGGGTGCTGCCCACCATCCCTTGCGGGACTTGAGGAGTTGAACTGGCAACCTTGTGGTTGAGAGCCCACTGGCCCATGTGGGAATCGAACTGGCAGCCTTCGGAGTTAGGAGCCCCATAGCCACCGGGCTGCCCCCATTTGTCAGATTTTTGACACACACTGTGGAGCTTTGAAAAGTCTGATAGTGGCATTTGAGAATTATCAAAGAAAGCAAGACCCAGAACAAGAAAGCATTTTTATTCACTTATTCATTTAACAAGTATTTGTTAAACGTCTACTATGTGCCAGACACTGTTTTAGGTTCTGGAGATACAGTAGAGAAAGAGAAATTAAAAAGCATGGAGCTTACATGCATCTGATTTTTATTTCTTTTCACTTTCCTAAACTTTATTACAGAAAAAGCAATAATGATACATTTCTAGAATAGAGTCAGTTTTCTGGGATTCTTCCTCGAAAATGTGACATTTGATTTCCAAACACATGCCAGAGCGGACATGGTTCCAAATTATACTAAGTGGGTGACAGGCTGAAATCCTAAAATGCTTATCTTCCAGCTTTTCCCAGTCTGTGGTCTGTCTTTAGACCTGCGATAATTGCCTGAACAGCTGCTCTGGCTTCATTAAGTTTTGTCCTTAGCTCTCTGAGCACTTCTACGAGCAGCACTCGCAGAATTTGAGCAGCTTCATTAAGAACTGCATCTCCTGTGTCAATACCAAGAATATGCTTTCTAAAGCAACATGCAAGCCTTCTTTTGTTTGATTTACTTTGACAACTGCACCGGTGTCAGATGCTCCTGGACCGAAGTATGAATTTCCTTAAGCATTACTAGGTAATCATTCTGAATCTGAATCTGAAGAAGGTTAGCCAAAGCCGTTATACCAGCCTTAAAGGCAGGATTATTTACATCCAGATTGGTCAATGGCTCTGTATTTTTAGCTGCGTTATCAGCATTTTTTGTATTGTCAGGTACCGAGTCCTTGTATTTTTCAGCATTACCTCCATATTCAAGTCTTAACAGCTAAACCAAGAAGCCAGTCAATTGTTTCTTGTCTATCTTGAATTTTTAAAGGACCACTAACATCTCTGAGATACTTTTTGAAGAACTTGGGCCAGTCACTGCTGTAGATGTTTCTTAAATTACCCCTGTCTTCAATCCTGTAATGTCTGATTTTCTGGTCTTCAAGCTAAACAATACAGTTTCTAAATTTTGTTTCATCTTTGTCGTTGAAGCCAGCAGGGTTTTGGTAGTTGAGGGCTGTCAGCTCGCATCGGAACATGGTCCCCGCTTCTCGCTCTGGTCCCCTGGGCTTTGGCTTGGGGAAGAGAGGTGAGCAGGTGCCGGCCGCTCAAGCGCTGGCGACACTGCCCCTGATTTTTATTAGGGAAGACAGATAATAAACAAAGAAATACATGTATAATATGTAAAGTCAGTGTACGCACTCTGGAGAAAAGCAGAGGTGTATAATGAGAGTGATAGGGCATGTTCTTTTCTGTTCACGTATGTGAATAGAAGTCAACAATGGACAGAGAGGGGAAAAAATGGTGGCGTGAGGTGAGCCTCTGTAGTGTTCCCCTGGAATTTACAACGAATCGGACAATAATAACTCCACAAAGAAGTCAAGAATGGAGTGAGGGAATGGGCTAGGAGAGAATCAAGGGCAAGAGCATCCAGGCAGAGGGATCAGCAGGTGAAAAGCTTGGAGGCAGGTGGGCTAGGTGTATTTGAAGAGCAACAAGAAAACTCCCATGAAGTAATAGGAAGGGACAAGGAGATTTGGTGAGGCATTACAATTCTCTTTTGTTCCTTCAAGATCTTCCAAGGGCCACAAAAAATCCCAGTAATCCCAATAGCCTTCACGTGAACTGTTCAAGGAGTTTCCATTACTTTGATTTACTTTAAATGAGGAAGCATTCTTAACTGTGTAGCACCTTTTTGTTAGGTTTGTCACTTCCCAAATACACCTCAGGAAAGGTGTCTCCTCTCAGAAGATAAGTTAGACATGCACAGAACTGAGGATGTGGCCAGAATAGCCACATTAGTCTTCAACTTTTTGTGGCTGTTGGCCCGAACTCTGAACTAAATTAATCACCTGACTTTGTGGTACAAAATATAGTCTTCAGGTAGTTGTGCTAGATGACTCAAAAGAAGAGGAATATAAATTATTTCTAATCTGCTTTAAGCAAAGAATGAAAATTATTGTGAGAAACAAGGTTTGTGTTGATAAAGTCTTTCTGGGCCCAATGTTTCATGCTCAACCCAGATACTTGGGTTTGCTGCCTTTAATAGAGAAACCCTGAGTTCTTGGAGAGATAGCAAGGAAGATACAACAGAATCACTGGAAACATCCCCAGTGTACCAGGCATTCATCCTGGCTTCTAGAACCATCTTTGAAAGACCTAGAATAGCCTGTCGTGCTGAGAGTGGCCATTAAAATATTCCTGATATCTCCCAAATCACTTTGGGAGATCACTTTGATTTCTGGGCAATCGATATTTGGAGGAAGCAACTGCATCAGGCAGCCAATTGTCTAGGGTAAATTCCACACCTTGGGATGTCATTGTCTGCTTCCATCTATGTCCAGCAAACTCATTCAGGGTTATTTGTTAAACTCCTATCTGGAGGATAAGTAATGGACTGAGAGCTGTATGTATTGTAATGAGTCAAACAAAAGGCCTCTGCCTTCTGAAACTTTATTTTAGAGGAAGTGGATACCCAGATATAAATAGTGAGAGATATTACCGAATGCTGAATACCCTGAGCGGGGAAGGTTGCCGAGATGGAGAATAACAGGAGAGGACCCACTCAGGTCAAGTGGCCAGGGCAGGCCTATCAGAGAAGATGGCCGTTAGGCAGAGAACTAAAGGTAGAAAACCATTCCAGACGAAGGAAACAGCACGAACAAAGGCATTAAGGTGAGAAAGAGTTCAACATTTATCAGCTGGACTCTCAGAGAACTGAAGTGAGATGGGAAAAGGGGAGAGTGGCTGCAAAGTAGGGGTGATAAGGTGTGGGGACAGAGCCCCAGAGAGCAGTTTCCAGGCTCTCGACCTCACGTGGAAAGGTGCTGGCTCGGGTAGTAGATGGCCATCAGCTGTGACTAGTCGGCCATCCGCTGTAACTGAGTGACCATCAGCTGTAACCAGTCAGCCATTGGCCACTAATATAATATAACTGCCGTGGTTACGCTAGGGGGTTGCTTGGTTGGTTGGTTGGTTGGTTGGTTGGTTGTTGGTTGGCAGAGAGCGGATGGAGGATTGTGGCTAGTAGGTCTGGTTAGCAAGTGGATTGCAGATCATGTTGATCCTACTTTCCTGTGTCTCGCCGGGCTGCCAGCGAGACAGGTGCAGGAAGACCCCTCGTTGGGGTACTAGTGGATGTTTGCTTTTGTGTCTTGACCAACCGCCAGCGAGATTATAGTGGTATGACTCCCCTGCCCATGGCTCCGTGGGTGTTCCTTTTTGGCCGCACCATGTCCTGCGTTCTTATGTGGGGAGCGGGAGCTGAGGCCCTGCGTTACATAAGGGAGGTGGATCAAACCCTGCCAGGCCATGTGGACGGTGCAAGGAGTTTAGACTCTATTCAGTATCCCAAGGGAGATCAGAGAGGTGTTCATAGGGGAGTGCCATGACCTCATTTACAGATCTCACTGATCCCTTGGCTGCTATGTGGGAAATGGCAGGAGGTGGGCAACTGAAGGAGGTGGAGAGGAAGACTAGTGCAGATGTCCACCTCCAGGAAAACAATGGGGACTTGGATGACAGCCACGAGGAAGATGGGGGGAAGTGCACGTGAGATTACCTTTCTGAGATAGTTTCAACAGGGCTTGCTGATGATTGGATTTGGAGGGAAAGAGCAATGAAGGAATGAAAGGAGACTCCCAGGTTTCTGATGGTTGGTGGTGCCATTTAAAGGGATGGAGTGGATTGAAAAAGAGCAAATTGGGGATGAGCTCAGGGACTGGAGTTGAACTGCCTGCGTTTAAATCCCGGCTGTTCCACAGACAAGATATGTGACCTTGGGCAAGTCTCTTGCCTCTCTGTGCCTCAGTCTTCTCCCTTGTAAAATGGGATCATAATGGGGTGGTTCTGAAGGCTAAAGGGTGCCTGTATACATATACCTATAAAGCTCAAGTAAGTACCATGTCAGTGTTACATGGGGGAAAAAAATCAGCTTGAGAGGAAATAATGAGTTGATACGTGAGATATAAAAACAGATACATCAAGTAGGCATTGCATATGCGAGACCAGTGCTGCTCAAAATATTGTAAGTCTGGGCTGCAGATATAAATGTGGGAGTTGTCTAAGAAAGAAAAAAAAACAAAAGAATGAAACAAGAAAAAAATGGGAAAAAAATGTGGGAGTTGTCTGCGTACAGAAGGGGAAGTGGTGGATTAGAGGGAAAGAAAAGAGAAAGAGACTTTCTGTTTTAGAAGTACCTATTTTGTGGAGGTCAGGCAAAGGGGAGAATAAATGCAAGCTGGGGTGGCAGAAAATCCCCTGGGATGAGGCCCCTGGGCCAAAAGAAGTATGTATCCAGTCGGCTTAACCATGATAACACATGCTCCTGAGGGTCAGGTTTCTCCTTATTATAATCGGGGTTTCATAGAAAACACACCACAAATTGTTTGTTTCTCTGTATCTTCCCTAATTTCTGAATCTCATTCATCTTTCCACTCCAGCCTAACTCTCTTCTCTATTATCACCTTCCAACGCTCTTGCTCTGAGACTCCCTTGATGAAATCAGGAAAAGAAAAGCTAGCAAGTAGATGTTTTCTCGTTCGAGTGAGTACAAGATGAAATGCAAACATCTCCTTTGGACCTCTTGGACCCATTGCTAACTTAATGAGCCATAATGTCATCTTCACTTCTATCAGGCCTCTCTGAGGTTGCCAATCTCTGCTTCCCACCCCTGGCTTCTCTTGGCTGCCCTGGTGGAGAGTGTGCCTGCCGTGATTAGTGATGGGGAGCAGTGATGGTTAGTGATGGTTAGTGATGGTTAGCAGTGATCACTGCCAGCCTATGGAATAAGTCCCCTCGTATTTGCCCTGCAGGACCCAAGTGGTTACCAGTCCTTTTCTCTGGCATCTTACCTGCTTTATTAATTTCCTAGGAGCTGTCATTACAAAGTGCCACAAACTGGGTGGTTTAAAACATAGACATTTATTGGCTCACACCTCTGGAGGCTCTGAGATCATGGTGTTGGCCGGGCCATTCTACCTCTGAAACCGATAGGGGCGTCCTTCCTCAACTCCTCCTGGCTTCTGGGGGTTTAGTGGCAGTCATTGGTGTTCCTTGGTACAACTCTAATCTTTACCTTCATCCCTTTAGCATCACATCTCATTCTCCCTGTATGTCTCTGTCCTCGCATGACTGTCTTCTAAGGACACCGATTATGTTATATTAGGGTCTCACCCTACCCCAGTATAACCTCATCTTTACTAATTACATCTGCAGTAACCTTACATCCAGACAGGTCCCATTCTAAAGTATTGTGAATTAGGACTTCAATACCTCTTTTTGGGGGGATACAATTTAACCCATAACACTTGTCTCATTTGACCGTATTTTATTTTAGGACCTTTTTACGGTAAACTTTGGTTTTGAAAAAACACTTTTTACTTGAAAAATTGAAAGAGAAGTCTTATGTTTTCCAAGTTTTGATTGCTTTTCTTTTCTTTTTTAAAAGTTTTCTCCATTTTTGCTTTTATCATAAACCTTCATGACCCGGATTGTTTCAAGCAGAGAGTGATCATTTCTCCCTGGCTCTTCAAGAGTTTCTGAGTCCTGGAGGTTTATGTGAGGCTTTGATTTGAAATCTTACCTTTAGGATATGGCCTTTACAGGGCTTTATAAAGTGAGGAGTGATTTGGCTTTCCCTCACCTTCAAAACATACCTGCAGCAGCTGCTCTTCTTACTCAGACTCATTTGGCTTTAAATACCTGGAGGGGATGGGGTGGTGCCAAAAAAAATGTATACACATTTTAGGGGATGTTAACACTTTGGTCAATGTTACTCAAGCAGTAGTTCGCCATAATCAGAAGTTTCTGGACGCTGATGGTAACCACTTTGAGCACCTCTTGTAATTGCAGAAGTCAAATGTTATCTTGTATTCATCTTTTGTTATCGGTATATATTAATACAGTTTTTTCTTTCTTAAAATGCATATACTTTTTCTTGGCACCCTCTATATGTTTCTGTCAACAGGATGGGCACCTTGTGTTTTGCTGTTTCATTCATTCTTCTGAATATTAATGTTTAACTTCTTGCAAACCCACTACACTTTGCCTGAAGAGATAGATATGGCTGGCTTTTAGGAGTCAAGAACAGACTGGAGTCTCTCAGGGGTAGTAGCATGCAGATCCCCGGGCCCAGCTTGGCCACACTAGTGGTGCCGAGGCCTCGTGTGCTATGACTGATTTCCAAAGGATAGTTTTAGAAGATCAGGGGAAATTATATTGCCATGAAGAAGATGGTTGAAATGAGATGCAGCCTCTAGACTAGTAATTAGGAACAGAAATGGATGAGATTCCACTTGCTGGCGGTGTGACCTTGGGCACGTTGCTTAAGGATCAGTGTCATCATCAGCTGTGAGTGGGGATTTATTATATCTGCCTTAATAAGTTTATTGTGAGGATTGAATGAGCTAATGCAGGAAACATATTTAGCATAGTACTTGGCCCATAGTGAGTAGCAACAATTGTTATTAATGTAAAGAGCTGCTGTTATTTCCCCTTTATTTAGACATTCGTTGCTTTAATTTATTTTCCAGCTGGTTTCAGGATCATTTTTCCTTTTGGGGTATCTGAAGGTCAAGTTTGAGAAAAAGAAAGCAATTCAGTGTGATTGAGAGGTGTGGGTGGAAATCTGATTAAACATTATTATTTTTTTTTTTAAAGAAAGACTTTACCAAGCATTTGTGCAATGTCCTACACTAACACTGACACTATTACGGCAGTAGGGTTAGTGGAAATAAATTAAGTCAAGTATTGATTAGTAATTTTAAATGTCAAGGAATTAATCCTGCAGTGAAGCAGGCGATGAACATAGTTTTGTTTGTCTGCAAAAACGCCAGCATTCCTGAAACAATGAGCTCATCATGAAATTCTTCTCCCCCCCCCCCAAAGGAATCTAGGATTTGTTTGCTCATTTTTGCTTTGGTTTCCTGGGCAGCTGAGAATAAATAGAGCCATGGTTTTCAAACTTTAGCATGCATAAGAATCATCTGAAGAGCTTGTTAAAAACAAATCCCTAGTCTTAGCTCCAGAGATGTTGATTCAGTAAGACAGGTGGGGCCTGAAAATGTGCATTTCTAATAAGTGCCCATGATACTGCTGATCCAGGAACCACACTTAGAGAACCATTATGTGGAATCCTGTCAGGCACTGTGATGTGGTGTAGCGCACAGGGCATTTTAGACACAAGTGGGTGGGTTCAAATTCTGGGGCTGTCCTTAGCAGAGTTATGTTAAACAAATAATTTTTCCAAGGTCAAATTTCTTCCATTTTTAAATAGAAATAATAAAATCCACCTGTTAAAGGCCATTATAAGAGTTAAATAAGCTATCTGTAAAGCACTTTGTTCATTCCCTGGCATATATTAGTTTAAAAGATTCTATTAATTTCTTCTATAAGATTTCTTTTTCATAAGTTATGTAAATATTTCTGAATGTTCTGAGCAACCAAGTCTATCAAATAAATAATATTACTCATTTAAATAACTGAAGAAGTTTGAAATCACTAAGATTCTACTTTAGAATTCCTGTGCCATTTTACAAGGTGGGTGTGTGTGTGTGTGTATGTGTGTGTGTGTGTGTTTTGTACATATTTTTTCTTTTAATTACATGAGTAGTTCCTTCCCATAGGTAGCAAGTTGCATAATGGATTGGGAATTTCATTCTTCTCTAATTTTGCACATTTGAATTTCAGCATATTTTGTTGTACAGGGCAATGAAAAGGTCATGGCTAGCATGGAAACCCTGAGTTTCATAATTTATAAACAATTAGCTGACTACAATTTTGTCTTTTTTTTTGATTGGGGAACAGTGTGTTTCTCCAGGGCCCATCAGCTCCAAGTCGTTGTCCTTCAGTGTAGTTGTGGAGGGTGTAGCTCAGCTCCAAGTCCAGTCGCCATTTTCAATCTTAGTTGCAGGTGGCGCAGCCCACCATCGCATGTGGGAATTGAACAGGCAACCTTGTTGTTGAGAGCTGGTGCTCTAACCAACTGAGCCATCCGGCCGCCCCTCCGAAAGCTCAACGGCAGCAGCAGCTCCTTGTCTTCAATCTACTTGTGGAGGGCGCAGCTCACTGGCCCATGGGGGAATCTAACCGACAACCCTGTTGGTCAGAGCTCACGCTCTAACCAACTGAGCCACCCGGCCGCCCCCAATTTTGTCTTTTTGTATTCAGAAGCAACCATATGTATTTATCTGCATGGCACAGAATCACCTGGGGAGCTTCTTAAATGTGTAATGTCTACTTGAACACCTCATTTCTAAGGAATATAATTCAGTATGTCTGTGGCAGGGCCTGGTCATATACATTTATTAAAGAATCAACCCAGGTGATTCAGTGGCCACATTTCAAGAAAGACTAGGAATGGACTGCAACAGTCATGTTCAAATTCAGAATCTGCTGCTTACCTAGCTTTGTTGGCTTGAGCAAATCATCCAATCTTCTTGAATCACGGTGTCTTGTATGTGAAATAAGTCACTCTTACTCATTCGTCAGGACTGTTATTCAGGTTATAGCTAGTATATATACAGTGCCTAGCACAGTCCTGGGCATGAAGCACTCAAACACTGTAATAGTGTGGGGATTCCTCTACAACGCCACACGTTGAAGGTGGATACGTAAGACCGACACAAAAGTTCATCATAGATGGATAGAACTGAAATGAAACCAATTGGTTCTGTGGGTCCGTAACACACCAGGGGTGCCAAAAAAATGTATACATTTTAAGAAAGGAAAAAACTGTATTAAAATTGTAATAATATATACCAATAACAAAAGATGAACAAATCACGTTTGGCTTCTGCAATTGAAAGAGGTGCTCAAAGTGGTTACCATCAGCATCCAGACACTTCTGATTACAGCGAACTACTGCTACATAGATAACATCTCCATGTGTGTACGTTTTTTTTGGCACCCCCTGTATTTATTAAGCCTTGGAGAAAGAGAATTCTCCAAAGATTATATTCAAGTGCCTTTAGATCAGGCACATCTATACTCATTATAATTACTTCTTTAGAATCAAAATCCTTTATTTTGGGACACTGTAAGATTAAACGATGTTTGATTGTATTGAAACAAAG